>NC_090266.1:472309917-472617961 GCF_040414725.1 Anabrus simplex | reverse complement strand
AAGACAGGACATTTGGATATTCCGTCACTAAGGAGATGAAACAGGGTAAAGTCCTAAAATGGACATACTCATTCCTCCTAAGCCGTTGGCAAGACAATGTTGAAATTGTGCTCACTGATTGCTTCTTTATATACTGGATGTTAAATAAAACAAGTTTAGAAAAAAATCATCCTTTAATAGTTAAATGAGGGTTAATACCCAAAATCAAGGAATCATTTCTCTGAAACCGTTTGACATACTGCACCGTATCCTGTCTCAAAATTCGGCTAAGCTCAGGGTATATGCGCGTGTTACGTTCGAAAGGTGGGCGTCAATCAAAGGTCTCTGATTTAAAACTCATACTAAAAAGTATATGGACAGGACATGCGGATATATAGCTGAATGTATTCGGGTAAGACGGATTTATTAATCTAAAAATATGTATTCAGTTCATACTTATAAAAAATCAAACATGAAATTAACGAAAAAATCGACTACCAAGTCGATCAAAAGGTGACATGCACATAAAGATAATTACATATACTGCCACGGGTGACAACCCGTAAATTAAATTACAAAATATTACATGGAATTGGAATCTCGTTACATAGCTTCGAAAGAGTGACCGCGTCATTAAATTCTTATGTCTCTTCCCGTAGGCTCGATCTAATCAGTCCATTATATGCCCAGGTAATAATCGGTATACTAACAATTGGTTAGAATAACATATTTACATTCCGAATACTCGGGCAAAATTAAATAAAACACTTGTTTAGGGCTGTCCCTAGTTTTCAATTCGAAAATAACACAGATTCTAATAATGGACGCGTTCCCATTTGCAAGCGGATCAGGGTAAACCTGCTTCCCTCTAGTAGTCGTGCGGGCTAAAGTATCCCCTTAACGCAACATAAGACATCGTCACAAACAAACAAAATAAGACGAAACAAAAATATGCACAGCACACGGTACAGGCATGAAATCACCTGTAAATAAAACACATATCCAAATACAATGAGCATGATAGAGTTGTTTGGAATCGATCTCGACATAGCCAGGCTCCGTGGACATGTGTCTCAACAAGACACCATTTTTGACGTAACTCTCCACGTGGCTTAAGCGGTCAGCTGTAGAACGACAATATTTAAATGACCAGGGAAGGCATGCGGTAGTTCTTGGAAAATAGCGGGTGGACACAAAAATACTTTCTCACTCAATGGGCTAGCAGCACAACAGCTGACGAGGGGCTACCTGACTGGGGAAACAAACAATAGGTCGGGACCAACGGCCGACTTTATCTCTACAGCAATGCACAAAATCTCTCCTTCAAATATCTTCTCTCAGCCACAGCATTCACATGCTAATTCGCTGGCTGGTTCTTTTCCACATTACAATCATCGCTCCCAGTCTATATATATATATATCACGGATTAGTTCCCTATCTCGTATAAATTTAGCCCCATCAACATTTCAAGCCTTTCCGGCCTCTCACACAACATATCATAAGCTCGACACACTAGCGTACCTTGAACTCCGCTGCCAAGAAAATCGAAGATCCTGATCTAATTTCAACGAAGAATGAAATACTGTCACATAGCTGGTAACAGCTGAAATATTCATGATACGCGCATAGAAATACACCCTGTTCTATGGATATCTCTAAATTATTTTATAGCACACGCAACGCTGATGGCGTACAGCGTAATTAATACTGTAAAGACTCTATCCAAGATCTCTATCAAAATCAAAACATATACAGTTTGCACAGGGCTCGAGCATGCATTACAGCCCTGAACGCATGTACACTTGTTAAAAATTCAACAAAACAATTGCCACTCTGGCTGACATTAAATCAATTACCACTTAACTAGAAAAATATCATCACTAGTATGTGATTATGATACTCTGCATGCATATAAGCCATAAGAACTTAACTTTACAGCGGCGACGAATCATATGACTGCTAAGTCATGGTTACCTAGCCCATCATCACAATACGGAATCATCGTTAGGTTTATTGTGTTTAATAAATATGAATATGGTACAGTATTTTTGTTAAATGAAATTGCCTTTTTGATTAGACCGCTTTGATACGTGTCCTCATTCCTATGCAACTATTGGATTCTTCAACTACACAAATCTGTTCGTAATTAATATTTCTTGATCTTACCCTACGATTCTTGTCCCACAAAGTTCCATCAAGAACCAACTGTGTGTCTTAAGATATGTTATATCAAACTACACCTCCCCCGATATAATTTAATCAAATTCATCCCCTAGCAGTTTGATGCTGTATATTCGCATTTGTGTTCCAATCTACCCGTTTTACATTCTTCTGTGACAACAAACTTGAAAGATAACTTTTTTATTTCGTTCCCACCCCTTATTCTCCACGTTCCACTTCCATTTCACGTCTTCAGGAACGTTTCCCGAATAAATATTTATACATCTACGTTTGAGACAAGTACATTTCTTTACTTAAGAGACATTTTCTTCTTCAATGTTACGGCTAATATTCGAGTCTGCATGATACCTTGACCACTATATGTGATTCCTAATTGCTTGATGAAATGAGGAAGAATGAAAAAATCACAAACCGATTTTGTGTTGTAAAAAATATAGTAAAATCTTTTGAGTTGATTCTGTTATAAACAAACTATATTATGTCAAGTTCAGCGCCTTAGCGTTGCGCGCACGCGACGAATAATGACGTCTACATTTCAATCTAAGTGAACCTATTCTTTCACCCCTTCCTGCTGACTCAGATTCAAACGTTGAATTCTCCGAAAATCCCAATTGCTCCCAAATCATATTGAATGGTTCCACTTCTAATGCTTTCGTAAATAAATTTGCCAATCATGTTAGAAGGACAATGTTGTATATGTATATCGTTCCTGTTTTGCCAAAAGGGCGAATGTTAATATGCTCTTCCTATCCATTATTTCCCTTAAGACTGGTCACGCCTTCAAGTCACCTATTGATATGCAATCCATCAGAACAATTTTCGTTGAGTTCATTTTCCTATGCGCGTGTGTAAAGGAAAATGAACTTTACTGTACCATACTGAAGGAATGTCAATGTTTGCATGGCATTTATCCACCCCTAGAGTGTGATGTATTTAAGGTTCATTTTCCTTTACACACGCGCATAGGAAAATGAACTGAACGACAATTGTTCTGATCGACTGTATAACAACATGTGGCTGGGAGGTGTGACCAATCTTAGGGGAAATAATGGATCGGATGAGCATTGTAACATTCGCCGTTTTGGAAGAAAAGGGACGATACAATTCAGATTCCGTAATTGATGATGCCAGTCTTCGACATGTTTAGTTAGAGCTCCAGAAATACCCGATTCAGTCAGTCGTATGCTAACCTGTTGATAGGGACAACAATCTGTATACTGCTAACTGCTTGAGTTACAATGTTTCTCAAGTAGCTACAGACGTTGCAACATACTCTACTTCTGTTGATGACTTTGCAACATAAGTTTTCCTGCAACAAGACAAAGCAATTGTCCCTTGTCCCTTTCCCGAGGAACAATACATACCCATTTGTCTATTTTTGCTTAGTCTTGTCACTACCCTAGCCAGCATCCATACACGATTTCAACACTAAATTTCTATGTCGGGGTAAATGCAATTTACAATAGGTTGTTGCATCAAGGTAACACATTACCCACTTCACTACGTTCCAGTCACCTTGCTTTGGTCTTTTAACACGACTAATGAGAATGCCAACTGCCGTCATATAAATTATATTTACTTGACTCTTTCAATCATATACTGATAATGAATCTGAACCAACTGTGAAAAAACGGCCATGATTAGAAAATATTTCTTCATTACCATGAGCTTCTTGATAGTGTCTACCTTCCTAATAACTTTCTCTGTGCGAGAGAATACTCGCTCCTGTGGAATGAAGGAGTGACTCGTAACTCAGAAGATCAATTCTACTATGTTGACATGAACGCAAGCGTTGACAGCTAACCATTTTGAGACGATTCCTATCAAAACATTCTTTTTTTGGCCAACACATCCGTCATTCGCTATTCTAATTATTTTAACACTAGTGCCAATTTCGATAGAGCAGTCTGTGATACATAGCTCTGTTGATCTCATTTACCCCATTTGATCTTTCATTATATTCCCATGAATAAATAAATACATTGCCTTTCAAAGAGAATCTTCAGATGTAGCTATAAATTGACAAATGATAACATTATAAATATATAGCTGCCAACCGTAATTGTCGGTCTTGTTTGCGACCATAGGTGAAACGGGATTGATCTGGCAACCAAATTAAAATGGAAAATTGTCATCACTATCTTCCTTAATTAAATCAACGAAAGACTTAGCTAGTAGGGTATGTACTCGTTCTTCCCATTACAAGAAAAACCTTCATACCTTCAATTATGCAAGTTTTAACATTCTCATTAAATTAAAGGCAGCGAGAACACACATCTAATGCAGGTGCCTGGAAACTACCATTTTAGTTCTGGATAACATAGGATTAGGAAAACCCCCTTTAACTTATAAATTCATTAAATAAGGAAACACTGTTGATTATACTTACGCCAATATTTATTTGAAGATAAGCCACAATATACGTACTGCCTAGTAACACTTTTACTTCTGCGATAATAGGTTACTTGAAGTGTACCAAGAAATTTTTCAATATGTTCTTCAAAAGCAGTCATTTTGTGAGATCAGGTATCAGAACTCTTCCATTCTGGTATTGTTACACCTTTGAAGTAATAATTCTTAAATTCGTTTCGTACACGCTTCTTTGCAATATCTAACACTTCTAAGAAATATTTTAACATACAGGAACACTTGGCTCCATTCCTGAGACACAGATGCTTTTCTTTTATGTATTAACTTATATAAATAACTTTCTTTGAGCCACCGGTACCTGGCTTCCTGGAATTAAGGCTCTTTATATTCTGACCTGAACTATAATTCAGAATGAAATGATCCTGCACAATCTTGTCCGGCTTTTTATAAACCATGGCGTGGAAGTGCTTTATGTCCCTTCTCAAAAGTTTTAACAACATCACCATGAAACAACGATGATAAACATGTGATAAAGACGAATAGCTATAACAAGAAAGTGAAACATATAGAAATATCAATAGTGATATCTTTTATTCCATTCGCAAACTACTGTTCAATTCTGGAACACATTTTAGGAGCTTTGTGTATTGAAGTTTAAATGAGGAACACAAGGACTATTTAGAAAAGTTATTGGTATTTCGTTACACACGAATGGTAACAGAGCTCTTACTTATACAAAATGTGTATGTGTTTTTGCCAATTACTAGGATCACTTGTTCTTTTTATTCCCTCTACTGATTGCTTGCCAATAAATCACTACTTCCATTCTCCTATGTAAATAATTAGGTACTCTCATAACACGCTGAATTGTTCAACAATGCTAAATAAACTGTCGTTTGAAATAGGCACTTCATTGCCCACTTTTAAGAACTACAATACTCCTGTAGGTACTTCCACCAACCTAAGACCAAATAATACTTAAATAATACTCGGTGATGTGTCAAAAATTGAAATGAGAATGGAGAGAGTCTGTTATGGAACACAGTACATCATTAACCCAAGACAAAGGCCGTTTTGAAAAAATTGATTTTAATAACAGAAAAAATAAGATGTCGGAAAAGGGACTTATTGGAACAAACTCCGATTTGTATTATGCAGTTAAGTTGGAATGTGTACATACTGTAACATACTCCACACCGATTTTCATTTAATCCTTCAAGATGATAGCGCTCTTGTCACTAACTCAATAATTATGAATTTTGGAAAAAGGCCCTTCGGAACTATACGACTCAATTATATATTTCGATTTACAAAATTGCACACAATTCTCTTGTAGGATCTACATTCTACTTTCACTATGTAAAGAGCCGTTTTAAGCATTATTTCTGTCGTGATAAAACATCATTAATTTACCCTGTTTTAGAATGTGTTTGCGTGTTATTGCAAATTGGAAAATACATCCCCTCAGTTGGCGGTAATCATCTAGGGTCACAGTTAACACATGATGATGGAAATTCCTTTGAATTAATATTTGCTGGTTGTAGAGCCAAATCGAGGCTCCTCATTACAAAAGTTGTGTTGCTGTGAGTGCAGCGATTACTATTTACGAGTATTTCCTTTTATATTTGCTTTAAGTATAATTAATGACGCCTTTAGTATGCAGGCATTTGTTGAAGTGAACAAAGGAATCTTAACGAAACTTAGTGAGAAGAAATCTATGCAGGTAGAATAGTTTAATGCTTCAAAGATTTTGTTTCATTACTCTAAGATTAAATGACAGAATTGTTTAGTTTCTGTAACAAGTCTGCTATTTCTCATTTCCTTGGGTTCTTTAACTGACATAAAAACAAAAATAAAATCGTAATTATGCCCATCGCTGACTGCCAGCGAGGAGACTATACCTGCCAGTGGGGTAAACCCAAGCCAGTTGGTTACGTGGTATGGGCCGTGTAGCTGTGAGCCTACAGCAGGGAGATAGTGGGTTAGAATTCAATCTTCAGCACCGCTATGAATGGTATTCTGCGGTCTCTTACTAATATTATAAAAAGCCAAGGCAGCAGTCTACTCAGTCCTTGCCCTTTCCTACCCAGAGTTTCGTAAACTTACCGACGTTCATGTCAGTAAAACGAAAATTTCATTCGGACTCCGATTGGAAATGTGCTGAGGCAGCATAATGAAACTATGCGGTAAAAAGAGAATGCGAGCTGTCCTGGTGGTGAGTTGAGGGAGTGGCCTGTTGTATTATTTATACCATATATAATAAAGGTAATGAAGTGAATTACAGTATTTGCAACGTCGATTATTACAGTATAGGAACAATTGCAATGTTAGGAGGCAGAGAAATACGAGATAACATCTTAAATTTTATATTAATAATTTTGTACCGGTGGTAAACCTTCTCCGTCCAGTTAAACTGCGCGCTTTTATAAGGTCATCTATGTAATTGAACTTGAACTAATGTTATGCAAGATACTTGGGTTTGCACCTGTTAGATGCCTCTACTATCGGCCTAAGTGTCCCCTCTGGCGGAATTAAGGACAATTCATTCTTAAGAGCAAGTCAATTTTTTAAAGTTGAATAACCTTAGTTTTTGAAGATTGTTTTGTTCATGTATCAAAGTTGTCAACACTCCTACTGCTTCCGTCTTCTATAGTTACCAACCAATCAGGAATTTTGGAAATATTTTCTCTAGTCAATTAAAATTTTGGGTGTGTACAGGCATCCATCCTATCTGCAAAGAGTTCTGGAAAGTTCTCCTCGAAATTGTATTAAAGCCGGGCACTTTAGGGCTGTGTCGTCATCTTCATCGCTCGACTTGATTGTGTGCCGCGTGTGCTAAATAGTCGGGAACGCAGGTCGGAGTTTCTCAACTCCAGCATCTCACGGCATTGGCACGATTTTCTTAACATGTGATAGATAACTCGAGGGGGAGATTTCAAACTCCTTTTTTCACACAAAGTCCCAATTTCATGGTTTAAATGAACATTTTCAGCAAGTCCGAGGACTGGACCCGGGCGAATTGGCCGTGCGGTTAGAGGCGCGCGGCTGTAAGCTTGCATCCGGGAGATATTGGGTTCGAATCCCACTGTCGACAGCCTTGAAGATGGTTTTCCGTGTTTTCCATTTTTACACCAGTCAAATGTACCTTAATTAAGGGCACGGCCGCTTCCTTTCAACTCCTGCGCCTTTCCAATTTGTTCAAATCCCTGCTGGGAAACATAATGTAAGAGAACAAGGAGTGATTTCCCTCTGTTGATTCCCATTCACCTTGGTATGTGGTGACTAAAGTTTCAAATCATCTAAAATTATTAGCATTCTTTTGGAATGTAAGGTTTCACATTTAGTCACTCTGACGTAGAATAGGCTTAGTCTGTGTATCCTTGGGCCATAAACCCACTTATGGTTTTAAAATATTCTAGAAGGAGTGCAAGTGTCTCGCCTCCCAACTTTTTGTACATGGCCTATCATGTTAGATCTTTTCATTTTACATCAAGGCCATTCAGAATGGGCACTCATCTCCCCCGCTTATTTAGTAATCTTTTATAGACCAGTGGGTAACAAACTGTTGAGCGATGAATAAGCCAACATCAGGACAAACATGTGTAAATACTGTAGTTAAGAACAACCTGCAGGTGCTCAGTGCGCTATATAAAACTTGAGAGAGTGGACTGCATTAACTTTGGAGCTCAGACTCCTAGGCCATGTAAGTTAGTGAACAAACCTGCTCTTATTAAGTAGTGTACCTGCTTTAGAACTCTAATGCTCATTCCTTATATGTTATCGTGTTAATAATTATGTCGAGTTCTTGTAACGGTTCAAATCCCGTTACAAGATGATATCTGTATTTTAATTATTTTTATTATTTTATCTGTATTATTATTATTATTATTATTATTATTATTATTATTATTATTATGTTATCTGTGATATTGTTACTATTATTGTAATTATCAGTCTTATTTAATTCGATTTTGCAATTGCCTGTTGCTTGCAAGATTGTACTTAGATGTATGCATATATACGTATGTGTAGAATAACACTCAATACCTGTACAGTGAGAATTGTTGTATATATCAGAGATTGGGTGGGACGTTGGGACATTGTGCAAGATTAGTGGCGATTCTGCCAAGTCATCGCCGCGCCATGGCTATGTCATCGTATTTATTTAGAATATGCGCTCAGAGAGTTAGCCGCCTCCGGGCTATTTCACCACTGTATGTAATATCTGTCGCGTAGGTGGGAGTATGTCATTGTTATTTCTGGAGATTAGGTAGCGGTGTCAACCAACGTCTATATAAGGTGGATGCATATTGTAGCGTCAGTCATTAGTTATACGGATGCAGTACAGTGAAGTAGTCTACTAGATCAAGAGGCCTTAGTTGGTCAGTCAACCAGTGTGAACGAGAGATGGTGAAGACTCAGTGAGCCATTATTGGTCATCGAGAGAGTGAGACCAAATGGTTGGTCCGTCACTTAGTGGAAGACACGGACGCAAGGGCTTACCATGAAGTCAGAGAGGGCAACCCTGGAAGTGCCAAGAGGTAATACCATATTGACTTACAAAGAAGTCAGATGAGATGGAGAAGAAGCAGTCACAAGGATGTATCACCAAGTTAGGCGTGACACATCTACAGTAAACACCAGATCAAAGGAATACGTCGTAATTACACTCAAAGTGTTGAAGGTACAGTCAAGTGAATCAGTGAGGGAAATATTTCGTATAAATTGTTAAATGTCCGGTCAAGAAGAATTCAAATTCATGCCTAGTTTCTTTCAGTTGCAATGTCATAATTTCATATTCTCATCTGTTTTATCGCAACAAGACTCACTATTTTTTGATATATTATTTAAAGAATATATATTGTTCTACCAAACGAATTCATAGTTTCATTTCTTTGACAGTAAAATATCTTAACCTCAAAATCAATGGGGAAACCGAACGCCAATCTCCTTTTCCCAGAACTTATATGGTATGTTGTCAAAAGTAAGCTTATTACCCCACACCCTAGAGATGGTCAAGAGTCTCATTCTATTATTGCTGTACTGAGTGACAGCTGGCGCCCTTCAAATAACGTATGTGTAAGTAAGCAGGTAACAAGTAAGTGTGAGTACAAGGTTCGACGAGTGTGTATTTTATTTAATGAATGTTAATTTTCATAATTTCCATTTTAGATGCAGATATTCAGATTTTCAAGTAAAATGCAGATTAATATGTTTGTAAAGTTAATCAGAGAGACTTAGGAAATTCTCATTCTGTACCTGTTTTTGTATCTTAAGTCACTGTTATTAGAGCTAAGGAGCTCATTATTATATTGTTACTGTTTATTCAGATCTTCTATTTATCAAATTTTAAAGTTTAAAAAAAAGAAGGAAAGAAATAAAAGTTCAAAATTTAGTGCTACAATAGCCTCAGTCAAGTGTCATTATCATTTGTTTTCACCGAGAGAGCTAGCCACGCGGTTCGCGGTGTGTAGCCATTTGAGATATAGTTGGTTAAGACCCCGCCATCAACAGACCTGAAAATAGCTTTCGATACTTTCCCATTTTCACACTAGATTTACCTTAATTTGAGCGGCGGCCACTAACCTCTCAGTTCTAGTCATTTCTTATCCTTATGTCACCGGTAACTTCGTGTTAATGCGACGTATAATCACTAACAAAATAAATACACAGATTATCCTTTTAAGAGTAATGGAACAATTCCTCTTAATTACCTCTTCTATCTCATTCTCCGATAAGTTTAAGTCAAAAACAAAAGCATTCTGAGGCACGTTCTGCTCAGTAAGAGCTTCGGCTTGCCAGGATTGTTGCGGCCCAAACAGATGACCTACAGGTAGTGGAGTGTCACATCACAGTCTTATTGCTTTTCCTATCCCGTTCTCTCATATCTAGAACTCCTCCGTCGGTCGCACAGGGGTGCGTAATACAAAATCTGGGGTTCAAAATCCTTCGGTGAGCCAGGAATTGATCAGAAAACTTCACGTAGAAGGGAGTCACACATTTATAGTATTTTAACTCTGCAGTCTAACTCTAAGTCATGAGGCATTTAGTACTGATAAGACTAATTTCACTACCGTAATGCCCACGCATTCATATATTTCATATACATCGGACCTGGCATTCAGACGTTATTAGGTACATACACTAACAAGAGATTTCCTCTCTCTCGCTCTCTCTCTCTCTCTCTCTCTCTCACACACACACACACACATGCACACAGACATATTGGGAGGTAATCTCTTAAGCCAATTTTTCATTTGCAAGTAGGATAATTAGTTCCAGGTAATCCCGGAGTAAATGTTGTGAAACACAGCGCTGATTGAAAACACATGCCACTGTGATTTTAATCATTATAAAACCTTTTAGGTTTTGCTTGTTCCAAGCGATAGTAACAAAGTAGTCAGCATCACTATGAAAGCTCTCTTACAGTCTGTGCGAAGTTTGTGTCTACACAGGGATGTATAGGAGTTACAGATAGGAAAGTTGAATAGTATCGTTTCTGAATTTCCATTGAAACATCTATACAAGATCTATTATCAGAGCCACGATTTGAGACTCTATTCCCTCAAGTAATACTCTCTCTCTGTCTACAGTACGTCCACATTTATCAAGTGTAGTCCTGTACACACGAACATACGATGACAGCGGCTATCCATGGTCGGATAATTACAAGGGATTTTCACATACATAGATACGTACATACACACATGCATATATCTTCATTACAGAATGTTCTGCCTTTCAGCGTTTGGTCTGCGCCGCCACATTCCTCCGCTTGTTACTAGCTCTGTGGCCCTGTTTAGTTCTGTACCTCTCATAATTAAATCTTTAGAAACTGAATGTATACACCCCCGACTTGATCTCCCTCTACTTCTCTTACCCTCCATGACTGAGCCCGTTATATATATTCCTAAGTAACCTATCCTCCTCCATTCTTCTCATATGACCCCGCCGCCGAAGCCAATTTATACATACGGATCATCAATATTGTTCATTTTTCATTTAGGTTTTATCTCCTCATTCCAAGTACCCTCCAGCCATTGTTCCCATATTTTGTACCAGCTATCATTTTCACTTCTTTAATGTCTGATACTTCTAACTGATGAATAAGATATCCTGAGTCCACCGAACTTTCACTCTCGAAAAACAAAGTTGGTCAGAACAATAACCTGTGTACAGATAGTTTCGTCCGGGAGCTGATTTCCTTCTTCCAGAACACGGATGATAGCAATAGCGAGCTCAATGGATTAGATTTGCTACACCTTGATTCCATCTCATTTACTATAAGCCTACTACCATCCTGGGAGAAACATCTAAAATGTTAAAAAATATCTACCTGTTCCAGCTTTTTATTCTTAACCTGATATTCAATTCTCTTAGGCTTTTTACCTAGTGACTTCACTTTAGTCTTGGAAAGGTTCGTTTTCATATCATACTCATTAAAACGTGTTTTCAAGTCCTGACATATTAGACTTGAGGCTTTCTGTACAATCCGCCATTAAGATCAAGCCGTCGGCACTTGCCAAAGCTGCTTACTATTTTATTTGACGTAAATATCACACGAGAACACGTTCACTTCCTTATACAAATTACTTTATTTACACTGTACGTCACAACACACGATTTTACACAATAGCAAATGACGCTATATACAACATCCAATAGCGGAGTACCCTGAAGTCGATTCTGACAAGTACAGATATCAACAACACTGACGCGCGCACTATAACATACTCTCTCTTGAATTCCCCGCCTCCCTCACTCACTCACTCGAGTCCAATGATCTGACTGACTCCACCTCGGAGCCCAACAGTCACTCCCAGTCCATTACTTGCCTGAGTCCCAAGAACCAAGATCTGCCAACTTAGAACTGAGAACTGCCTTCACTAACTGACAGCTCGATATTTATACTACTCGACCAACCATCTAGAATGATCGACTTCTGGAAGAGTTCTTACAACACTAATGAAACACACTCGAAATATCGATCGACCAGCTGGTCGAATGGGTACTCGAATGTTCTTTCGATATAGAAAAATGTACATGGAAATATCTACAACATTCGTAATGTCTCTACATGTATCTGGATAATAAAAGCTTACAGTAAGTTTCCAGAACCTTTCACCTATACCAAATTATAGTACAATAAGTCTAACATACAAACATTATGGAATTTTCTACCGCTTTCGACCATATAGATTTTTTTTTTTGCTAGGGGGCTTTACGTCGCACCGACACAGATAGGTCTTATGGCGACGATGGGGTAGGAAAGGCCTAGCAGTTGGAAGGAAGCGGCCGTGGCCTTAATTAAGGTACAGCCCCAGCATTTGCCTGGTGTGAAAATGGGAAACCACGGAAAACCATTTTCAGGGCTGCCGATAGTCGGATATCGATTTTTAGGTTATACAATACTTATTTGAGGTTATACAAAGTTATACTGCATATTTACAGAGAAACCATATACTAGTCATGTTTAACACTTAATAAAAGATAATTTAGCATTAAATAAACTATGATTAAAATATATTAAACAAATAATTGAAGGTTTTACACCAATTACGATGTCGTACCTACGACATTACTACATTTCCACCAAACTGAAACCCTCCCTCCCACTTTATACCTTCCAGTAGACGGTCCATGTAAGCAATGAACAACAAAGGTTAAATTTTACAGCCCCGTATAAACCCTGTAAGAAAATGAAACGAAGAACTCATTCTAGCGTTAATTCTCATCGCAGCTCAGTCGTTATGATAAATGCCTTTGACTGTTTTTAATAATCTACACTTTATTCCATAGTCCTCAAGTACGGCGAACATCGTATGCCTTCGCCCAATCTAAGAAATATAAACATTAGTCAGTGAATTTCATACCAATTTTCTATTACGTAGCACATACGGAATATTTGAGCCTGACAAACTCTCTGTCGTCTGAAGCCACACTGACTTTTATCTAACTTACTCTCAACCACTAATCGCCCCCCGCTCCCTTCCAAAATGGCAGTAAATACCTCGCCTAGTATACTGATCCGTGAAATCGATAGTAGTTGAAATCGTTCCTGTTCCCTCGATTAAATATAGGTGCAATTACCTTTGTTCAATCAGAAGGTACCTTATTAATATTCCACGCTAACCTTATTATTTCATTTCATCCCAACCTTTTCATTATATTTCATCATTTCAGCTCTAACTTCACCTATTCCTGCAGCTTTATGACACTCGAGTTTACTTACCGTCGTTTCTACTTCCTCAAGCGTAATTTCACCAACATCATTGTCCTACTTCACATGAACTTGGACGTTAGCAACGTCACTAGAAATATTAACTTTTTCCCTCCCTTAATAAGATTCTTTATCTATCCAGGAAGGTCTCCGCTGTCTATTATTTACCTTCTTATAAACGATTATTTACCACAATTTTTCCTCTTGAATTCTAACTTTCCAACTTAACAACATTCATTCTATCTGTTTCCACAGATCTGCATTTAGGGCTGTCGTCCAGGTGGCAGATTGTCTATCTATTCTTTATCCAATCCTTTCTTAAATGATTTCAAAGAAGTTAGATTTTTATCGAGTATCTCCCTTGGTAAATATTTTCCTAATTGCTATTTCTATAATGTTATATTTGCCCCAATTTGTGCTCTTGAATTCCAACTTTATCTTCATATTTATGAATGTCCTTACGTAAGATAACTCCATTTAAGCATATTCGTCTATTAATATCATCCCACACCATCTTTCTACTGACAATTCTGAACATTCCACTTAGTCGAGCAACTCTTCTCCTCACCCTCACATCCTCGCAGCCCAGAATTTGCAACATTTTCTTAAAATAAAATTCGTATCCTCATCGCAAGGTGGTGTAGCCCTATTCAGACACTTCCCCATTGGATATGACCTACATGTAGCCTACATACCAACTCTTTCGTCTATCCTAAATCCTTCCAGAAATGTACAAGAAGTGTACGTAGGACCGAAAGCCCAGGCGACTGTTTGTGAGTGACGTCCACGTTATCATACTAACGCTCAAACTCTCACATTTAGTTTATTTATAAGGAATGCAGAAAGGGGAAATAAACTGGTGTTGTGGAGAACCGCGCCTGCCCACGTTTTATCACCACTTCATTTCGCCCCGCCAGTTACAGTATGGTTGCCTGGTACACAGTCTGATTTACGAGGCCAATAGCTTCACTTCATTCTCGTTCTTCTTTAGTGAGACGTTGTGTATCCACGTACAAAGACTGACTTCTAGCGAATCTTCTAATGAGGAGTTGTCTATTCTCGTACACAGTCTGCAGTCTCTAGCTTCACTTTAACGCCGTCTCTTCTAGTGGGAGGTGTTCTTGTAGTAGCTATGCAGAGAATAGTTGATACTGGAAATGTCATGCCCAGGCTTGACGTTGGTGGGCCAAAACGTGATCTCCGTGCAGAGAACCGCATAATAAAACGTATTGCAGAGGACGCCAGTAAGAGCAGACGCCTTATCGCGCATTGGTAGGGGAGAACCATTGGACCCTTCTAAGAATATTGACGGAAGACCGGCAACGTTCGTACCATCTACGGCGTGTCCAGCACCTACAGGAGAGATATTATGCATTGCGGATGGCCTTTTGTGAATGGGTCCATCGTCTACCCAAACACTTCGTGAATCATATTGTGTTCAATCTGGCTTAAGCTGTTGGTCGACCGACCAACCGAACAGAAGACCGGTGGCGTCGGCATTACCGTGCCTCTAAACTTCTGCATTCGTGAGACAGTGAGGGGCTGGTCCCCAGAGTTGGCTGTCCTGAGAATAGCGTTCCGTGATTTTTCATTCTCCTGCACTGAGGCTAATCCTTAAGTAGGCCAAGGCCACTTGCACCGTTTTTCCTTCTCCACATCACCTTCACCGTAACACATCCTGGCCTGATAGGAAAGTTAGGCTCTAAGAAGCCCGCCGTACCACTTCACTTATGCGGAATGAAAACTTCAATAGTTAGTTAGTTAGTTCAGCTGCTAAAGGATTGCTTACTCCGTCAGTACATTCACGAGTTACGAGATTGTTCCTGAAAATTCGAAATTTTGTGACTTGTTCTGTGAAGTTACTTCATACCTTCATCATCATTTCATCTTCATCATGAAGCGCAGGTCTTCTACGGACGTCAAATAAAAAGTCCTGCATCTGACGAGCCGAACTTGTCATCGGTCACTCCCGGTACTAAAAGCCATACGCCATTTCATTATGATGGACGGAGCCAGTGTTAGAGGGTAATCTACAAATCCCAAAAATTCTTTGAAGCAAAATATACACAGCGTAAGAAAACACCCTCTTAGCTGTACCATGATACAATTTTATACACCCAAGTATTTTTGAAGCATGAATGATGAATGCTACTGATAGAAATTCTCGACATGCCATCTCATTTTAATCATTGCGAACACACATTGGAGAGACAACTGAAAGATCATCTGTGATGATGGAATGTGTCAGGGTAACCGTTATTTATTCGTAGATTCAACGTGTGGACGTTATGGACGTCGGGAATACACTAAGCCCATATTTCGGTGCGTATTACAGTGGTAACAGCAAATTTGGTGAAATATCACGGATTCTGTTACACAGTGGTGTTCTACTCAGAAACTTGTAACCCTCCTCCGAAATAACAGTCAACTAAGTGGAGAATCTTTTCTCAACAGCGAGGGTCAAATATGTACGCTGATCTCGATGAACATAACATTCCCCTTTCCAAATGTCGTTGAGTTTTTCTGTGTATCCTATACATGCACAGCGTGTTTCACCTAATTTTGAGACTTAAAACAATTCTGAGGCGGAAGAAGACAGCGAAGAACTGATTTCATAGGACTGGTCCCACTGTGGCGATCTTCCCATCATATGATCCGCTCGAAGGCAGACCGGAGCTTTTGAAGGATTTCATCAGGTGAGTTACTTCATGATATGGGGAGTGTCTGTTTAAAAGGCGCAATTTCCACCCAAGAAAGTTGTGGAGAAACGCGCGGAAACTTATAATACAATGTGCATGGAATTAATATATGAACGTGTATGGTACTCCTCAAACGCCCAAAATCTCAAGTGCGCAAACCGAGGCGCAGAGGCTCTATGTACTGTGCGTCGGTCCGATTCGGCTCAACTCGGCTTGACTCGGATGGTGTAGTGCGCTGAAAGCAACGAAGCGTTTGGCGATAGATAGCTTGTTTTTTCAGTGAAATGGATAGGCGCAAGACCACAACGTAATAGTGGAACAACCTGTTTCGAAGAAAGCAAAGAAGTCCGCAACTCCATTTCAATTGAACTGGGAAATTCAGGATTGTTTTCTCAGTCGTGACGATAAAGCCAAACGCTTCATATACGTGAAAATAATTACATGATCATCGAAAATATCTATTTTTCAATACACAGGCTTTGTCCGAATACTACCTGAAGGAAGATTTTCCTAAGCTGAATCGAGAAGTAGCTATTTCTATGTCTGGTTCCACATCCATATGTGAAAGTTTTTTTCCTGTTTTGACTCGTACGAAAACTAAATTGAGCGCGAGTATTTCTGATTGAAATTTAAAGAACGCTCTCAGAATTGCTGTCAACCGATCCCTTGTTCCAGACATTACTGGTATAGTTGTCAAGAAAAAGGAAAGAAGAGCTAGAAAAGATAAATTATCTGTTTAAACTAAATAGAAAGAAGAGTTCTTTTAACACCGGTAACATTGTTCCATACAACAGAGTATCTCCGTTCACTGCACATAAAAATTTCGCAGTGAGGGGAGAAACAGCGGAGAAGATGAAGAAAGCGGAGACAGGCCGAATGTATGAGCAGATGAAGGGAAAGAGGAGTGGGGGTTTGCACTCTGGTCAACCTAGTGAAGTCGTCTCCTGCACTTTGCAGTGCACTGGCACATACACCCTGAGAGGCCGTGGATTACATTTTTCTGGTCTGGATTGCACTTGGCAATCGAGAGTATTCAACTACAGCAATGCATGTGGACGAAATACTACAAAATTGTTTGATGTGGAAATAGCACCTTTTGAACAGACACAACTCATATATTACCGCACCCTGTGAAGGGCAAGGGATAGTGATGGAAAATATGGCAAATGATAGTTGAATTTATTCCCAAA
Organism: Anabrus simplex; assembly: GCF_040414725.1. NCBI lineage: Eukaryota > Metazoa > Arthropoda > Insecta > Orthoptera > Tettigoniidae > Anabrus > Anabrus simplex. The sequence goes on along the minus strand of NC_090266.1, from coordinate 472,600,321 downwards.
CCACGTGTAATTTGTCGTATACTCACATGTAGGTAGTAGTCAGAATTCCAAATCTGTTTCCTTCATTAATTATTTGTAGTCGTTGTACGTTGATGCGTTTCTCGTTTCCAGGTTCCTGTCTGATCGCATCTCTTAAGGGGCTTAACCCTCTTGATGTCCGGCTCCATGACTAAATGGTTAGCGTGCTGGCCTCTGGTCACAGGGGTCTCGGGTTCGATTCCCAACAGGGTCGGGCATTTTAACCATAACTCGTTAATTCCCCTGACACGGGGACTGGGTGTATGATGTGTCGTCATCCTCATCACGACGCGCAGGTCGCCTACGGGAGTCAAATCAAAAATTCACTCGGTGAGCCGAAGTCCTCAGACAGCTCCCGGCACTGAAAGTCATACGCCATTTCATTTCATAACCCTGTAGGTGGCTAGCCCCACCCCTTCACGGTGGGGAATAAAAAATTGAACTGAATGAAAAATGAGGCTTTTGTTTCTACTAGACCACTGTAGATGCTGGAGATAGCATGAGGGTATCGTTCCGTGTACAATGCCACCTTTCTTACTGCATTGCTAGGATACTCATCGTACAATATTCTTGGTTACTGGGCATTTCATTATCTGCTATAACTCTCTGGCTCCTTGGGTGAATGGTCAACGTACTGGCCTGCGGTTCAGAGGGCTCTGGCCTCGATTCCCTGCCGTGACATGGATTTTAACAGAGTTACATTCATTACTCCTGCTCAGAGGCTGGGTGTTTACGCTCGTCTTAATACACGTCTCCATTTGCATACAACACATCACATTAAACACCACTGCAAAAGCACGCAACAATGAATATATACCTCCACATATGGTTGGCATCATGAAAAGGAATCCTGTCTTAAAACTGAGCTAAAACCACATAGGTGCCACCCTCTTACATTTGGAAGAACTGCCAGAAAGAAAAGACTATCTGCTATAAATATTAAGTGTACTCTATTAACACGCAGAGCAACGCGGAAGGAAACAATAACCTTGAGCATAGCACTGTACTGTGCATTTTAGAGACACATACCTATAGACGTCTCAGACAGTGCCCCCTGCCCACTTTAATGTATCCGGAGGTACTAAACATAGTAAAATAACTTTCTTCAGCTTATCCCAGGTATTTCTTGGGTCGCTGGGGACTCCCAGGTTCATTTCGCTTTTGGCCGGGGGTTTAAGACCAGATTCCCTTCCTGACGCCACGTGATTCTTGAGATGAAAATCTCGACCCAGGATCGACAGGGATTCGAACCTGCGCGTAACGGGTAGGAAGCCAGCTTCTAAGCCACTGAGCTAATCACGACCCGCGTATTGAAGATAGTAGCATGAGATAAATTGTTTTTTCTATAATGTTGCGCCAAGTTCGTAATACGGCAAGGAAAATACTGTATGTACGTTCCGTTTAAGAAAATGCAATTCTGCGCTGAGAAAAAAGGCCTCTCAATTCGTGAGCGTCCAAATGGAAACAATTCTGTGAAATCAGTTCTTCAATACCTTGTGTCGTCAAAGGATTATCACAAGTCGCAACGTTAGGTGAAACACCCCGTGTATTTACCTTTTTTCCCGCCGCGCCTCATATTTTAGGAAATACGCATCCCAACGAGCTCATATATCCTAACAACCTAAAAGCATTTGTACCATATCTTCTTTCTAGCGATTTAACGTCGCACTAACACATAGAAGGTTTTCGGCGGCGCAAGGATGGGATAGGGCTAGGATTAGGAAGGTCTAGGAATAGTAAAGTTGTTGCCGTGGCTTTAATTGAGGTACAGCACCAGCATTTGTCTGGTGTGATAATAAGACTGCCGACGGTGGGGTTGGCACCCACCATCTCCCGGATGCATGCTCACAGCTACTCGAGTACCTGACCTTACATTGCCCAGCACAACTATGTCGTTGAGTTAGTTCTCGAGAATTTAGAAAAACCTATGAGTGCGAATTTTATTTCAATGACATTAACTACAACGAAAGTTAAAAACCATCACAGCTGTGAAAAACACTACCTTACGATGGAGCTACGGACAGATTCCATACGTGCCAGTTATATGCCACAGCTCACCGTAGCTGAAATGGCTAAATCACGCCACGTTACTGCTGCGGAGCTAAGCTGCCAGGAAACAGGTTCGACTCCCCGGCTGGTAGACGTTCCCTTGGTTTTATACCATTTACAGTAGATGTGATATGACCAGATACTTACTTGTTCCAACGAGTGAATTTTATTTGGTCATGGAAAGGGCCGTTTTTTTCGGATGTAATGTAGCCGGTTTGAGTCCGACTCGTTGGCTGAACGGTCAGCGTACTGGCCTTCGGTTCAGAGGGTCCCGGGTTCGATTCCCGGCCGGGTCGGGGATTTTAATCGTCTCTGATTAATTCTTCTAGCCCGGGGACTGGGTGTTTGTGTTTGTCCCAACACTTTCCTCTTCATATTCACACAACACACTACACTACCAACCACCACAGAAACACGCAATAGTGATTACATCCCTTCATATAGGGTTGGCGTCAGGAAGGGCATCCGGCCGTAAAACAGGGCCAAATCCACATGTGCGACATAGTTCGCACCCGCGACCCCACAGGTGTGGGATAAGCGGTAGAAAAAGAAGAAGAATGTAACCGGATTGAACGGACTACGACATGACGATCTGTAGGTAGAAGGCAGTTTACCCTACATATTCACCGCTGCAAGTGCCCGAAATGTTGACCCGCTTGGTTAATACAGATTTCAGCACGACGTTGTAAACACATTCTTACGCGTTGCAAAATGTGAGATTTAAGGGTAGCGCCTCGCTTACGTGATTTCCCGCTGCATTATTGTGTGTGTTTCACGTAGATGGACGTCCTCCCAGTTGGTTGGCCAAACTTGCGCTTTGTCACTCGTGATTTCTGAATGTTTTTCACGCAGCTGGACAAGCGGGCGTGTGTGGCCACAGTTGTGTGCTTCCAAGGTAATATTTTCTTAGTTCGTTTTATGTTGTGAAGCAGCATAACATCACCATTTTTCTGCATATCGATGGAATTTCAATAAATAATATCTCCGTTGTTGCGTTATGTGTTGCGTTGGTTGTTTGTCGTCGTCGTTGTCGTCGTTGTCATTGTTGTCGTCGTCTTCAAAGAAAATATTGAATCCACTATATAATAAGTGACAGGTCATCAAATGGGCAATTTGTACTCCTACATAATAAACTAAAAGACAACCAAGATAATATTTTTAAGTATTACAGAATGTAATACACTGACTGACAGAGCAAATGCAACACCAAGAAGGAGTGGTTCGAAAGGGATGAAAGTTAGGGGAAAAAACCGAGACGGCACGGACGAATAATTGATGTTTATTTCAAACCGATATGCAGGTTACACAACGCGCACGGCATCGACTCAGTAGGATGTAGGACCACCGCGAGCGGCGATGCACGCAGAAACACGTCGAGGTACAGAGTCAATAAGAGTGCGGATGGTGTCCTGAGGGATGGTTCTCCATTCTCTGTCAACCATTTGCCACAGTTGGTCGTCCGTACGAGGCTGGGGCAGAGTTTGCAAACGGCGTCCAATGAGATCCCACACGTGTTCGATTGGTGAGAGATCCGGAGAGTACGCTGGCCACGGAAGCATCTGTACACCTCGTAGAGCCTGTTGGGAGATGCGAGCAGTGTGTGGGCGGGCATTATCCTGCTGAAACAGAGCATTGGGCAGCCCCTGAAGGTACGGGAGTGCCACCGGCCGCAGCACATGCTGCACGTAGCGGTAGGCATTTAACGTGCCTTGAATACGCACTAGAGGTGACGTGGAACCATACGCAATAGCGCCCCAAACCATGATGCCGCGTTGTCTAGCGGTAGGGCGCTCCACAGTTACTGCCGGATTTGACCTTTCTCCACGCCGACGCCACACTCGTCTGCTGTGACTATCACTGACAGAACAGAAGCGTGACTCATCGGAGAACACGACGTTCCGCCATTCCCTCATTCAAGTCGCTCTAGCCCGGCACCATGCCAGGCGTGCACGTCTATGCTGTGGAGTCAATGGTAGTCTTCTGAGCGGACGTCGGGAGTGCAGGCCTCCTTCAACCAATCGACGGGAAATTGTTCTGGTCGATATTGGAACAGCCAGGGTGTCTTGCACATGCTGAAGAATGGCGGTTGACGTGGCGTGCGGGGGTGCCACCGCTTGGCGGCGGATGCGCCGATCCTCGCGTGCTGACGTCACTCGGGCTGCGCCTGGACCCCTCGCACGTGCCACATGTCCCTGCGCCAACCATCTTCGCCACAGGCGCTGCACCGTGGACACATCCCTATGGGTATCGGCTGCGATTTGACGAAGCGACCAACCTGCCCTTCTCAGCCCGGTCATCATACCCCTCGTAAAGTCGTCTGTCTGCTGGAAATGCCTCCGTTGACGGCGGCCTGGCATTCTTAGCTATACACGTGTCCTGTGGCACACGACAACACGTTCTACAATGACTGTCGGCTGAGAAATCACGGTACGAAGTGGGCCATTCGCCAACGCCATGTCCCATTTATCGTTCGCTACGTGCGCAGCACAGGGGCGCATTTCACATCATGAGCATACCTCAGTGACGTCAGTCTACCCTGCAATTGGCATAAAGTTCTGACCACTCCTTCTTGGTGTTGCATTTGCTCTGTCAGTCAGTGTACATACAGATAGACAGATAGACAGACAGACAGACAGACAGAAATTACAGAAAATTGAAAAGTGTATTTCCTTGTTAGTGTGGACACGACTGATACAGAAATACCATTCTTTTAAAATTCTGAGCAATGTGCAGAAAAAACTCTTATTTTATGTATATAGATATTTGCTTTACGTCCCACTAACTACTTTTACGGTCTTCGGAGACGCCGAGGTGCCGGAATTTAATCCCGCAGGAGTTCTTTTACTTGCCAGTAAATCTACCGAAACGAGGCTGTCGTATTTGAGCACCTTCAAGTACCACCGGACTGAGCCAGGATCGAACCTGCCAAGTTGGGGTTAGAAGGCCAGCTATTACAGAATGCCCATGACGTGTATGTGTTTGTTGAAAAATTATATCAGAATGTAAAAGCAACGTCTCCCCTAAGACACGCCCGTTACTGATAGTCACGTATCTTTCGTCATGTCTCCGATTTTTAACTCTTGGTCATTTGCATCCTTTTGTAACTCCAGAATTATTAATTGACTGTCTAATTCCATTTTGCAAAGTAAAAGTACAAAACGAACGCAGATGGACCACGCACCATATTCACACAACAGCACAATACGTCTTCTACGTGGACAACATGCGAACAAAATGGACCTCAGCCCATTCTCGAGCGGGCGACCTTGAAGACGCGCATCGTCTCGTGTAAATCACGCTGTGTGTGTGGCCAGTCCCGTCCAAATTAGGGTTGTGCATTTTTGACGCGAGATTTCATGCAGTAACGCAGCTTGAAAGCACTCACGTGTGGCCTTAGCGTAAGACCGGTTACGCACTAGGCGAAATTTTGCCACTTCGGCATATTTAACGCCGCCATCGATTCAGTAGTGGCGCATAGAAGCGAATGGCAGCTTGCATACAGGGCGGAAGAAATATGTGCGGTAGATTTACCGCTGTGCAGCCGTCTGCTGCCAATATACAGGCGGTAGTTTTACAGCCTATGTCCTGGTAGTGGTGCACGTCATCGAATTTGTGCTTGTACACTCAGCGGATTTTCAGCCGCCTTGCATTGCAGTCTGCTTGAAGAATTGACGCGGTGTAGTTTAGAACTGTCTCGCAGTCGTAACATGAGTGAAGTGGTGACAGACAATGACTTTCTTAGATCATTGCTTGAATCAAGACCAGTTCTGTGGGAGAAAACTTTGGCCAATTACATGGATCGAAATGCTACCAGGTATGGTTGGCAAGAAGTGTGCCCGGAAATTCGAAGGGACTTCGATGAGTTGGATGGTGAAGAATTATTTTCTGTGAGCGCAATTTTTCGAAGCGTATTGAAGCTATTTTAAAATTCTAATATATGTCGTACCTGAGTTATTAATAAATGGCGTCTGTCCTTTTGACTGTCCGTACACAAAGCGCAGGATTGAAACAGTATTTTGAAAGTAATTGTCTAATATTCTGTAAATTAATGTTTGCAATAAGCAACGTTTGAAATGCAGTGAAATATGCGCTAATAAATTGAGATACACATATTATAGCATCCAGATATACATCGGAATATATTTCTTAATCTGTATTGGAATGCATTTGGTTTGAACGGTTAACGTATTTTCAGTTGAATTTTAATTCTTATCTCCTACTACTTTCAATGGAAGTGAAAACAGCGGTGATTGACTGCTGAGTGTGTAAGAACGCCAATTTCTTACGGGGACGACATTAAATTTGCCACCGCGGAAAAAACCACCCAGTGGGTAACCGGCATAACTGCTTGCATGTCTCGGTGATCAGTTGCTGAAGGTGACCGGGATTTTCAGTTTCCTGTGCATCCACTGCGTGCTTTATGCAACCCAACAGAAAGAAGTCAAGTGGCGTAAGATCGGGTGATCTGGCTGGCCAGAGTTTGGGTCCACTCCCTCTCTCTTTATTTATTTTTTTTTTTGCTAGGGGCTTTACGTCGCACCGACACAGATAGGTCTTATGGCGACGATGGGATAGGAAAGGCCTAGGAGTTGGAAGGAAGCGGCCGTGGCCTTAATTAAGGTACAGCCCCAGCATTTGCCTGGTGTGAAAATGGGAAACCACGGAAAACCATCTTCAGGGCTGCCGATAGTGGGATTCGAACCTACTATCTCCCGGATGCAAGCTCACAGCCGCGCGCCTCTACGCGCACGGCCAACTCGCCCGGTCTCTCTTTATTAGGATACTAGCAATTACCCGCGGCTTCGCTCGCGTGGATTTCGTAATTTGATCAAAGTAATCGTTCCTCGGCATTGTACTGAGACATTATCTAAAAATTTCTAAAGTATAAAAACCTACCCAAAAACTGAGTTTCATTTCCCCCAGAAATTATTTGTAAACCATGTTTGTGGTATTACCTTTTAGGGCTAAAACATACATGCGACATAGAACTCTACATGTCAGAGAACAGTCTTATCTCAAGTCGAAACAATAAATACACGTTTCTTTATTTTTAAAGGAGATCCCCAAATACCTATTTCCACGTCTGTAACATCTTCGGTTTTTGAGATATACATAAGTATCCCCATAAAAAGAATTCGACCCCCTGATCACTCCTTACCCCACCCCCACCCCCATTTCAGTGTATTTTTCGAAAACAAAAGTACATGTTCCTTTGTTTTTAAAGGAAATTCTAAATACCATTTTTCACATCTGTAACATATTCAGATTTTAAGTTATAAGTATCCTCATAAGAAATAATTCAACTAATTTTCGCTTCTTTTCACCCGCCGTTAAGTGCCTCCTCCGAAAACAAAAAGGTACATGTTCCTGTATTTTAAAAAAGTCTTTCCAAATAGCACGTTTCTTGCCTCTAACATTCTAAGTTTTTGACATATAATGTAGATATACCGGTACTCATTTCAAAATTCACCCGCTCTTCCAATTCCTTTCAGCCCCTTAACTCGATTTTCCGAAAACTATAAAATGCGTGTTTCATTGTTTTGAAAGGAGATTCCAAATACCAGTGTTCATGTCTGTACGTCTGTAACACCTTCAGCTTTTGAGATAAATTTATACGCATAAAAATAATTCAACTTCTTCTTCTTCACTTCTTTCCACCCCTTTCCCGCCTTAAGTGGACATTCCAAAAACAAAATAAATACGTGTTTCATTACTTGGAAAGAAATTCAAAATACCAACTTTCGTCTGTAACAGCTTCAATTTTTAAGGTAAAGTATACTCATAAACGTATTTCAACTCTTTATTTACTTATTTTGAACCCCACACCACTTACGTCGATTTTCCGGAAAACTAATGTGTGTTTCTTTATTTTTAAAGGAGATTCCAAATACTAACTTTCACGTCTGTAACATCTTCAGTTTTTGAGATATAAGTATCCTCATAAACGGAATTCAATTAATTTTTCAATTCATTTGCCCCCTTAAGTGGATTTTCCGAAGACGAAAGAATACGCGTTTCTTTACTTTGAAGGAATATTCGAAATACAAATATTAATTCCTCTAACATCTTAAGTTTTTAAGATATAAGTATCCTCATAAAAAGAATTCATATCCTTTTTCACCTCAGCCCGTCAAGTTGATTCCCGCCCCTCTCCAAAAATGTGTGTCTCTTTATTTTTAAAGGAGATTCCAAATACAAATTTTCACGTGTGTAACATCTTTAGTTTTTGAGATATCAGTACCCTCATACAAAGAATTCAACTAATTTTTCAATAATTTCACCCCCTTAAGTGGATTTTACTAAGACAATAGATTACGTGTTTCTTTTCTTTGAAATAAAATTCCAAATACAAATCTTCGTATCGTAACATCTTCAGTTTTTGAGATGTACGTATCCTCATGAAAATAATTCATCTCCTTTTTCAGTCCACCCCGCCCGTAAAGTTGGTTTCACCCTACCCGAAAAAATGCGTGTTTCTTTATTTTTCAAGGAGATTTCAAATACCAATTTCCACGTCTGTAACCTTCAGTTTTCAGATATTATTTTCTCCAGAAAGGGAATTCAATTTTTTCCTCTTACTTTCACACTCCCCACTTAAGTGAATTTTTCAAAAATTAACAGGACCCGTTTCTTTAAAAGAGCTTCCAAATACGAAATATCACGACTATAACGTCTTCAGTTGTTGAGTTATATATATTTCCTCGTAAGAGAAAATCATCTCCCTTTTCATCCCCCCTACCAAGTTGATTTCCCCGACCCAAAATGCGCGCTTCTTTATTTTCATAGGAGATTCCAATTGCCAGTTTTCTCATTTGTAACATATTCAGATTTTTTGGTAGATATATTAATTGAAATAAGTCAACTAAATTTCATTTTTTTCACCCCCAGCCCGTTATGTGCTTTTCCGAAAACAAAGGAATACGTGTTTCCTTCTTTTTAAAGGAGATTCCAAATACCAATTTTCATGTCTGTAACCTGTTCAGTTTTCGAGATATACTGCAGATACGCTAATTTTAAATCTTCACCCCCTTTTCCAGTTCCCCTTAAGTGGATTTTCGAAAAAGTATTTACGTTTCTTTACTTTTACAGGAAATTCCAAATACCAGTTTTCAAATCTGTAACATGTTACCTGTCTGAGACAATTTGCAGATATAGTATTTTTTTAAAACACCCCCATTGTCACCCCTGTTCACCCTTATTAATAGGATTATCGGAAATCACAAAAATACGTGTCTGTTTGTTTATTTTCAAAGGAAATTCCAAATACCAATTTTCATGTGTGTAACATCTTTAGTTTTTGAGATATAAGTATCCTCATAAAAAGAATTCAACAAATTCTTCATATAATTTACCCCCGTAAATTGGATTTTAAAAAGACAAAAGGTGACGTGTTTCTTTACTTTGAAAGAAAATTCCAAATACAAATTTTCATGTCTGTAATATCTTCAGTTTTTTAGATATAAGCATCCTCATGAAAATAATTCATCTCCTTTTTCAGTCCACCCCGCCCGTAAAATTGGTTTCACCTTACACAAAAAATGCGTGTCCCTTTATTTTTCAGGGAGATTCCAAATGCCAATTTCCCAGTCTGTAACCTTCAGTTTTGAGATATAAGTTTCTCCAGAAAAAGAATGCAATTTTTTTCTCTTCCTTTCACACTTCCCACTTAGGTGAATTTTCCAAAAATAAACAGTACCCGTTTCTTTATGAGAGCTTCCAAATACGAATATCACGACTTAACGCATTCAGTTTTTGAGATATACAACGTATGTTTCCTCGGAAAATGAATTCATCTCCGTTTTCACCCCCCTACCAAATTGATTCTCCCCAAAATGCGTGTTTTTTATTTTTATGAGATTCCAAATACCAGTTTTCACGTTTGTTTCATCTTTCAGTTTTTTGGTATATATATATATATATTCATACAAATAATTCAACTAATTTTTCAATTCCTTCACACCCCCCCCCCCCCCCCGTTAAGGGTTTTTTCGAAATCAAAACAATACGTGATTCCTTATTTTTAAAGGAGATTTCAAATGCCAGTTTTCACGTCTGCAACATGTTCAGTTTTGAGATAAAGTGTAGATATCGATGGCTTACTTCTAAAACCTCGTATGTCCCAATGCTCTTCCTACCCATTATATTCCTTAAGACTGGTCAGACCTCCCAGCCCATATTTGTATGTAATCCATCGGAATAATTTTAGTTGTGTTCATTTTCCTGTGCTAATGTGTAAAGGAAAATAGACTTTACCGTACGGTATTGTAGGGATATGGTTTGAAAGCGAAAATACTCGCTCATACAGTATAATGTATTTAAGGCTCATTTTCCTTTTCACACTGCCATGGGAGAATGAACCCAAAAATAATTGTTCTGATGGGCTGCATATTCATATGTGGCCGGGAGGCGTGACCAACCTTAAGGAATATAATAGATGGGTAAAGCACTGGGACATACGAGGTTTTAGAAGTAAGCCATCGATATGTTAATTTTAAAATTTCACCCCCTTTTTCAGTTCCCCTTAGGTGTATTTTCCGAAAAATATTTATGTTTCTTTACTTTTACAGAAAATTCCAAATACCAGTCTTCAAATCTGTAATATGTTACGTGTCCGAGATAATTCGCAGATATAGTCCTTTTAAAAATTCACCCCGTTTGTCACTCCTGTTCACCCCCTATTCATCGGATTATGGGAAAACACAAAAATACGTGTTTGTTTATTTTCAAAGGAGATTCCAAATACCAATTTTCATGTCTGTGACATCTTTAGTTTTTGAGATGTAAGTCTCCTCAAAATAGGTGTTCAACCCCTATTCCTCCTGTTTTCATCCCTCCCATTGGGATTTTTAGAAAATAAAAAAAATAGTATTCCTTTATTTTTAAAGAAGATTCCAAGTACCAATATTCAATGTTTTTACACTTTTCCCTCTTCGAGATATCGATACAATCATTTTAAATTTCACCCCCCTTTTCACCCTCTTAGCAACACAATATCCAAAATTCCTCTCTGAGTGAGTACCTACATTGTTGTATGAATCTATCCCCAAAATTTCATTTCTTTATGTCCAGTTGTTTGGCTCGGCGATGATGAATCAGTCAGTCAGTCAGTCAGTCAGTCAGTCAGTCAGTCAGTCAGTCAGTCAGTCAGTCAGGACAAGCTATTTTATATATATAGAAGATGAAGCATGAAGATGTTTCCGAATGACTACAGATGGAACCACAGTCGTAATAGGCTGAGCACTGGCACGTTCTCCAGCAGATGTTGAAGATCATTTTGAAGAAAAAACGGAGGCGTGCTCCCGTCAGACGGTCGGCGAAGAAATACAGTCCGACTAAGTAGTCACGCTTGAAATGTGCCCTGTCTTACCGAATGTGGATTCTCCCCGCTCCAATAGTGTATATTGTGCCGATTCATAATGCCATTATTGTGAAAACTTGATTTATCTGAAAACAGGATTCTTGACAAAAAGGCTGCGTTATTGGTCACACTGAGCAATGTCCATTGACAAAAATTTACTCGAGCATCGAAATCACGTCCGTGGAGCTGATGGCATAACTTTAGATTGTACGGGTGAAATGTATTGTTAAAATATATTCACGTAAGGCGCGACCTTTTTATATCATGCAATTGTCCGTGTACTAATATGAGGATTATTCCGTACAACGTTCAAAACAGCCTCTAAATTTTGATCAGACGTTACTGGAGTATCTCTAGCAGGATATACCTTTCGAAGTCAAAGTTGACCGCAATCGTCATTCGGGGTTTCGAAGCTTATTGGAAAACGCTCGTGACACAGGGGTTGCGAGTCGGGTGCTTTCTGACTTCTTTCCCCATAAATATAGCTATATATCGCCGTACTTGTCGCTGGAATACATCGTAAGTGATTGAATAAATGCTAAATGGAGATTAACAGTGTGTCCCGTTGCAATGAAGCACGATCAGTCTTTCTAAATGTGCTTGAGATTAGATTGGAGCCACTCTTCTTCATGTGTCATGTCCTAGAAGAGCGTTGGCGATCAGTGGTGTGATCTGTTGTATGTTGATAGCTGATTTGAATAGAGTAAGCTTCGTCACCCCAAACCACTGACTCATGTCGCCAAGCCACCATGTCCTATTTCCCCCTGATCTGGTTTGCCATGAACATTCCCCTGGATTGTTACTTGTAGAAGCTGGAATTTAATGCTCCGTATCATATGATCAAAATATTCTATATAGCTTCCTTCTCTTGATGCTAGTAACATTTTAGGGTTCTTCGTTCATACGGTGCAAAACCTCTATACTGAATTTTTTTGGCTATCCAATGTATCTTTAGCTACCTTAGGTACGACGACATTTCAAATGGTTACAATCTCTTGCACATGGTATCAGTTAGCGTCCATGCCTCAACGCCGTTGCTGAGAAAGTTACACAGGAGTAGTCATGTCCAGTCGTGTCCGTAGTGTAACGGGAAGGTCACGACTTGTCAAACTTTGCGTAAGTTTCTGAAAATAAGTTTTGGCCCGTTAAATTCTGCATCGGATCTAATGTGCTAGGTCTCAATGAAATCATCATTAATGTTACATCCCAGGTATTTATATGCTACCACTATCGCGATCCGGTTCTTTCTTCCTTTGAGACAACCCCGAATACCATCTTTCCCATTTACTTGTCCTTCTTTACATTAAGCTTCATGCCCATGGCGTTGCTGACAACATTAAGTAGTTCTTGTAGATCCTGAAGAATGGTTGCAAGTGGGACAGTGTAATCGGCGTACCTGATGTTATTTACGACGATACCGTTAACCACAACTCATTGAGTCTTTCTGAAAAGAGCGTGGCTGAAAGGCATTTTCTGAAAACATGTTTAAAACCATTGTTGAAGTCATACAGCCTTGGCGAACATCTGACTGACACGACCGTCATATCTAATCACAGCGCTCTGGTTCCAGCAGTGATTGTCAAGAATATGAATGTTTCTCCCAAAAAGGCCTAACGCTCGAAAAATCTTCATGAGTTAGTTATGGCGGAGTGTATCGGAAGCATTTTCGTAGTAAATGAAACAAGCAAAAGCATTGAAATTGACGTCACGATAGAGTTGTATTAATAACTGCAGAGTAAATAATGCCTCCCCAGTACGAAAGCCTTGCGAGAAGCCGAACTGTGAGTTTACGATATATTCCTCACATCTATGATAAATTATCGAATGGAATCCTACTGGAATATTTTCAGAACATGGCTCATCAAACTAATTGGTCTAAATCATTTCATAATTTTGCATTGACTTTCTTAGGCAGCGTTAGGGAAGATGATTTGAAGTAGTCTCTGGGAATGGCTCAAGTGCAGTGAATACTTCTGAATAGCTCAACCAATAATGAAAAGGGGTTTTCCTTCTCAAGCAGTCTCACTGTCTCAAGATACATCTCGTTAGGACCTGGACGCTTTCCATTCTTCGCTGTTCTTATGGCATACTTCACTTCTGCACTTTTGGGGTCCATGAAGAGATTTTGTAGTATAACCGTATATATATTTCGACAAGGGATTCAAGATGTGTTCCGATCTTCTGTATGCTTCCGACTGCGCAACATGAACCCCGACTTTGTGGCGCCGAGTCTCAAGCAATGTGTGGCTTGATAACGCTAAGAAAAGTGTCACCCAGTTCTGAAAAGAACAGAGCTGGAAGACAAAATATCAATCGCCCCGCCCAAGCAAAATGGCCGAAATAGAGGTTAGGGCTAATTTGATAACTTGATTTGAGGCTGAATTGCTTCACAAATTACTGCGTAAAATATCGGCAATTCAGACATGTGCATTTTAGGCTTCAAAAAATATTATGAATGGCTATTGTAACTCAGTAATATTCAAAGTGCGCGGTAGACGGTAAGGTACCCGTCAGTACGCTAGCTATAAAAACCAAAAGCAAAATGGGAGGGGCGAAAGGAGCGTCACTATGCTAACGAAGATACTAATTTAACCATATTTTGTACTATAACCTTACAGGTAATTGGACAGGGGATTCAAGATGTGTTCCAGTTTTCTTTATGCTTCCGAATGAGCTACTTGAACCCCGACTTCATGGCGAGGAGTCTCAAACGCTGTGTGGCTTGATATTGCTAAGAAAAGCGTCATCTTGGTAGGAGTGTGTTCATTTTACCTGGGAATTGTTATGCTGTATCTTCAGAAGAAGTGTTGTTAAAATATTATCCACCTTCAGTAGCAGTTATCCTGGGACGATGATCAACAGGATGGAGAGTTAACCAAGGACTGAACCCAGAAATGTGTCCAAGTTTGCAGTGCAGATGCGATGGACGTGAACTTTGCGAATATGACAGCTAGTCATATTATGTTTTTATCTACATTGTGGCCGCATCATTGATATTGTACACCTCCAAGATCATCTATAATGAAAACTAGGGTGGGGAGCCTAGTGCGGCGTTTGCATGGCTTGGGGTGTGTTTATTTAGGAGAAAATATGACAGACGAGAGAGTTCCTGAACTATTGCCCGTGTGGCTGGACGTATCGATCAGCGACAGTAGTATTACTTTGTGCGCAAGGGAGTTGTAGTGAAATGAACTAGAGAAACAGTGTAATTTTGAATAGAAGCGATGTGAAAAGTCAGGGAAATTATTGAATTTAAACACTGAAGCTACCTGATTCGCGTTTAGACACAGTGCGTATTTGAGACACTCGAGTGATAAATGCATAATAAATAAAAGTAAATAAATGGACTGTGAATCGTAGTCCAGAGGAAGGTTGGGATTTGTACCTTAGAAGGATTGAACGTTCACGGGTTACGTGAGCCAAGCAGGAAAATACTCACAACAAACAAAACCACACATATCACCAAAGCAACAAAATAATGAAACAATCCAAAAACAACCACTGCCTGCGTGTACATTTCCGTCCAGGTCAAGGAAAAACCCGGGTGAATTCACGTTGGTTTGCCAGGATTCGAACCACTGAGCTTCTGCCGTTATGGAGGGTTGCTTAAAATGAAATCCCTAAATTCTTTATTTAAGGAAAGGGGATCCTACCACCTACATTCATTAATTACCTCTCCTTACGGTCGAACTATTTCCTGGTATTTGTAACAAACGTTAGGAGATTTAAACCTCCCTTGTGATATAAATAGTGAGTTAGCTAAATGTGTTTCCTTTCTCTTCCCTCGGTGGTCACTCCCCTAAAAAAGGTAATTGATTAATACTGCCAGTTAAGGGTTGACACATAACACACACGGTTGCCCTTCGTGTTGCTAGACCAGTTCCTGCACATCTCAAATCCATCTTAAAACACACACTCTGAATGGAAACTTCATACATTACTTTACACGTTTCGTTCTATTGAGAACATGATCTCTTAAAACCTATCTCGCACAAATGTCTTTGCCAATACATTTGGCAGGATAAACAAATCACAACTCTTAATAATAAAATCATTAAAAGGGACTTTCTCGCTATCCAATTCCTGCTGACCAAGTCTCAAGGAATATAGACCGGGTTTAATAACCTGCACACATCCAAGGGAAAGCTCTCTTAAACTCAAATGACCTGCCATACGTTTTTTTAAAAATATACTTTTATTAAATTCAGGGGAAAATAGGGAAATAAAATGAAATGTGCTTCCTTACGGAAAGCTACAGTATATCCAAATGGGAGCTCTTGGAATCGAATCCCAGAGTCTTTCATAGTACACCATAGAGCAAATCTGCAGCCATGGACCTTATCCTACAAAATTCCTACTAATTTACAATAAAAATATCGAGTGCATTCCAGATCCAACCAACATTCTTCAAAGACAGGCATTACTGAGACTCTGTTTACATGCAATTACTATACCATTTTTCCCAACACCGTAATCTTTAAACTAATTCACTCATAAAATAAATCAAAAGTGCCTATTCTGGAACTTTACATCTAATACGTTCCCAAAAATTTAACTACACGATACTGTGAACTAAAAATTAAAGTTGAGAAATTACAATGATTCCTTCATGATTTCTGCTAAATTTAACTAAATTAGCTTAATAAAGAACTTCCTATCCCAAATCCATGAATAGTATAAATAGATATCCTAATATAATAATGAATTGTTTACAAGCTACGCTTTCATATTTACGTATACTCGGATTATGTACTTATCTGCTTACTGCATTGTGCTTTCCATTTCAGCCCCTGGAAGGCCTATGCTGAGAAGACTTGCAATTCCATTACGACGGCGATTATCCTTTTGAACATCAGGGGTCTAGAGCTGAGATCCCTTACGCTGATACATAATCTAAGTCTGGTTCCGACTGGTGAAAAGCTGTTGCTTCAACACAGAATATTAGCCACATGTTCACAAAACTTCAAATCAAACCCCACAGTGACATAAATACTAACGTTTTGCATTGAATTTATGCCCGGTTATCTGTGTTTCAGCGTGGTATACTGTTTAAAATATACTTATGTATATTTCGATAATTAGCTACCCCACACTAAACTCCTTCCCTTCGTATGGTCGGCACTTAATTATTTTTATTATTGTCAGTGAAAGTACGAGCGCCAGTGATAGAAACAGCGCCGACCATACAAAGAGAAGGAGTTTAGGACCTGTCTCTAAATGTCAAAGGTATTATTCTAAATTCGTGCGCTATCAATCAAATACGTCGTGAAATTTTTCTGAATAATACTTTATATATCAGAGCACAGTATTTCTGCATTTTGTCTCAGTTTATCACCGCACAATGAGACTGACTTTCACCACGAGTAGCGTAACTCTTCCCAGACTGACTGGGGTGAAGTTTGCCTACCCTATTTATTAAAACTGGCACAAGACGTTGACCCTAGAAACTTCCCAGAGAAGATATTGTGCCCTACAATGCCCTTGATTCCGATCAGGCGAAAGCCGAGTTTGAACCAAAAACACCATAGTGAACAAACTCCCACCAGCGTGGGCTCGTGCACTTCTCTTACCTGCGTTACATATCCTGCTCAGCAACTCAGTCGCACATGTCTCAGAGATATTTGGTTAAACAAAGGGCGAAACACAATTAAACAAGTGGATATGCATGAAAGCAAGGTAAGAACAACCCAAAATTTTAAAATGAAAATACGGGAAACAACGCTGCATTCACAGTAAACAGAAATGGATTTATTACAATACAAAAAATTATCCAAATATTTACAAGAAGTTAAAATCTCAAATAATTTGTGTCAATAGTTTGTCGCAGATGACTCCCAGGACACAGTCCTATCGTACTGCCAGGCTGGAACAAGCATGAATCACGGAAGAAATCAAAAGTAACGAGAAAGGATAACTTTCTGTACAAAAACACGTTAGAAAAGCCATCTCCTCCACATGAAAATTATCGTGTCACAGTACCTCGAACCCAAGATCATTAAACAACAAAACTACAATCTACACGGCCTGAACTGAATGAAGGTTCACAGTCCGTCATACATAAGGCACCTAAACTCATCAATAAAATCATGGAAATAACAGCTCCATCATCAGGTAGGTAAGTAAACAAGTGGCAAGGCTAAGAAAAACAAAGCCATGCAGACAAAATGCGATCCCTGCTGGCTACATAATGCCAAGGTCGGGGGAGGCTCTCCTTGCGAACACTTGAGCTAGCGCAGACAGCTTAATTACTTTCCCTAGCCGGTGACGTAAAACTTGACTTCCTTAACCCCACAAAGAACGGGATGTGTGTCGGCCCCGCTCCTCTTGGGAGCGCTCAGCTGATCGGATAAAGGCATTCCTACCGTGTACCTCAATTCCCTTCTATAATGACATGATATGCCATTATTAGCGCCGAAATTATTCAATCACTATCTTAGCTCTGCCTCCACGGGGCTTATTCATAAATCACGTTCTCTCATATCTGCCTCCACTGGCTTATCCATAAGTCTACAAGCACTCAATCACCTGGCGCTACCACGGCCAGAATAATGCATAATATTCACATCACAATGTTCATCATTAATTTGCGCTCGGCATCACTATAACAATACGTGCAATCAGCTAGAAGTTTCTGTAAAGATATCTCAAGCAACACGGCACACACACCCAGTCCCGTTAGCCTATGTGAGTCAAAGAGTAAGTCTAGATCTCCTCTGAATTACGTACAATCACAAATAGCTATAGGCTACGCTGCCCTAACTACCGTATCTGGTGCCTATGTGAGTCAAAGAGTAAGTCTAGATCTCCTCTGAATTACGTACAATCACAAATAGCTATAGGCTACGCTGCCCTAACTACCTTATCTGGTTAACAGACCTAGCAAACATGACCAGGACGGAACAGATACCACAAAATAAAGAAATAAAAAAATCAAAATTATACAAGTGGGAAAATACAACCTACTGCCTATCCTACTATCCTGAGTTCGAGGTCTGTACTTGATTACTCTAAACAAATTGTTATTTACATCAGACAGCTATTGTTGTGGCTGACGGCCACCCTGAACCTAACAGCAATAATTTACATGCTTAGAACCATTTGGAACGATCTAACCTGGACGTATCGATGGCATTGCGAGACAGCCCCTCTGTGGACCCCTGGTTTTTACTCCATGTTGGCAGTTGTCATCGCCGGAAGCACAGGTATGCGGGTTACTGGATACATGATGGCTGATGAAGGCTTCTCCTGCAGCTTCCTCGAAGGTTGTGAGGTGTCTCCTTCGGCGATGAGACGCCTTCCTAGTGTCCCCGTGTCGATGCTCGGGGTCTTGATAGCTCCTGCCTTCTCCAACTCGCCGTACTTCTTTCTTGTTCTCAGCGTGTAGTTGCTCCCGCTGGGTCGGTGAAGGGAAAACTGTAAAGAGATATGTGCTACAGAGGGTTCAAATTCGATGCCTGTTGCCACAAACGCCCCCTCTCAGTCGCTTCTAAATTCGGTTCTCTACAAGAGTTTAGTTTTATGATTCAAGAATTCGCTTATTCACATATGGTGACAAGACCGTGTTGTCCTCTCATAGAAATGTTACTCTCAACTACCAGAAATAATCTGAGCTATTATTATTCTCCGTACTTCCTTTCTAACAATTGGTCCTCAAAGTCATATGAAGCTACTAGCTAGGCAGTTAAATCATAGGCAGTACATCTTCTCATGACAGGCAAGCCATCACAGGTATTATGAAAATTTCAACTTAGTCATGCAGGTTGCTTACTTACTTTCTTTCCCAAATAGATCGTGCCTGGTGTTTGCGGCGCGCAGCTCTGATGCTAGTCTCGATGTTAGCTCGGAGTCTTATCACGCAGTCCCGACGGCAAGACAGTCAAATAATGAATCTCAAGCGCTCCGCGGCTCCATATATATAATACGGCTCGCTTACCCACGCTAACGAGTTACCCGCGGCATTCCCCCGCTCGCGGCCTGCATGCATAATGCGCGCCAAGTACCTATCTCCCTTATGCACTTCTCACTATGCTCATGCCGCATATCAAAATCTTGTGCCGATTACGGAGGTTGCAACGTTCTCATCAAATCAAATGCATCTATTCTATCCTCAAAGATATAAATTAATTTCTTTCTTCGCTCCAAATCCTTTGTTGGCACGCTACACAGGTGAAGTGTTTGGCGTCCTCTGCCTAAATTCAAGAGCTTCGCTGGGGTAATACATTTATCTTATGAGATTCTAGAAACTTCATAATTACCTAGCTGCTTTTTTCCCACGAGAACTGCTCAAACTCCACTTCTCTCATGTAATAAATTAGTATACAAGGATTTTCAGGGTGGTCTCGAATATTCCAAATATCGTAGGCTAAAATCATGACTATAAGACAATGAACGGAATGGTTCAATATCAATCTATTCCATTGATATCAAGAATATCAGTGAGGCAGTGCGTTCAAGAGGTAGCTAAGGTAAGCCCATAATTTTGACCGCATGCGGAAACTAATTCGATCGTAAATTTCTTGCAATTGCCCAAAGCATCATCCGTGTATTTTAAGCGATCGGGGGAATTCCCATAGCAGGCCATGTGTTTCGTGTGCCTTTATATCGTCCCTGTTCTGCCAAAACGGCGAATGTAACAATGCTCTTCCTATCCATTATTTCCCTTAAGACTGGTCACGCCTTCCAGCTATATATTGATATGCTGTCCATCACAACAATTTTCGTTGAGATCATTTTCCTATGCGCGTGTGTAAGGGAAAATGAACCTTAAACACATCACACTCTAGGAGTGGGTAAATGTCATGCAAACATATATTCCTTCAGTATGGTACAGTAAGGTTCATTTTCATTTACACATAGGAAAACGAACTCAACGGAAATTGTTCTGATGGACCGAATATAAATATGTGGCTGGAAGACGTGACCAGTCTTAAGGTAAATAATGGATAGGACGAGCTATGTAACATTCGCCGTTTTGGCAGAACA
Source organism: Anabrus simplex (assembly GCF_040414725.1). NCBI lineage: Eukaryota > Metazoa > Arthropoda > Insecta > Orthoptera > Tettigoniidae > Anabrus > Anabrus simplex. The sequence continues at coordinate 472,579,914 of NC_090266.1, read as the reverse complement.
GAGACGATATGATAGTATCACAAGTGCGTAATTTAGCCTACATTACTCGGGAATATATAGCACATCCCATCCGGTCAATTTTTCATCTAAGTTCTGAAGAGACATATAGTGTACTTGTCCTATTTACACCGTAAATCGAGGTGAAAATTTAATTTAACTTCACATTTTCTTCCCGCTAGTCTGGCTATCCATAGAAAAATTCTGTGCGGGGTCTTGACTCTCTGTGCGATTTTCACCCCCACGGCATTATGACGTAGTGCGCGCTCAAGACCTGCCCTCTTCTGTTTCCGTCGCACAATTATCTTCATCTCACCCGCTCCTCGCGTGAAAATTTCCATGGCATCAGTCCTGAAGAGTCCTCCTGTCATATCCGCGTGCGCCAAATAGAGAATTAAATTTTAAATATATGTGCCTAGATCACTAATTCATGGCTCTGAAATGGCACATTACATAGGCTTTATGATGAGCCTGTCTTTCTCACCCACGTATTGTGGTCAGATGAGCCACAACTCACGAAGGATGACGTAACAAGCATCCATAAGGCACAAGTGTAGGCACTGAGGAATCTTCGTTCTGTGCGATATTGTTAGTGTCAAGAAAGATTTCCAGTTAACGTCTGTGTGGGAATAGTGAGAAATGTTACAATTGAACCGTACGTACTGGAAACATTACTTGACGGTCTTACTATCTTCAGTTTCTTGAAGAGATGTTGGAAGGATTCCTCTCAATGTACGCCCCCAGGCGTGGCAAGTATCCCCGTTATTAAAACTCTGTTTGTCAGTGGCTGAACACGAACCATACTGGAAGATGGATTGGTCGTGTTGGATCAGTGGCGTGGCCCTCAGAAGCACCAACTTAACCCCTTTGAATGTCATTCCGTGGGGCTATATGAAGGAAAATGTGAAGGCTACGGATGTTTGCCCCATTTATGTCCTCCTCAATTCCACACAGACTGCTGCAGATAACATCAGACATCGCGGTAAAACTTGGGTGTATGCCGACAAAAATTTCTGAAACTACTGAGGCATGTTTTCTCACCCAATGCAGGAGGATGAGGTCTCGTGAACACCTATTATAAACATTTACGCTGAAATTGCACATATTATGATTGTTACTACGGACTGATAGTTGTTCTAGCGTCAACAGGTGAGGCCTGGTTGCACAATTGCTCCCTTATCAACATACAGTTGTATAAAAAAAACGGAAGTGGACTAGGCTATACATCCAAGCGTTTTTGTTCCTTAATTACTCCCGAATCACCTACTTGCTTTCTGCCGTAGAGGGGAGACTTACCCTGTATATAGAAAAGTAGTTTGCTTTGCCATGTTGTCCAGACGTCGATTACATTCTAGCCAGTGAATTGAGCAGGAAAATAGGGCTAAATATTATAGGAAAAGTACAAGACGATCAGATTTACAAGAATGATTAAGCATTTCATGTGCATAGAAACGAGGGTAATGCAATCAATATTTATGTAGGAAGAAACAGAAGTAAATAAACTGAAGTGTGAACGTAGGTAAAACAACCAGGTGTAAATCGAGCAGTCCGCTGTGTTCAACATACTTAATGTGTAAAGTAAATTGAAAGGAGTTGGCAATTCAATGTTTGTGTGATTTTCAAGGAATGTACTTGGTTCCTTTATAAACTGCATCGAATCTGAAGTGCGAGGGGTACAAGAATAATTTGATGAATTGCATACAACCTACGGTAAATGACTATTTCGTTGATGACTATAATCTACATTCGTGTCATCAACTATCTTACATAAAGCAAGGTATGTGTGGAGATACTTTGGAGGAAGAATGGTTCAAGGAATGGTTTGGTCACCTCTGAGGTCGGTCCTGAAGTTTGATAGTTACTAATAATCCACATCACGAGCTGTTCTGGCCTCATATTCTCAGGTGCAATGGATTACCATTCCTCCATAAATGTTTAGACGCCTCCCTGGTGCAGTGTTAAAGTTGCCATGAAGTCAAAGAATAAATTAATATCATATTAAGATCCATTATTCGGAAATGTGTTATGGAAAGATTTTGATTACTGTTTCAAACACATGTCCGAAAACTTCTGATCCGACATTGCGTTTTCTTCAAACCTAAATCACAACAACTATTATTTCAGATAAACTTAAGCATCATATACTCTATTTTATTATATTATCCAGTGGCATTTTAGTGGAAGTTCTTTGTCGGTCGTTTTACTCTCTCAGTAGTAAAGTGATAAATCTTATAGTATCCAAGTCTCAGTTCCTACGTCTCCTGTCACCGAAGGATACTTGACAGTCACTACGAATCTTACTTGCACATTTATGTCGCATATTCCCTCAAGATAAAGCAGTTATAATACTGTATGAATATCTGTACCTGTCGCTGGGAAACTAGCATCTAAAGTAATGTGAGAAACGTACGTCGTTCCAAGTAGGTTTAAGGGGCAAGTTAGGAAACAGCGCTGAAGGTGGATTATAACTTTCCTTTTAGAAAGCTTTACCACGCAATAAGAAGTTGTATTAACAAGTTACGCTCCTTCACAGGATATAAAAGAAAATGAAAGTAAATCTGTTTCTTGTTCCGTGAACAGACGGCATCTTTCTTAATATATCTCCTTGTTTCATGAAATGCTGCTAAAGTTACTACTACTACCACCACCACCACCACCACCACCACCATCACTATCACCACCTGCACCAATAACAACAACAACAACATTATCATTCCTATTCTAACTTAGCCTCAGTACGATGTCAGTAACGTGAAATATAACACATCATAAACCGGCATAGCCTTCTGCCTAATACTGTACTGTTCATAACATTGGTAAAAATAAAGCTCTAATACTGCTTACATTTTTATAACCCTGAATAGAACAATAAAAATATAATTTTACCCACTGTTAACACTACTTAACGTGAGGAAGTTCATTAAATTATTGTAATTAATTCACGTTCCCATAAACATGTAGGGGCTGCCTGGCCGAGGCGGTAAAGGCGTACTCGGTTCGCCCGGAAGGACGTGGGTTCGAATCCCCGTCAGGAAGTCGTAAAATTTAAGAAACGAGGTTTCCAATTCCGGAGGTGCATATGGCCCTGAGGGTCACTCAGCCTACACCAAAAATGAGTACCAGGTTAATTCCTGGGGGCAATGGCGGCCGGGCGTAGAGCTAACCACTCTACCCCATCACGTGCCGCGGTTAACAATGGTGGAAGCCTTTACCTTCCACTCCTCCAAGGGACTTCATGGCCTGTACGGGGGTGTCTTTGTTCCATCCCCCCCCCTATTAACATGTATCGCAATATAACGTATAAGGTATAACCGATACACCAAGTAAACATACGGAATCAGATACTGATAATAATAATAATAATAATAATAATAATAATAATAATAATAATAATAATTTACAGCCAGATCATGGTAGTTAGATATTTACCGATAAATCAACATCCAGGCACAGAGAAAAGAATATTCCACAAGATTATGATAAATAAAAATTCGTACACCATACTCACCGTGAAGTTTACCAGTGAATAAACTAATTAAGTGGAAGGTATAGACCTTGGCTTTGCCCGATTCATGATTTATTTTTAGTCACTGAATGATAAATTTCAATCCTTAAAATAAATAATTATCGAAGTTCCTTCTCAGGATATATTGTTTAACTGTATCACGACTATCGATAAAGTAGAATGACTGCTATATAAATGTATTGTTTGGAAACTTACGATAGTGTTAATAAGTAGTTATCAACCGTAATTGAACTGATATAGCTGGAAATGGAACATCTAGTTCTAACTAAATACATTTAATAAAATGTTAAATGACACCTCCTTGAAACGTATATCAACAACCTTTAGTTAAATATTGTTTAATTGAGGACAACAAGTGATAACTATGAATTTATAATAATCTTAAGTTCCAAAGAACAATTTAATAAATAATTAGTGAAATTACAAGAGTGGAGTTAGACATCTTCAATGAACAAGTTTTAATCTTTTAAGAAAAAAGAAATGATCAAGTAACTCGCTTCTCTTCTGACCTTAATATCTGTATTATTATACGACCAGTACAACATCTAATTATAAAATATTAATTCATAGAAATTACCACAATTCAATAATAAAAATCAATTGATATGTTAAAGACAAAAGATCAAAGTTCGATTAAATATATAAAAAACAATAAATATTTGGCATAATTATCAATAACATCAATATAAGTAATGTAGGTTGAACAGACACCCTTCAACACAAAAATTATCTCAGAGCAAGGTGGATTACATATTTCACAGTGAGCCCAAAAACCAATATTTCGGTACCATGAAAGGTCTTAACGGGATAATTTTCCTTCTTTAATATTCAACCAAATCCCAGCATTCACCCCAAAAAAGAAAAAACTATCTCACTTATTCTTGTCAAGGGTAACCAAGATGATAAAACAACGATGTCGACAAGGTATGAAGGTTATTTTACCAAAGAAAGGTCGGTGAGAAAACAAATTTCATTTAATAATGATAATTAATATTCCCCAACCATAAATAATGCGCAGATAGAGTTTTACTTAGTAAAAATATCATTTAATTGAATTATATTTAATATAAGATAAAAGTTTGAAGAGCAAGGAACATTTCTGTCCATAAATTCATATCTACACTGATCTAAGTACGGAAGGTGAAACAATTTTAGAACAACGACTGCTTGAGCTAAATACAACGAACGTAATCATACTATCTATTAACAGAATTAGACCTTCATACATACAATATAGGATCAAAGTTTGAAGTGCGAGGCACATCTCAACCCAATCATTCTTATCCACTAACTGATCTAACTAGGTCCGAAGGTTGAAACAGAATTTCAACACACTGCATATAGAAAACATAACTCATAATGAAAATATAAAAATTGCATTTGCAAACTTGAACGGTAGGTTGAAATGGATACAATAAGGGAAATAACGTAACGACACAAGATAAAATTTTAAAACTTACATCATAAAAAGAAGAGGAATGATAATAATAAACACTTAAAAATATCGTTCACAAAAGCGTATGAAATTACGGGAATACCCCCTAAATTAAAGAGATATTTTTCATATCGTGTGTAAACAGCATTACCAACGGTCTCCAACTGAAGACATGGCTGCTTCAATAATCGCACAGGACACTGTGTCTAACTACATTGCATAGTGAGAGTTGGAGAATCCAGCCAATCAGATGACACTACGGTCATAACTCGACAAGAGAAATGTGAGAAATGTATTTTTCTCCCTGCTCGCATCGTTTTCAAGCTTTAAAATACGCACGAGCATAATTCCAGTCACAGCCTATATATTGTTAAATTTAAAAATCGGGTAAGCACAATGTAATTACCAGTTAAAAATTTTAGGTACTTTTTAAATACTCACTAGCATAATTACATGTGAATTATCCATTACAGTAACATAAATGTACTTGCCATCAGTTGAAATCATGACATTTTACTCTGTTTAAGAGTAAAGTAAAGTAATATATAATTTCTGAAGAAGCACTTTAAGAGGGTGAAATGCATGAAGAATAAGATAATGCATCAAACAAGCTCCTCACATAAATACCAAAACTAAGTAATTACGCAAACTAATCTCGTGAAAATAACTTTCCAACATACTTAACATTTAGACACGGTTGTGCTGTGCTCGCTTTGCTTTCTATATCTCGCTATCACCTCGTGCCCGTTGAACTGTGTTTACAGAACTGTTCTTTCAGTGTGACTGTATCGAATAATAGTATTATATAGACACGTGCACATAAGGGATTAGTGTTACCTGTGAGTCCCCGGGACTTAGTGAGGATGGAGGAATCATCAGACGGTGGCCTAGGTACTCAATCTAAGCATAATTCACTTAGCTCAGCTATAGGTACCGCATTAAACTTGTGCTATTCAGACGGACCGTTAAGTGATGTAGACCAAATACCTTCTCAAATATCTACACTACGTAAACGTGGTCTCCCGGACGAGCGTCCTGATTACTGGAATGAAGAGGGCCTAAGTGTGAAGAAGCTATCAGTGTCAGTAAGTGCCAGTGAAAATTCTCATGAACATCGAACTAGCTGCCCAATTCCGCCCCCATCTGTGCAGCCTGTGCAGTTGAATACGTCCCAGCATACAGCTAGCCAGTTTGCTCCAAGTCAACAGGTACGAAGCAGCGCTCAGCATGAGTCATACCTCTATAAGTTAGATGATGAAGGTCCGTTCATAGTGTATGCTGAACATAAACCCGATGAGGCAGGTACGGCAACTAAACATATCCGCCGGTTACATCCAATGTCCGTGGGAAGGTGTATTCTGGCCTTAATTCCACACGTGCGTTTTTCTATAATGAACATTACTACAAAGGGACGTAATAGGGTTCAAATAGAACTTTCTTCCGCTACCTGTGCAAACAGGCTTGCTCAGTTACAATCCCCCTCACTCAGTCTTTACATACCAAGGCATCTAACGGTGAAGACAGGTCTTATTCGTGCAGTAGATACGTCCTTCTCGGAGGAAGAATTACTTTCAGAAATTCAGTCAGATAAGAAAATATTAGAAGTACATCGCTTTCACCGTAAACTTGTGCGAGATGGACAGACTGTACTAGTGCCTCGGCAACTGTTGCGTGTTGTTTTGAAGGTCGCACTTTACCTCCTTACGTGTATATATTTAACACTCGGTGTGGTGTAGAACCTTACGTCCAGAATGTAACCCTTTTCTACCAATGTCTTAAATACGGCCACGTAAATAAACAGTGTCGTAGCAAAGCACGCTGTGCATGCTGCGGCGACAGTGACATCACTGCAGATTGCCTTACTCCAGATCCGCCTAAATGTATTTACTGCTCTGGCCCTCATCGCGCAGATGATCGATCCTGTCCAGAATACGAACGACAGCGTAGGATTAAATATAATATGGCCCATTTAAATATCACCATTGAGCAAGCACTTGAAATGGAATCTACAAGCACATGTGCTAATACTGTGATGCAAAATAACACTCCTCCAGCAAGTACATCTTATCACAAGGAATTTCCATCACTTCCTTTCCCTGAACGTGGGCCACTTCCCACGCATAACCATTCCAACTCTTCTTTCCCTAGTACCTCTAAGGTGTCCTCTCGTTTTACACCCAAACGCCCTTCCTCCCCAAAGTCTAGAGTTCCAGTTCACAACCAGTGGAAAACATACTACAATGGACAGCGTTCTCCTGCCAACTCCACTGGACCTATATACCCTACACAACAAGTTCAACCGAGTCAACAGCCTCAAACAACACCACAGGCTCTACCTACAACTCCACTGCTTGAAAACATTGTCCAGTTTATTTTGACGCTTAAAAACACGGCCTCCTCGGAAATTGATCCCTCTCATATACGTGACGTTATTTCATCACTTTTGAATCAGAATAACCATGGATACCGCACCTCAACTAAATAAAATAATACAGTGGAACTGTCACTCAATACGAGCGCATAAACTTAGCCTTCAGACTCTACTGCGAGATTACTCCGTTTCAATGTGTGTAGTTAGTGAGACCTGGCTGAAGGACACTACCCCTTTTCAGCTTCCAGGCTACAATTTTATAAGAAGTGATCGTGGTGATGGTTATGGAGGGGTTGGGATTCTCCTCCAGAAGAACATCATTTATGATCAAGTAACTCTTAATCTTCGAGGGTCTAAATTGGAAACATGTGCTATCAAGGTTAACTACAGGGGTTTACCGTTAACTATTGTTTCCTTATACCGATCACCTAACCAACTGGTATCTGTACACGAACTGCGTCGACTCTTTTCCCAACTTTCACAGCCTGTACTTATCTTCGGATACTTCAACTCACACCATTTGAATTGGGGAAGTTCTTCTACTGATTCACATGGAATACAACTCATGGGTGTAGCTGAAGTAGAAAACTTAGTGCTACTGAATGATGGGTCCCCTACCCGAATTTCCCGACCTAATCAAGCTCCTTCGGCAGTAGATGTTACTTTTGCATCTCCTTCAATAGCACTCGACTTCTCCTGGCAGGTTCTACAGGACACTCTGGGATATGACCACTTTCCAATAGTGTTAACATCGACTAATACATCAACGATTCCTCATACCATCTACCCAACATATAGTTGGAAAATTCGACAAGCTGACTGGGCAAGTTACAAGGAGGCAATAGATCTCATCCTGGAAGAATACCACGAAACGAATGACATTGTCAGAGACTACGAAACATTCTGCGATTCCATTAATCGAGCAGCCTGCCTTACAATTCCACAAAACAGACCATATGCATACAGCAAACGACCTCCAACTCCCTGGTGGGATAACGAATGTCAAGCTGCGCTGCATGACAGGCGTGTGGCACTCCATCATTATAAACAGGATGCTTCTGAAGCTAATTTCCTCACCGTACAATAAACTCAAGCGAAAGCAAAACGCTTATTCAAGCTTAAAAAGCGTCAGGGTAGGCGCCAATATTGTACTTCTCTCAACTCATCTATCTCTCCTGCTACGATGTGGCGGAATATTTGTCGTTTCCGAAACTCACCGAACCGCCCTCAGTTTACATTTACATGTACGATACCAATAAAAGAGGACATCCTGAGAAAATGGCCCCTCCTTCAGCTCATATAGGTTATTTACCACGCAATGGCCATGAAGATAATTTCCATCCACTACTTCGTCCATTTGAATTTCAAGAACTTATTAAAGCCTTGAAAACGAGTAATAATACTTCCCCAGGCGCAGATAACATCCATTACCCATTGTTACTCAACATGTCTAGTGATGGACATAAGAAACTACTTAAGCTGATGAACAGGATGTGGTTTCAAAGAGTGCATCCTCTGTCATTTAAACTTATTCGTCTGGTACCATTATTGAAGAATGGGAAAAATCCACGACTGGCTTCATCCTATCGCTCACTGTCCTTGATATCCTGCTTGTACAAGACTATGGAAAGGATGATTAAGCATCGATTAGAATGGTGGGTAGAACATCACAAGCTGCTACCACCTCAACAAATAGGTTTTCGACGTGGGAAAGGTACAATAGATACACTTGTACATCTAATTACAGACATCCAACTTGGTCTGAGCAATAACAATTACGTTATGGCATTGTACACTGATCTGTCTTCTGCTCTATCTTGTCTCCGTTGCTTTTTAACATATACACAGCAGACCTCACATCTATATTTTCTCCTGAGATTCAAGTTCTTCAGTATGCTGATGATATTTGCATTTATACAGAAGCTGAATCCTTGGACAAGTGTCAAGAACAGATGACGTTTGCCATGAGGACTTTCACTCCTTGGCTTCATAACCATGGATTAACGATATCTGCAGGAAAATCAGCAGTCTCTATCTATACTCGACATTCGAGACCCCCACTGGACACGATTCATCTGGGTTCCTACTTATTTCCCTACAAGGTGGTGGTGCCTTATCTAGGATTTCTCATCGATCACAAATTGACATGGTCTCCACATATTCATCATGTGCTCCGTAAGTGTGATATTTCAGTCAATATCTTACGAGCCATTAGCGGCTCTTGGTGGGACTGTGACCCGAAAATTGCGCTGCAACTGTACAGAACTTTGATTCGACCTCTCCTGGATTATGGAAGTGGATGCTTTGCTACGGCTTCCAAAACATTGTTAACTAAACTAGACAAATGTCAGTATAAGGCCCTTAGACTCTGCATAGGAGCAATGCAGACTACACCTACAAATGCTCTGCTACTTGAAACACTCGAACCTCCTCTCCATCTACGAAGCCAGTATCTAGCGGGGAAATATATTTTCAAACTTTTTCAATACAGGAAGTCTCCAATACTTCACAAGATATCCAAGCTGACTACCCTAGTACTGACTTCACGCTACTGGAGAAAGAAACGTCAACCGATCCTAGTGGATTAATTTACCAATCTCAGTGGTTGCAGACGTATTATAAGCAGTACAGATACCCATCCCAGTTTTAACTGTTCTTTTGAAACTTCTATTAAGAAACTGGATATTCGACTAGAAACATCATTTGAGATCACTGGGAATTGTAACGATGTCAGCCTGAAACGTTACCTGGCAGAATGGCCACACGCCCGACACATCTACACAGATGGATCAAAGGACTGTAATACAGTGGGTAGCGCCTATATCGATGTTCAATCCGGCAGTTGTGGTAAATTCAAGCTACCTCCGACAGCATCTATATTTACGGCTGAGCCTACAGACATTTTGGGGGCCCTCGAATACGCTGCAAATCTTCCTGAGCGGTTGATTGTGGTGTTGTCTGATTCTAGATCAGCACTGCAGAGTCTACACACCATTAACTCACGGACATCATCCTTGATTCTCGTACACGAGATTATTGCACAGGTACATCGACTTGAGACACAGGGGAAGAAAGTTTCATTTGTGTGGGTAAAAGCCCATGTAGGAATCCCAGGCAATGAGCTAGCAGATAAAGCAGCACGATCTGCTGCCACTGAAGGCCAACAGACCTACACGACAGTTCCAGCATCGGATTACACCTCCTTGCTTCGTCGACGGCAACTGACGGCGTGGAACAACGAGTGGCATGATACCTCCCAACAACGCGGAAAACACTATGCCACTATCCATCCAGATATTCCAAACGTTCTTTGGCACCATCATCGTCCCTATTCGCGTCAATTCATCAGAGCAATCGCAAGAATGAAGTTTCATCATGGTTGTTTCCCTCAGCATCTGCACAAAATCCAAGTACTACGATCTCCCTTCTGTTCATGTTCAGCTGATACAGTTGCCGATCTTAATCATATATTCTTTGGAAGTCCACACCACTTTGTACGCACTACTTGCCTACTTCAAAATTTGTTGGCATTGGGATACCAATTACTCCCTATTATTTCGTCAATTCTCCACAAAAGTGACCAATCTGCTTACTTTGAGTTATATGCATTTCTTTCTGACATTGGACTGCGAATCTAAGTCCTTCACCTAGCATCGAACTTACCCTATCAGTACTACAACACTCCTACCTTCTTCTGATCCACGACCTAGTCATGCGTACCACTGGATGTCCTCACAGGCCGTATGATGAGAAGACGAATCCATCTCTCCTGTCTCCGAGCAATAAATAAATTAAAAAATAAGTTCCTATAAAAATACCTTCCATTCATAATTCACTGGCTGAGTGGGCTTCGACCCGAATGCCAAAAAAACAAAAACAAAAAAAAGATAATGCATTCTTATATAGTATATTCAATAGGTGTGTAATTTTACCTTTTCAGATATCTCTGTGTAGTCACGTTTTTGTTAAATATTATGTCTTAATGAGTATACCTATTTCTCTGCGAAGTCAAATTTCAACGACTCACTTCGATGAAGTGTTAGCTGCAGCAGTTGACTGAAGTCAACGTGGTGTTTTCCTGCTACTGCTCACACCAACGTTGTTAAGAAAGCGGCATTCCTAATTATTTATATCGTGGGCATGTACTGAGAATATTATTGAAGGCAAGCCATTGAGTATTAGGCGCATATTTGTTTGTTATCACCCGCCCTCCGACATTCCTCTCTGCTCTCAGGCCCGCGGTTCTGATGATGATGATGATTGTTGTTTAAAGGGGCCTAACATATAAGGTCATTGGCCCCTCCCACGGTTCTCTGACCTGCTGTACAGCGCCGAATAACGTTAGTAATGGTAACGATGGTGAAAAAGCTATCACCTTTTAGTGACAGACGAGGTCAAAATTGCACGTAGATGTGCACAATGGAAGTGGTGATTATAGTAATGACGTACCAAGTGATAGATCAGTAGAAAATACCAGCGAAACGTTGTGAGTTCTCGGATATCCGGCACACTAATAACGAAGATACAGAAATTTCAGCTGTACGTAAGCATTCTTTAAGGTAGTTAGATTAAGAGCCAGGTATCACACTCAGGTCTTCCTACCACGCTTATGCGTCGGTGGCGTTATCGGAACCCTGACATTTCACTGCCTTGTCCTCTGTATGAGGTAATATACACCTGTGAGCGATTCTATGGAGTGAAGCGAAATTCGCGCACTTGGGCGTCGCAGCGCGACTCCTCACATGCCAACAATAAAAAATGTCTCTCACAAAAGTTCGTTCTGCGAGTATATCCGGGAGATAAAGGATGTTGAAGAGTGGCAATCTGGCAACATTGTAACCACATGTAAGGGTAACTACCTCTGTCAGCACGTATCAGTCGTGCTATACAGTTGGTGCAGTGGATAGAGTTTTGGATTAGCATGCAGGAGGTCGAGGGGTCGATCCTGGGTTGAGGCGTTTCATATTTCGTAAATGTAGTCCAGTCCACCTCTGTGGTGTAGTCCAGGTGGTATGGTATGTGGCATCTTAATCGTCAACAGCGATTGCAGCGGGTCCTCTAGAAACCATTTGCACTTACATTCTACGATCCTAGAAGGGAACGAACATTCGTTTTCTTTGGTCAGTTTTGAAATACGCCCTTTCCACGTCGCGGGCGTGAATTTATTCGCACCACTTCATCTACTATATGCGTTACAACGTGTTCAGCGTTACTAAATGTTGTAAATGCAGGATAAATATGACCTAAGAAACGGTGGCTTACAGTATTACAATATGTAATGTCCGATGGAACTTATCAAATAAAGAAATGAGCATCAAGCCAGGATCGAACCCTCGACCTCTTGCATGCTAACCTAAAACTCTATCCACTGCACCAACTGTACAGCACGGTTACCCTACATGTTATTACAGTGTTGCCAGATTGTCACTCTTCAACGTTCTTTTTCTGCCGGATATACTCGTAGGACGAAGTTTTGTGAGAGACATTTTTTATTGGTGGCTTGTGAGGAGTCGCGCTGTGACGCCCGAGTGCGCGAATTTCGCTTCACCCTATATTTTAGCCAGTTAGAGATTGGAGACCTTTATTAATATTTTAATCTCACCTCAGAAAAGACATTCCACCACTACATTGGAGTAATAATATGACATCAAATGCAATGTGGATCATGCAGCGTTTTTGAAGTATTTACACGGTCTGTATAAAAGGTTGTACAGCTACAATACTACAACACTGTGATCGCGTGGCAGTAACGCGAAATATGATGATACCGAAGAAAGTCGAGAGGATGATGGCGATTTCCGAATTTATTGTACTGTACAGTTCCTGGTCCGAAGTTGAGCGAAATTCTCCATGGTTCTCAGGTTGCACATTGTATCTCTGACCACTGTCGTGGATCTTTGACATTGATGATACCTCCCTTAATATCTCTCCTATCGAAAACAGTAAAATGGCTCTTTAGTTTTTTGCATTTTTCCCACCTTGAAGAGACATACACTACTTGTCCCACGGGACTCGAACTAAGAATTACGTTTTTCGTAATCATATGTGTTATTATCCGTCGTACGATAAACACGTACACAGCATAAAGGAACAGAAATAACATATCCTTAAAAGTTTTATGTGTACAGTCTTTTGATGGACCTAATGTTAACGAAACTATATGAGAATAATCTTCCTGTAAACACCAACTCCATGTAATTACCATGACATCATATGCACCTGATAACACAATCCTGAGTGAGTAGAATCCAAATCCGTAGTTTGTTTGAAATTAAGTCCAGCTGTTTCCACTTTTAAGAGTATACAAACAGACAGACCGTCACGAAAGGGAAAAGTTCTAACTCATGTTACCTCGGTGTTGAAACACGTTAGGTGGGGGTAACTTTAAAGCCTATAGAAATATGATGCATCCTCAAATTTTCTACTGTTATGGATTCTTCAAATAACGGTACGTCTGCGAGGTTCTCCGTCCCTGGCTACAGAGCATGAAGCCCGTAGAAAATGGTAATATTCTCATTCATTTGAAGAGTAAGCGAAATTATTTATACGCAATTATTTAAAATGGGTGGGCGGGGAGGGGGGGGCGTTTCATACATAGTCTACAGATTTTACATATAATCAATCGTGTAAGAGAAAATTTAAAAATACTCTTCTGGTCTTCCTGTAAATATCCAGTCTATGTAGTGATTTTTAAATGATATGAATTTCGGAACATGCTTCTACATAAGTAGGATCTAAATATGAAGTCTGGTCGAGATATAATCAACAGTGTAAGAGAAAATGTAAAAAAACTTCTTTGGTCCTCTTTATATAAACCCCCAGTCTGTTCTGTGATTTTTAAATTATACACTGACTGACAGAGCAAATGCAACACCAAGAAGGAGTGGTTCGAAAGGGATGAAAGTTGGGGAAAAAACAGAAACGGCACGGACGAATAATTGATGTTTATTTCAAACCGATATGCAGGTTACACAATGCGCACGGCATCGACTCAGTAGGATGTAGGACCACCGCGAGCGGCGATGCACGCAGAAACACGTCGAGGTACAGAGTCAATAAGAGTGCGGATGGTGTCCTGAGGGATGGTTCTCCATTCTCTGTCAACCATTTGCCACAGTTGGTCGTCCGTACGAGGCTGGGGCAGAGTTTGCAAACGGCGTCCAATGAGATCCCACACGTGTTCAATTGGTGAGAGATCCGGAGAGTACGCTGGCCACGGAAGCATCTGTACACCTCGCAGAGCCTGTTGGGAGATGCGAGCATTGTGTGGGCGGGCATTATCCTGCTGAAACAGAGCATTGGGCAGCCCCTGAAGGTACGGGAGTGCCACCGGCCGCAGCACATGCTGCACGTAGCGGTGGGCATTTAACGTGCCTTGAATACGCACTAGAGGTGACGTGGAATCATACGCAATAGCGCCCCAAACCATGATGCCGCGTTGTCTAGCGGTAGGGCGCTCCACAGTTACTGCCGGATTTGACCTTTCTCCACGCCGACGCCACACTCGTCTGCGGTGACTATCACTGACAGAACAGAAGCGTGACTCATCGGAGAACACGACGTTCCGCCATTCCCTCATCCAAGTCGCTCTAGCCCGGCACCATGCCAGGCGTGCACGTCTATGCTGTGGAGTCAATGGTAGTCTTCTGAGCGGACGTCGGGAGTGCAGGCCTCCTTCAACCAATCGACGGGAAATTGTTCTGGTCGATATTGGAACAGCCAGGGTGTCTTGCACATGCTGAAGAATGGCGGTTGACGTGGCGTGCGGGGCTGCCACCGCTTGGCGGCGGATGCGCCGATCCTCGCGTGCTGACGTCACTCGGGCTGCGCCTGGACCCCTCGCACGTGCCACATGTCCCTGCGCCAACCATCTTCGCCACAGGCGCTGCACCGTGGACACATCTCTATGGGTATCGGCTGCGATTTGACGAAGCGACCAACCTGCCCTTCTCAGCCCGATCACCATACCCCTCGTAAAGTCGTCTGTCTGCTGGAAATGCCTCCGTTGACGGCGGCCTGGCATTCTTAGCTATACACGTGTCCTGTGGCACACGACAACACGTTCTACAATGACTGTCGACTGAGAAATCACGGTACGAAGTGGGCCATTCGCCAACGCCGTGTCCCATTTATCGTTCGCTACGTGCGCAGCACAGCGGCGCATTTCACATCATGAGCATACCTCAGTGACGTCAGTCTACCCTGCAATTGGCATAAAGTTCTGACCACTCCTTCTTGGTGTTGCATTTGCTCTGTCAGTCAGTGTATGTATATAAAAACCTGCTTCTAGATGAGTATATTCTAAATATGAATTTCGGCGGGTTTGTAATCAATAGTGTAAGAGAATATGGAATAAAACTCTTCTGGTCTTCGTATATACTCCCTGTCTGTTCAGTGGTTTTTAATTGATATGAATACTGAAACCTTTGACTGGATGATTAGGCTCTAAAATACAAAGCTTTATCTAGATATATTCAATAGTGCAAGAGAGAATTATAAAAAAACTCTTCTAGTTTTCCTATAAACCCCCAGTGTATTCAGTGATTTTAAATGACATGCATATCAGAACCTGCTCCTAAATGAGTTGACTCTAAATATGCAGTTTGGTCGAGATATATTCAATAATGTAAGTTAAAATTGAAAAAGACTGTTCTGGTCTTCCTTTAAACCCCCAGACTATTCAGAGTTTTTAAATGATATGCATATCGAAACCTGCACCTGGATGAGTAGACTCTAAATATGAAGTTTGGTCGAGATCTGTTCAGCCGTCTTACCCGTAATGGTGCGGATAATTCGCAAATAGTAAAGAATGGAAACCAATTACAAAACTGTTCAAAACAGCATATCGCCTGTATTTCGGCTGTCCGCTTGGTTGCCAAGATAAACGTAACCCACCACATATAAGTTGCATCCGATGCAATGTAAAAGTAACTCGGTGGCTAAAAGGAGAGAAACAGCACTTGCCGTTTGCAGTTTCAATGATATGGCGAGAACAAGAATATCATACCAATGACTGGTATTTGTGCATAACCAAAATAACAGGGTTTTCATAAAAAAAACAGAAAATCCCATAACCCTATTTGAGTTCAGCCATCAGACCAATGTCTCATGGGAATGATTTATCAATAACAGTAGCTCCGCCAAATAGGCAAGAACGTTCAGAAACACAGGACAACGAATCAGACAACAGCGTAATAGCATCAACATCTAGCGAGTCATCTTACAGACCTGTGGAAGGAAGATATTCACATTTTTCTTCACAAAACGAACATTTAATGATTTAGTGCGTAGCTTACTTATGTCAAAGCAAGATGCTGAAGTCCTGGCTTCAAGACTTCGGGAGTGGAATTTACTGGGAAAGGACACGAAAATTACCCTTTTCGAAATAGGAGTCAAAACCTAATACCATATTTTAGGCGAGACGTTTCACTCTGTGTTTGTAGTGATGTGACTGATTTGAGGTCAAAACATTGTATACAATTTTGAAGTTCGGGTTCATTTATAGATTCTTCCAAAATTAGTTTGAAGGCAGTACTACTTCACAATGGCAATGAAGTGCCATCTGTTTCTCTGGCCTATGAAGTTGGTATGAAAGAAACACACGAAACTATGTCACTGATTCTAGAAGCCATTAAATAAAAGGAACATAACTGGCGTATTTGTGGTTAATTAAAAGTTATTCGACTTCTCCTAGGATTACAGATTGGATTCACTAAATTCTGTTATTTCCTGTGCCTCTGGGATAGTCGAGCTATTGAACAACACTACTTAATCAAAGAGTGGCCCAAGAGAGAAGAATGCTAACCAGGGAAGCAGAATATAAAACACAAGCTATTGGTGAACCCTTTTAATGTGTATCTTCCGCCTTTAAATACAAAACTGGGTCTCATGAAAATCTTTGTGAAGGTAATGGACAAGGCAGGGGAAGGTTTCAAATACCGGACAGAACTGTTCCCAGTATAAGTGCAGCCAAAGTAAAAGAAGGAATTTTCATTGGCCCTCAGATAAAAAATTGCTTAAGAATTCACAATTTGATGCTAAGCTGAACCCCGCTGAACTTGCTGCGTGGTAGTCATTAAAAAACTGGTGAATGGACTTCTAGGTAACTAAAAAGTACAAAATAGTGATACATTTTCAATGGTCTTTTAAATAAGTACAGAAACTTAGGATGTAGGATGTCACTGAAAATGCATTTTCTACATTCGCACTTAGACTTCTTCCCTGAGAATTCGGGTGGATTTAGCGATGAGCAAGGGGAACGTTTTCACCAAGATATACTAAAAATGGAGTGCAGATATCAAGGTAAATAGGGTCCCTCCATGATGATCGACTATTTTTGGTTTCTTTAGCAGGAAGGTCCATCTTGGCATGAAAGGAAAACACAGAGAAAAAGCTTCCCAACTGCTTCAGGATCCGAAGTTTAAAAGTATGATAGATGAATATGAACTTCAAATTTCCGAATTTTGTACGAATAATGTGAGGTACATCCAACCACACCCGTGGTGTAATAAAATTAGGGAATTATTCAAGACCTACCTCACTAATGAGCCAGTATTTCAGAATACACGAGATATAGAGATCTGATATTTTTTACAGGATGTTTAAGCATTATTTCCGAGTGCGCCACTTTGTTTTGATGATACAAATTTATTATTAAAATATATAATTGGTAATGAACCTCTAAAGTTTCAAAAAAATTGACATTTATAGTAATAACGAAAGAACTGGGGGCGATTGAAAATAAAGGATGACAAATTCAAAATCAGCATGACCAAATTACTATAAATCAGGCCCTTTCAAGTCAGTCCCTTAAACTTTTAAAAAAATTGTAGAGTTGTGTTATTTAACTACGGTAATAATAATAATAATAATAATAATAATAATAATAATAATAATAATAATAATAATAATAATAATAATAATCATAATAATAATAATAATAATAATAATAATAATAATAATAATAATGTGTTTCTCTCTCGTAAACTTCACCAAAGTTCATTCGCGAGCACGTAATTTCGATACGAGAAGTTGCATTAATTCTTTTGATTAATCCAAATTTATTTTGATTTACTTCACAATGATTGCGTCCACTGTATCTATCAGATTTGGTCAGCTGGGCGCCCGTTGAGGCTAGCCTAGGCTTTACGTCACTAGGGCACTTCACAGTGACGCGAGAGAGCGAAATCATTCGTTATGGCAAAGGAGTGCCGTTCGATTGTGACTACAGAGCTTTCCTCGCAATATCTTCAACGAAATTTTTCAAGGAATACAGCATGAAGAAAGACACTATAATAGGAAAAAACAACCTTTTTTCAAATATTCGTGTGTGATTTATACCGCATTCAATATTAACAGATACAGTTCTATTTTCCCATGATTACACATTCAAAGAAAAACTGAGTGCATGAAATAGATTTCTTATGTTCCTCACACTTCATATTTTATAAGACTTAAATTTTATTATTATCAAATGCACATTCCACGTAGATAAAAACCCTGCCGATACCCACAACAGACATTATAGGTTCAAATGTTTCTGAAAAACACGACACCATGCGCTGTGTTTTTTTGTACTGTACATAGATATAGGGTTGAAGCGTGCAAGCTATGATTTACAATTTCTTAGGTGGGAATGACAGAATTTCCACTAAGAAAAGTAAAATCACTATTATTCATTCCGTGAAATGTAACATGTAATTCAGAAAATGTTATTGATTTTGAAGAGTGTTGTAGTGTTTTGCGACTGGAGAATCGTTCACTTTCAACCATATTTATTCGAACACCCTTACTGCGGTATCATGCATTTGAGCATGTTTCGCTTTTTAGTGGAGTTCTACATTATACCGTTTCTATGTAACCGACTGCCCTCATAGTAGGCATTTTGCACGGTCCACTGCTAGCAAAAAAATATCCGATTCCACATGCTCTCTGCAGAGAGATTCGGCAAGGCTCTTTCTCTTTCATTAGTTTCTGCTACCATTTCGAACTCTGGTATCACCGCAGTCATAGAGTCTGACTGGCAGGCCTTCGCTTGGCACTAACCGTCACGCTAACCGCAACGTCACTGTGGCTGAATAACACGCCCATCGCTTGCCCACCCGCGCGCTTACAACGCTGTGTGCCCGCGGGGCGACATTCCCAGCCTGAGCACCTCTGGTCTATATTGTAAGCGCACAGAGACAAAAGAATCACACCATGCGCGACACGCACCTCTCGCTTGGACAACTGAAAGAACAATCTCTCTGGGAAGCTATTATTTTTTTTTGCTAGGGGCTTTACGTCGCACCGACACAGATAGGTCTTATGGCGACAATGGGATAGGGAAGGCCTAGGAGTTGGAAGGAAGCGGCCGTGGCCTTACTTAAGGTACAGCCCCAGCATTTGCCTGGTGTGAAAATGGGAAACCACGGAAAACCATTTTCAGGGCTGCCGATAGTGGTATTCGAACCTACTCTCTCCCGGATGCAAGCTCACAGCCGCGCGCCTCTAAGCGCACGGCCAACTCGCCCGGTTCTCTGGGAAAAGCGACACCATCCCTTAAGTAAGGAAGAAGTAAACAATAGAACATCACTGTCCTTGTCTCCATCAGAAATTCGGGTTACCCCTATTTCCGGAGTATTATGACAAAAAAAACCAGTGGAATCAGTAAATTGCCCTTATTTCTAGATGCAAATTGATATGTGTGGAGCAAGATCCGATCGCTGCATAATTAATGAGAACCTTGGCGTCCCTTCTAGGTTCGAATACTTCCCCGTTATCAAGCGGAAGTGGGAAGCAATCATATGACTTCCTAGAAATATTCCATCCGAAGTTACGCGTCATTTCTAAATAGTTCAATTACTAACGCCGATTTCTGTTTTAAATTTAAATGTTTCTGTAATCTTGGAATCTTGGAACATGACGAGATTCATGAGTAAATTTAACATCAGAATAAAATCGAAGTTGGTAGTGGCACTTGGCGCGCGAAGCTTATTCCTTCTTCAACTCCATGGGTTGTACTCTCAGTAATGTTGCACAATATCTCGTAATACAACTTACAATCCTTCAATCATGCCCCTTACAGTTACACTATGTACTTCTGTCTTAAAAACTTCCGAAAGAGTAATAATCAAAATTTCACCAAATACATAAACCTATTACGAAAAAAACACTGAACTGAAACAATAGTAAAAAATTTCCCATAGTCTGAATTAGAAAATGAGAATCCACAGCCTGTTTCCAGTCACTCGACCGGGTCAGGAATGAAATGAACGAAACTCCCATCTAACGGCGAGGATATGAATTGTGCCGGCTGCCGAAGCCTGTCGCACTCCTACTTAGCAATGATTAATGACTGAGAGATGAAATGATATTGAAGAATGTTGTTGGAATGAAAGATGACAAGATAAGACGAAGTACCCGGTGAAAAACCTGCCCCGCCTCCGCTTTATCCAGCACAAATCTCACATGGAATGGCTGAAATATGAATCACGGAACCCAGCTGTGAGAGGCCGGTGCTCTGCCGTTTGAGCCACGGAGGCTTTGTGTGAATTGGATAGAGACTGTATAAAATTCATTTAGCATTATATAAATGGAAATCAAGTCCTATTCTAAACAGGAGTCACTTAATTCTGCTAGAGAGACAACTTGCAGATGATGAGAAAAGCCGTTGTAAAATTCATTTGTGGGAATTTCAGATGTATGCGAAAATAAATTTGTCAGTTTTAACGTTTACAATATGGGACACTTCAGCTCCCCTAAGACGTAGCATCGACCGAAATCAAACACGAATCAGCCGAGAGACTACCATGCTTCTGTTGGACCATGGCAGTGGAAAAATAAACGAACCATATTATGGTTTGAAAAAATTCTCCCCTCCTATTTTGTACAGTTTTACATCAGTGGAGCGCACAGTAGCTTACCATCTCTCTATGTTTGCAGTAAGAATGCTGGAATGTGTATACTCTTGTCTACAGCGCTATGATTCTCATAGGGTAGCGAATTTCGGTTAACTTCCAGTTGTATTAAAGTTCCTACTGATGTTGCCTCGCGGCATCCAGTGCTAAGTTGCAAATTAATCACTGTGAAGCAAGTGTTCGTGTACATTCACTCATGTTATGTATGAATAGGTATCTGGATACATGACTTAGAAGTGCGTGGCATGATAAGAATCCCTACATGTAGTTCTTGTTCATTATTACTGCACATTGGCTTTACATAGTACATACAAATAAGAGAGCAAATGTATTTTTGCAGATTGTAACGCATATGATCTCAAAACATGGCATCATTGTTACTACGATGGGAATAAAAAAATAGTTGAACTAAACCATCCGCTACTTCTGTGAATTCTTTTGCGTGTAATTTTTAATGGGGGAGAGAGCCTCCGTGGCTCAGGCGGCAGCGCGTTGGCCTCTCAACGCGGGGTTCCGTGGTTCAAAACCCGGTAAATCCATGTGAGATTTGTGCTGGGCAAAGCGGAGGCGGGACAGGTTTTTCTCCGGGTACTGCAGTTTTCATGTCATCTTTTACTCCAGCAACACTCTCCATTACCATTTCATTTCATCTGTCAGTCATTAATTTTTGCCCCAGAGGTGTGCGAGAGGCCTCGGCAGCCGGCACAATTCCTATCCTCGCCTCAAGATGGGAGCTTCATTCATTCCATTCCTGACCCCGTCGATGACTGTAAAACAGGTAGCAGGTTTTCATTTTTTATTGGAGAGGTAATGATGTACTGAAAATCTATTTTGAGGTATGGTTGTTGTTAATTCTGGTGACAAAACAACAGAAAATGAATGTATTTTATTAGCATTAAGCTTCATTTATATATGAATCCTCTAGATTCAAAACCCCCTAAAGACCATTTTTAAAAAAATGAGATAAGCATAGCAGTAGATTTCCGAGGATGAATTCGATCGGTTGGTGAACCTCTGAGTCTCAAAACTCGGTAAGTTACATAGAACGAGCTAATTGAAAATCACTGTTAAATTCAAAATCCTCTATATCCACCACCAGTTACGTTCAAGAGCCTCTATGTGTATCAACCAATGAGAAATTTCAGATATATTGAGGAATAAGAATGACGTCACTTGTTTAGCAATGCAGCCAACTCTTGCAATCTTCTCTTAACTAGAGATTTTCGTGTACTAATGGACCCGAATGAAGACAAAACAGTGTGATTGTCAGAGATAAATTGAACGTATTCAAAGGGATTCTGATTAGAGTAAAAGGCTTAATCACTGAAGAAAGGACAAGTTGTCAGTTCGTTCTACCTCGGACAGGAGAATTCTAAAGCAGTATGTTGGCAATATGCGTTACTCTGATGGCAGGTGGCTTCATAGTGCATTAAGGAGAAAGCGATTTGTTATCCACTTCCTTGGCATCATTTATTGAAAAATGAGGGACGAAACTTTTCCTGTTGCTCCAGGAAGAGGGCGAAAATGTTTGCGGCAGGTGCATACTTGGAAAAGGTATAGGGAAAAGCGAGAAAGGTGAATAATGTTCAGCGATTAAAGTATTGTTGACTGTGATTTAGAAGTTTGTATTCATGATTACTAGGCCAAGAATGCAAAAACAGTTGCATAAAATGTGATTCAGTGATCTTAAATTGTTTAACATCATTTTCGTGACAAGAGCTGAAGTAAAGTGAATTAGTTTCAAAGTGCCCCATATCCAGAAGTATTCATGATGATGAGTTTCAAAATCCCCTATGTTAGTATTTGAGATTAAAAACCCCCTACGTTCATATTTAACACTGATTTTACTGCATATTAATATCTCTTTATGTATTTTATATAACTTATAATTGCTTCTGGATCCTCTTTGCATGTTTAGATAACACAGATTGTTCAATACCATTTCAAGAATAACCTGTCAAAGAAAAAGTCACTTCCTGAAAAACTTATAGAAGTGGATATAGAGGATTTTGAATCTAGAGGATTCATATATAAAATAAGAGTTTTGTCTGTACATTGCTCAGAATTTAAAAAGGATGGTGTTTTTGTAACAGTCATGTCCACAGTAACATGGAAATGCATTTTTTACTTTTTCCGTAATGTCTGTCTGTCTGTCTATCTGTCTGTCTGTCTGTCTGCACACGCATCACGAGAAAACGGCTGAAGATAATTTAATGAAAATCGGTATGCAAAGTCAGGAAATAAGTCGCTACAATCTAGGCCATAAATAATTTTATTCACGCTGACTGAAGTGGTAGTTTAGGGGAAGGCCTAAAATTTAATTCTCAAATATTTACGTTATTAGTGGTTGTATCTTAATGAAAATCGGTATGCAAAGTCGGATAATAAGTCGCTATAATCAAGGTCATAAATAATTTTATTCACGTTGAGTGAAATGGTAGTTTAGGGGAGGTCTAAAAATTTTTTCTCGAATATTCATGTTATTAATGGTTGTATCTTAACGAAAATCGGTAGGAGAAGTCGGGGAATAAATTGCTACAATCTAGGCCATAAATAATTGTATTCACGCTGAGAGAAATGATAGTTTAGTGGAAGGCCTAAAATGGAATTCTCAAATATATTTTGTTATTAGTGGTCCTATCTTAATGAAAATCGGTATGCAAAGTCGGGGAATGACTCGCTATAATCTAGGCCATAAAGAATTTTATTAACGCTGAGTGAAATGGTAGTTTATGAGAAGGCCTAAAATGTAATTGCCAAATAATTATGTTATTAGTGGTCGTATCGATAAATTCTACTCAACTGAAGTTATATAGTACCGGTATTAAATTTTCGATCATTTATGTCTTACATATTGTTACCGTACCGGCTATAATCACAGGGATATTCATGAATTGGGATTTTTGTTAGTAAGCCCATATCAGCGCCGAGTCATGAGAAAATGGGTAAACTGAATTTAATGAAAATCCGTGTGTAAAGTCGGAGAATAAGGAACTACAATATACGCTGAAATATTTTATAAGACGCCCTAATATCACAGAGTCGGAAGGAAACTAAATGTGTAGGCCTACAATACAGAAAGCTCATAAAATTTATCAACAATAACATTACATTGACCATTGTGTGTTGTGATGTGCTTTGTGTCTTCTCTTGGCCCTCGTCTCCGATAGATCGGATTACTGCTGTGTACCGAGTATTTCCTTTTAATTTGCCTTACTTCGCACCGACACATATAGGTCTTATGGCGACGATGGGATAGGAAAGGGCCAGGAGTGTGAACGAAGCATCCTTGGCCTTAATTAAGTTACAGCCCAAGCATTTGCCTGGTGTGAAAATGGGAAACCACGGAGTACCATCTTCAGGACTGCCGACAGTGGGGCTCGAATCCACTATCTCACGGTTGCAAGCTCACAGCTGCCTGCCCGTAACCACACGGCCAACTCGCCCGGTCGTACTGAGTGTAACAGTCTGCCAGAAACTTGGCGGGAAGTAGCTGGGGAGTTAGTTAACTTTCTTTTTTAGCATGCCATTCTTCTGGTTCATACATTTTCTGATACTACTGGTACGTTGGCAAAGGAGTGTTCACAGCTGTCAGCGGCCTGTTCATTCCAGCTCTGGAACCTTGGACTGTTACATCGGCACCGTAGTACTATTTGTTAAATGTAAGAAAGTGTGCCGTTTTCCATTTGAACGAATATTTTATGTGATAACATTGCTTTTAATCGCTACTTTCCTACTGACGTTTTTGTAATAACTGATGTTGACTTCAGTTAGGAAAGCCACAAAGACGATCTTTTTGAGAATCCCGTAGCGAAGCACGGGTACATCAGCTAATTATAAATAAGACCTGCCTAGCGCAGGCGAAGACTTGCTGCTGGTTCATTTGGAAGGAAGTACATCGTATTACCCGTCGGGAAATCAAAAAATTTTAGAAACGATAGTTCTACATCTACAAAATCACATGTCCTGAGGTTCATTCAGCCTACATAGGAAATGAGTACCAGGCTAATTCCTGTTGATAAATGTGGTCAGGTATATAACTAGGTTGCCGATACTGGAATCTTGAAACTCCACTCATCCAAGGGCCTTCCTTGACGGAATGAATATGGCTATGGCATTTTGGAATAGTGCCTCCAAATCCATTCAATTCATTCCATGCTTCACCTTAATTCCACATGATCAATTTTTCCCACAATAATGAGTATTAAATGAATTTGGCTGAACCCTACAGTGAATAAATTAATTATTGAAGAAATTCTACTTGTCTTTTATATGAAACTAGCAAGATACCCGTGCTTCGCTACGGTAATATACTGAAATTTATAATTGTTTTTGCTAATTGCTTTACGTCGCGCCGACACAGATAGGTCTTATGGCGACGATGGGACAGGGAAGGGCTGGGAGTGGGAAGGAAGCGGCCGTGGCCTTAATTAAGGTACAGCCCCAGCATTTGCCTGGTGTGAAAATGGGAAACCACGGAAAACCATTTTCAGGGCTGCCGACAGTGGGGTTCGAACCCACTATCTCCCGAATACTGGATACTGGCCGCTCTTAAGCGACTGCAGCTATCGAGCTCGGTAATTTATAATTGAATGCTTATCGTTTTATATACAACCCGCCGATATTCGTGATCTGACTCGTTTACTGAGAGATTACGGCAACGTTCCTCCCATTTTTCAATCTTCCTTTCCAGCAATCGATTTCGTATTTCCCGGGCTAGGTCCAGGTATTCCACCCGGTCAGTTGGGTTCCTAAATCTTAGCCATGCTTTCCTATAAGCATTTTTAATGTGGATCAAATCCTTGAGGAGATCCGGCGTGGTGTCCTCTTAGGTGCCTTGGCGATACTAAACCGGCGGCCGGACTACAATCGTAGTCATTACCCGTCCAGGACCCGTTTCCAGCACGGTCCGCACATGTTGACGACGGTCCAGGACATTATTATTATTATTATTATTATTATTATTATTATTATTATTATTATTATTATTATTATTATTAGGGTGGTTGAGATTAATTGAATTTAGGTATTATTATTATTATTATTATTATTACTATTATTATTATTATTATTATTATTATTATTATTATTATTATTATTATTATTATTATTATTATATATGTTCTGGACCCCACAGCAATATGCAAGACCGCTACTTGGCGGTAAAATACATCTGCTGTCATTGTCATTGCTAACAATGTGTCCAGCACCATTGTTGCGCGTAGGCAAGTGTGCGGAATTTCTGGCGATACGAATGACATACCTCCGTGTATTATTGACCTTATTATAGAGGTGAACAATTTGACGGCCAATCTCATTCCTATCGTTTATGTCAAATGTGTTTAAATTTTTATTTATATGCCAGGAGAATCTACTCTAATCTAAGAACGTTCTCCGAAGCAAAATATGGCTGTTGAAAAAGAACCCAGGAAAGATTAAAAATGATCGGTTTATGATCAGAATAAGTACATCGCAAGTCTACAGCCTGTTTCCTATCATTCGACAGGATCAGTGATGGAATGAATAAAGCCCAATCTAGCGGCGACAATAGGAATTGTGCCGGCTGCCGAAGCTCCCCTCTGGGGCAATGATCGATGAGTGACAAATGAAATGAAATATTGGACAGTGTTGCTGGAATGAATGATGACAGGGAAAGCCGGAGTATCCGGAGAAAAACCTGTCCCGAGTCCATTTTGTCCAGCACGAATGTCACATGGAGTGACCGGGATTTGAAACACGGAACCCAGCTGTGAGAGGCCGGCGCGCTGCCGACTGAGCAACGGAGGCTCCTTATACGTACATTACGAACAGTAAAATCAATTGGTCTCACCTCCTTTTACGCCCCACCGCCGTTAAGTTTATTTACCCCCACCCTCCAAAAAATTAAAAGAAGGCGTGTTTCTTTATGTTCAAACGAGATTCCAAATACCAATGTTCACGTTTATTACCTTCAGTTTTGAGATATAAGTATCCCCTTAAAAATAATTAACGTTTACAACTTCCTTCCACACTCACCCCCCCCCCCCCCCCCTCACTCGCAAAGTGATATTAAAGCAAAAAATACTTGTTCCTTTAATAGTAAAGGATCTTCTAAATACCAATTATCACCACTCTAACCTCTTCAGTTTTTTATTTATGTGTCCTCATGAAAGGAATTCATCTCCTTTTCACTCCCGCCCCCCCCCCCAAGATTGTTTCCCTCCCAAAACGCGCTTTTCTTTGTTTTTAAAGGGGATCAAAATACCAATTTTCTCGTCTGTAACAACTTTAGTTTTTATTAGATGTATGTATTCTCATACAATTAGGTCAATTATTTTTTTCTATCCTTTAACACTCCAAATCCCCTTCATTGGATTTTTCGAGAATACGTGTTTGTTTACTTTTAAAGCAGATTCCAAAAATAAAATTTCACGTGTGTAACATCTTCATTTTTGAGATATCAGTAGCCTAATTAAAAGAATTCAACACCATTTTCAGTCACTTCCCCCCCCCCACAACCCCCACTACCCAAGTTGTATTTCCGAAAACTAAAAATACACTATTCTTTATTTTTAATACGATAAAAAATGACCATTTTTCACTTCTGTACATGTTAAGTTTTTTGAGATATACTGTAGAAATTCTCATTTTAAAATTTCACCCCATTTTAGTTCCCCTTAAGTGGAGTTTCCACAGACAAATCGCCTATGTTTCTTTACACTTACAGGAGATTCCAAATACCCACTATTTACGTCTGTAACATTTTACGCTTCTCAGATATTCTGTAGATATAGTCTTTCAAAATATTCACCCCAATTTGCCACTCCTGTTTAACCGCCATTAATTGAATTTTCCAAAAGCAAAAATATACGTGTTTCGATATTTTTAAAGGAGATCCCATTTACAAATTTTCAGTTCTGTAATATCTTCAGTTTCTGGGATATATGTATCCTCATTAAAGGCATTCAACCCATTATTCACCCTTTTACACCCCTCCTATTGGGATTTAGAGAAAACAAAGAAATACGTGTTCCTTTATTTATAAGGGAGATTCTAAACACCAATTTTTACATCTGTAAACGTTTAAAGTTTTAAGATGTAGACACACTCATTTTAAAAATTCACCCCCCTTTTCACCCCCCACTATTTGGATTTTCCAAAAACGAAAAAATACCTGTTTCTTTATTTTAAAAGTAGATCCCAAATACCAATTTCCAGGTCTGTAATATCTTCAGGTTCTGAAATATAAGTAGCCTCATTAAAGGCATTCAACCTATTTTTCACCCTTTTTCACCCTTCCTATTAGGATTTTCCGAAAACACAAAAGTACGTGTTTCTTTATTTTTAAAGGTGATTTCTAAATACCAAATTTTACATCTATGAACTTTAAAAGTTTTGAGATATAGATACACTCATTTTAAAAATTTCATCCCCCTTTTCAGCCCCCATTATTTGGATTTTCCCAAAACGAAAAAATACCAGTTTCTTTATTTTTAAAGTAGATCCCAAATACCAATTTTCAGGTCTGTAATATATTCAGTTTCTAAGATATAAGTATTCTCTTTAAAGGCATTCAACCCATTTTTCACCCCTTTTCACCCCTCCTATTGGGATTTTCCGAAAACAAAAAAAATACGTGTTCCTTTATTTTTAATGAAGATTCTAAATACCAATTTTTACATATCTAAACTTTAAAACTTTTGAGATATAGATGCACTCATTTTAAAAATTCACCCCTCTTTTCACCCTCGCATTAATTGGATTTTCCAAAAACAAAAAAATATGTGTTCCTTTATTTTTGAAAGCGATCAAAAGTACCAATTTTTAGGTCTGTAATATCTTCAGTTTCTGAGATATATGTATTCTCTTTAAAGGCATTCAACACATTTTTCACCCCTTTTCACCCCTCCTATTGGGATTTTCCGAAAACAAAAAAATACGTGTTCCTTTATTTTTAATGAAGATTCTAAATACTAATTTTTACATCTCTAAACTTTAAAAGTTTTGAGATATAGATGCACTCATTTTAAAAATTCACCCCCCGTTTCACCCTCGCAATAATTGGATTTTCCAAAAACAAAAAAATATGTGTTTCATTATTTTTCACAGCGATCAAAAGTACCAATTTTGCGGTCTGTAATATCTTCAGTTTCTGAGATATAAGTAGCGTATCCGGATTAAAGGCATTCAACCCCTTTTTCACCCTTTTTCACCCCTCCTATTGGGATTGTCTGAAAACAAAAAAATACGTGTTTCGTTATTTTTAAAGAAGATTCTAAATACCAATTTTCACATCTGTAAACTTTTAAAGTTTTGAGATATAGACACACTCATTTTAAAATTTCACCCCCCTTTTCACCCCCTTAGAGACGGAATATCCAAAAATCCTCTCTTAGCGAGCACCTACATCTTAATATGAATATATCCCCAAAATTTCATTTCTTTATGTCCAGTAGTTTTGGCTCGGCGATGATGAATCAGTCAGTCAGTCAGTCAGTCAGTCAGGACAAGCTACTTTATATATATAGATATCTATTAACATGAAAACGACAGATGTAACATATCGACACAGCTACTATATTGTGGTTGTTTGAACCATCCGGCTTCTTGACTGAAAAATTACCGTACTGGACTTGGCTTCGAGGGCCCTGGGTTCAAATCACGGCTTGTTTGGGGATCTTAGCCACGTCCAGGTAATTCCTCTAAATATGGTGCTGGGTGTTAGTGTTTGCCTCAATGCACACCTCTTCAGTTGCCCACAATGCAGTACAAACTACCACCAAAATATGCAATTGCGAATACATTCCCCCCAAATAGTGCCGGCATAACAATGGATATCTGGTCATAAACCTGGGCTTAACCACATCTAGCGCCGAGCACAATTAATTTGGAAAAGACCAAGAAGAAGAGCGTAGTTGTTTGGCTCATTAGTCAATCGGCTGGTTTGGTGCGGTACACCACTCCACTCTATCTGGTGAAAATATTCTCAATGTAATTCTCAGTGGCGTAATAGTATAACGAATTTGTGATAAACTTCTTAAGAGGATGGCTGAGGTTCGAGTTTTTGCTTTTATTTCAATGGACTCCATTTTTTCGACATATTTTGGAAACTTTGAGTTAGCAGATGTAGGTCATCTGCATAGTCCAGGTCCTCAAGGCTGGATGTTCGGTTCCACTGTATTCCACGATGAGTGCACATTGCCTTCTTCACTACTGAATCGAATAACATCAGGATCAACATAAATGACAGCAGTCATCCTTGCCTTACTCCCGTTTTCATACTGACAGCTTCCGACAACAAACCTTGATGTTAAACTTGGAATGTATTGGTATCGTACATTACCTTCGTACTGTATAATACATACCTATCTGTACTTATCGTTAACAAACAGATTTCACAATCTTCAAAAGTACTGATTACTGATTATTACATTGTCTTGTACTTCTGCAAAGAAGAAACTGTCAAATCGGCTGATTTGATGCGATAAACCACTCTACTTTATCTGGTGAAAATATTCCCATAGCAATGTAATTCTCGGCGTGTGCTTGCAGATAAATATTAATACATACAAAATAGCAGCTATTATGTATAGTTTCCTAAGCTTCGTCAGGTCTCCGACATTTCATTCCTTACTTTTGATCTTAAGGCAAACTGGCGGTAATGGTGTTCATAACTGTTTTAAGATGTAGTACAACTAGGCAACCATTTTAACGTTGATCAGAAGAGGAAAAGAAGTCCGGCTCCCTGGCTGAATGGTCAGCGTAGTGGTCTTCGTTTCAGAAGGTCCCGGGTTCAATTCTTGGCCAGGTCATGGTTCTTAATTCCATCTGGTTAATTCTTATAGCTAGCGGATTGGGTATTCGCGTTCGTCTTCATACAAAAACCATGAGAAAACTACACAATAGTTAATACACCTCTCGATACAGTGGCTCAGAAAATGTATCCTGCAGTAAAACTGTGCGAAATCAATAAAAAAAAGTGTCAATGTCAGGTAACTGGAAAAAGACCAGGAAGGAGAAGAAGAAGAAGAAGAAGAAGGAAAGCGAAAAAGTAAATATGTCCATTAGTCCAAAAGAATTATGTTATCAGCAAAAGGAGGCGGAAAACCTCGATGGACATATGAATGAAAGACTGTTATGCTCAGCAAACATAATACCATGGGGGCGGAAGACGACAGGAGTTAGATAAGGGAGTTCAGATAGGAAATCTGAAAGTGAGTAGACTGACGTAAGGAATGGTAGACTCAGTTAAGGATCACATGGCCATCAACACACCCTGCTAAAATCGGAGATCTAGGGGCCGATGACCTTCGATGTTAGGCCCCTTAAAACAACAAGCATCATCATCATCAAAATCGGAAACTATGAGGGTTACCACCTTTTAGTCGAATTTTATGTACGGTGGGATATACCGTTATTATTATTATCATTATTATTATTATTATTATTATTATTATTATTATGAGCGTATAGCAAGGAAATTATATACATAATATACAATATATACACAATAACAATAAAACATTGATTCACTTCAGGCATTAGTGTTATCTCTTATATCTGAATGTCCAACTTATAGTCCACTGTAGTGCTTCCACTGTTGGAGATAGGAAGTCTTCCAAACTACCTGGATAAGCCCGTAGTTGACACTCGCTTACAATGTGGGGAATAGTCTGGCGAGGGGCTCCACAGTCACATTCTGGAGATGGTACAAAGTTCCACTTGTAGAGAGAATCCCTGCACCTTCCATGACCTGTCCTGATCCTGTTCAGTCTGGACCAAGTTGCACGTGGCAGTTGGGATCCATTTACAATATTTCCCACGTCGGGAGAGTTATTCCAGCGGCCTTTCCACTCCTCCAAAGCATTGAAGTTGGTGGACGTCTTCAGAGCAGCATCACAAAGTGGCGGATGTCGTGATTTCAGTCTTTTGATACTAAGAGCTGGTATGTCATTTAGAACAGGTAGCAGAGGATTCTTGCAGATCTTGTTGTACTCTCGAACAAGAGCTCTGGATTTTCGTAAGTCAGATGGCATTATTCCTGACAACAGTGGGAGCCAATGAACTGGAGTTGATCTGATGGTGCCAGATATAAGACGCATGCTGGTATTCAATTGTGGGTCAATATACTTTGTATACGGACTATTAATCCACACTGGAGCACAGTAGTCAGCAGCAGAGAAAACCAGTGCTAAGGCTGAAGAGCGTAGGATGTTTGCAGTAGATCCCCAAGTAGTACCAGTTAGCTTCTGAATAATATTGTTTCGGGTTTTCAATTTCTTCGACAAGTTCAAAAGATGTTGTTTGAATGATAAAGTCCGTTGATACAATCGAATGACACCATCCACCGGAGGGTAAGAGAATACTGAGGTACGTAATATTTTCTAGAAAGTGATTTTTCTTGGCATGCCAATTAATCAACTGATAGGAATCATGAAATGCTTCAAAACGTCAAAACTATTACGTTCTTCATCCGAGTTGGATCGTTTAATTCTTTTAGGATTATGTACACTTGCGAGCAAAAGATGTGGTGATTGAGGTTGTTAGTGAAATGTCTAACCGCCCCGTCCTCTCCTGTGTCAACTTTCTCTCACCCCTTGCATATTTCTAGCAATCTGTCCTCCCTCTACAAGGTCCAGTCTCTAATCATATTACATTGAGTTAGCCCACCTTTCCTTATTTTATTCAATCACACCAAGTTTCAGTATAGGAAGCTACCAATAATCCACTCTTAATTTCACACTGAATGTAACATCGTTCATATATTCAATTTTTTCTCTGGGTTTACTTCAAGACAGTCATAGAGGGAAGCGTTAAGAGCTGGATGGACCCATATGTTAATAATATAAACGTGGAAAATTTACGGAAGGTAAAAAAAAGAAACACTATTTCATCTACATTTATGGACCAGAATTTCTGCATGCAAGTTTACAATATGTACAGACCTTTCGCTTTCATTACAATCTTTTTTATCAAGGCAACTGATGTACCCTACTCGATCCGACATAATCAGTCCTCCCAAGAAGCTAAAATCGATTTTATTCAACCATCAGTGCTCTACACTGCATGGTTGGGCAACGTGAATTCTCCGCACTACACCAATGATGAACAATCTCAATGCACTTCATAGAATTAATAAACAATTTGTGTACTGAAATATCGATAGATAAGCAGATACAATCTTAATTTTTTGTGAAGCTATAGCTCTAGGCCGTCTCTTACACTTAAAAAACTGCATTTTAATTGTACAGCATTAAAATTATACCATAAAAAGTAATAATAAGAACAATTTCCTATGCTGGTGGGACCTAGTGTTTGCAGTACACTATGTCTTCTGGTATGGGCTGGAGTAATTTTTTTACTTTCACTGACCTGTCTCTGTCTTATCCTTGGCTTTGACAATATGAAAGTGACTGAGGTATGAGCGATGCTATTAATGCCATTCCTTCTGCAGCCAGTCCCTGCTGTCAATGGTGTGAAAATCTTGCTCATAGTATCGGTTGGTGCATGCATTTCAGTGGGCTTGGCAGACTGATATGTAATAGCAAATTCTGGCTCGGTGAGGAAAGCAACGGGAAACTACCTCACTCCTCATTTCCCTAGTACGCCTCTTCAGTGATGCCTAGGCCATCTATGACAGCTGATAGCGGAGCTGTTGAGGATCCAACCAGCCTTAGGGCTTAAGACTGAACATATATACAGTAAGAATAACTGCTAACACTGAACATATTAAATAGGGTCTAATCCAGTATTACTAACAGTAGTAAAAGCTACTTAACACCAGCAGTAAAAATGACATAGTAATGGTCGCAATAATTATAAACAATTACATATAGAATGTACAACATGACATTACAACATGACATTACAAGATGAAAATAACAACAAATATTAAAAAGTAGGAATGATGTAAACAAGAGATTCTTTTATAGGCCTATGAGCAGAACATAAATATCTAATATTTAATAAAATTTCTCATTCGCTAACTAATTCATACTTCACAAATCATACAGGTTATCTGGTTGCACTTAGCAAGTTATTTCGGCAATGCATATTAAATTCCCTACAAGAACACAAATTTCCTACGTTGGCAGAGAGGAAATTCCAAAACCTAGCAGCAGTGACCACGAAGGAGTGACTGTAGACAGTGCATTAACATGTAGATGAAATTACAGAGGAGTCAGATTTTGTATTGTGTTTATGATAGGAGGATAAATTATTAAATTTTGAAGAATAGTGATTAGGTGCACCTGAATTTAGAACTCTATGCAGAAGGGGAAAAATGTTGATAAATCTATCTTCTGCTTATCGCAGGTAATATCTGGGGTTGCTAGAGCCTACCTGACGTTTTATTATTGTTTTAGCCAGGAGTTTAGGGCCGAGTGTCTTTCCTGACGTCACTGATTTTAAAGGTGATTTTTTTTTTACTATTTCCTTCATTTCGCGCCGACACATATAGGTCTTATGGCGACGATGTGATAGGAAAGGGCTAGGAGTGGGAAGGAAGCGGCCGTGGCCTTAATTATGGTACAGTCCCAGCATTTGCCTGGTGTGAAAATGGGGAAACCACGGAAAACCATCTTAAGGGCTGCCGAAAGTGGGATTCGAACCCACTATCTCCCGGATGGAAGTTCACAGCTGCGCGCCACTAACCGCACGGCCAACTCTCCCGGTAGGTGAAAATTTTAACCCTGAACCCACAGGGTTTCGACCCTCGGCTGAGGGGTGGGATAGCTGGTAGCTCTTTCAGTCACCAGGTAAGAATATTGATGGCATTACAAACAAATAATTCATCCTGCGCGCTCAATCTAACGCCGACGTTTTAGTAATACACATTACGCTAACATTGTACCCACCAATATGTACAGTAATTTATCTTCATAGGATTTAGTTTCCAGTCCTATCTTTCAAAAGGAAACGTCAGTGTCAGGTCTATGTGAACGTCAACGCTTCTTCTTCCTCCTTAAGCTTCAGCCTTAATTATTTCCGGCCTGAAGCTCTAATGAAGTAGTGCGGAGTGGGAGATGGAGTGGTGTCAGTAATCACTCGAGACACATCATTATGTTGGGAGCTGGCTACTGCAATGTGTCAAGCAGTCACAGCGAGGACCTTGTTCTAGGCGTTGATGTGTGCTAAGAATGTCGAACAGCTGGGTTCTTGCCGCCTCAATAGCCGTAGACAGACACACGCATCGCGCATCAACGAGACTCCAAACGAACCGCCCCGCGACTTGTCTAGCCTCAAAGAATGCCATCCATCCACAGGCAATGACGTGGGGGATAATCGGCTATTTTTGGGTGTAAGGTGTTGACTTTTGGAGTTTTCAACACAAGGAAGAAACGTTCAGTCTTACCAGTGGCATGAGATGAGAGTTATTTTGAGGAACAAAATGTTTAGTTACGTGCTAGAAGACATATATGTTTTTCTCCATGACGTACTGGAAGGAATATCGTAAATCTGGACGAATTGGTTTAATGCCAACGTATGGGTTCTCAAGTTCGTATACAGCAGATGTTTCAGTACAACAGAAATGGAATAAATGGCATGGAACATTTTTCTATTTACCCATACATACCACATTTCGTAAGTAAGCATTAATTTCAAGTAGGTAGAAAGGAAATTAATTTGTCAGAGTTCATCTGAGTCTTCTGATATTGTCTATATTCTATGTGTGGAAATTAGGAAAGTTAGTGGACTGTGTCTTGAACAGAACATTTTCAATCAGAAAGGTTTTAATCGTTGGTTTCCGTAAATTGTGTATTTAAAATGTCAAATATCTCTCAGTATTCTTACAATAATTGTGATAAGTGCCTGCCATCTCACGTTATTACAACGTTTATCTTTCAGTGGCGTACGAAAGAGGGGGTTTGTTAGGTTTAACCCCAACCCCCATACTCCTGAACAGTTTTTTGTGGAAACATAAAACGGTATCTCGTAACTGAACAAGCAAAACCTCGTATCCCACAGTGCTCTTCCTATCCATTATTCTCCTTATGACTGGTCATCGCGTCCAAGCCACACACGAATATGCAGTCCATCAGAATAATTTTCATTGTGTTCTTTTTCCTACGCATACACGTAAATAAACATGAACCTTACTGTGGGAATGTACGTTTGAATGACGTATTTACGCACGCCTTCAGCATAATGCATTTAAGGTCCATTTTTCTTTACATACCATCACAGGAAAGTGAACACGACGAAAATTGTTCTGATGGACTGAATATCCGTATGAGGCTGGGTGGCGTGACCGATCTTAAGGAGAGTAGTGGATAGGAGGAGTATTGTGGGTTACGATGTCTTTCTCGCGTTGCGATGATATAATACATATTATTCATTGAATCTCTTTGCTAGTTTCTTCCTTTTGAAGTAACATCCGCGACCAGAAAGAATAATAGCCTTATTATCGTAGCAGTAATAATAATAATAATAACGTCACTAATTATAACTTGGTAAGCGTTTTACACTTAACTGTAGTAACTGCTCTAAATCCATTCATTCATCTTACACAATTCGTCCATTATTATATCTCAAACGCTTATCCATCAAGTCAATGGGATCATTTCAACGAGTGTTTATTCCATGCCACCTTAAACTTGTTACCTGACGATTATAATCGTGGTATGCACGTCAGGGAAGGACAATGAATAGAAAAACATCAACAATAAAAGAAAAATCTTATAATCTGTCCAAAGTCACATTTCAATTAAAGTATTCAAATGAGAAATATGTAGCAGATGTGATCTATCTTCTTAGGTGATACGTTATTTAGGCTACTCCTGGACTGTCGATGTCCAAAAGAAAGTACCGGTATGCTGTTCGTTGTATGTATTTAAATATTATATCATCGTTGTGCGAGCAATACCGCGTATCTGACAATGCTCTTCTATCCATAATTTCACGCCAATGGTCACGCCTCCCAGCCACATATGGATATGCTGTTCGTCAGAACAAGTTTCGTTGTGTTCATTTTCCTATGCTCACGTGTATAGGAAAATGAACCTCATTGTACCGAATTATAGGAATGTATGTTTGCATGACATATTTACCCACTCCTACAGTATGATGTATTTCAGGTTCATTTTCCTTTACACAATCGCATAGGAAAATCAACTCAACAACATTTTCTGATGGACTGCATAACAAATAACCTAATGATATTTTTGACCTTACGTTCAATTAACTACTTTTACGGTTTTCTGAGACGCCGAAGTGCCGAAATTTAGTCCGCAGGAGTTCTTTTACTTGCCAGTACATGTACCGACACGAGACTGACGTATTTGAGCACCTTCAAATACCACCGCACTAGGCCAGGATTGAACCTGCCAGGATGGGGTCAGAAGGCCAGCACCTCGATCGACTGGGCAAATCAATCCGCTTACTGCATATCAATATGTGATTGGGAGGCGTGACAAGTCTTAAGGGATTTTTTTTCTAGTGCCTTTACGTCGTACCGACACAGATAGGTCTTATGACGACGATGGGATAGGAACGGTCCAAGAGTTGGAAGGAAGCGGCCGTGGCCTTAATTAAGGTACAGCCCCAGCATTTGCCTGACGTGAAAATGGGAAACCACTGAAAACCATCTTCAGGGCTACCGACAGTGGGATTCGAACCCACTATCTCCCGGATGCAAACTCACAGCTGCGCGCCTCTAACCGCTCGGCCAAGTCACCCGGTCTTAAGGGAATTTTTTTGTTAGTTGTTTTACGTCTCACCGACACAGATAGGTCTTACGGCGACGATGGGACAGGAAAGGGCTAGGAGTGGGAAGGAAGCGGCCGTGGCCTTAATTAAGGTACAGCCCCAACATTTGCCTGGTGTGAAAATGGGAAACCACGGAAAACCATTTTCAGGGCTGCCGACAGTGTGGTTCGAACCTACTCTCTCCCGAATACTGGATACTGGCCGCACTTAAGCGATTGCAGCTATCGAGCTCGGTCTTAAGGGAAATAATGGATAGGAAGTGCATTCTCACATTCGCAATTTTGGAACAGCAGCGACGAGTAATCATAGGGATAATGAAAATACAAGTTAAACAAAAGCATGCTCTAGTTATTGAATAAGAAGTTGTAAGTTGTAAATGAAGGTAAAATGCACAAGAAAATATATTTTCTCAGAATTAGGTAGCGTAATATGAGGTTATTGCCACTTAAATTATAGTTTGCCGTGACAATGTACTCGTAATTTCAGGATTTTGTTGAATGTACGCTGATTACTTATGAGAGGATACACCTAATATTTGTGAAGGTGCAGAAAACCGAGCGAGTTGGCCGTGCGTTTAGGGGCGCACAGCTGTGAACTTGTATTCGGGGGATAGTTGGTTCAAACCCTTCCCTGTTGGCAGCCCTGAAGATGTATTTCCGCGGTTCTCCATATTCAAACCAGTAAAGTACTGCAGCTGTACCTTGATTACGGCCACGACCGCTTTCCGCCCACACCTGGCCCTTTCCTATCCCACCATCGCCGTAAGACCTATCCGTGTCGGTGCGACGTAAAGACAATTGTAAAAACAAAATTTAGAAAAAAATGCATAAATAATGGGAAAATGAAAGTACTAGGCTACAGTTTAACCAATAATAGGAAGTCAATAAAAGGAAATGAAGAATATCTGAAAATTATTTTTCTGGTTCTACCAATGTATCTTTGATTGAGCATGAAGCTTATTGCGTGTACATAAAGCGTCCACAGATAACTAATTTTAAGTTTATTGCAAACCATAAAAGATACAGAATAACTTGCGAGCAGGTGGTCCGTCAAGTAGGGTAGACACTCAACGTAAATCTTTTAATGGTGTTCCATGAAGCAAACTAAATTGCATTTGTGGGAACGGCAACGTCGTTCAATCGTTGAATAGCTACCAAAAGGATGTTGCAATCAATGAATCTTACATCCATTACCTGTGACTTTATTAAACGTTGGAACATTATATTGTGGCTCCAAGGTAATCAATACCAGCCTCTAGTGCCTCAAGAATTAAGTCATACAAAATGAGAGAGTCTGTGGTTGTAGACACGTTAATTCAAATTGAAGTTGAATGCGTGGTGAGTCCAGACAGTGGATATAATATAATACTGAACAACGCCGACACACCGTACGCTCTCTTCGTTTAACATGTATATGACTAACGACATGCTGTTGTGGTGCTGCCATGAGGGCGAAGTTGACTGTCCGACCGCTATCACTTGGCTGCTTATCGTAACTTTCCTCTGTTGAACAAAGCACCACCATCATAGAAATAACAGAAAGACGGCCTTCGATGAAACCAGTTAACGTAAGAAATGCAGAGTCTTGTATCTTTCAGCATTAACGGGAAATAATGATTAATAGCAGTCTAAAGTTTGCTCTTACATCAATTCAGTAGACCGGGGCCATCGGACGAAATTCACTGAAACAAGCTCACAGCTAGCTAATAATCTGTCACCTAGTAGAGTCGGCTTCGGCTTAGCAGCAGCTAATTCTGGCTTGCATTTCAGCTCTGCATTCGGGAGGCAGAGGGGCTCGTCCTCACCATCCGCTGTCTCGAGAAAAGTTTTCTGTGGTTTTCCATCCTTCTGCACTAAGGGACAGATCCTTGTATAGGCAACGGCCGCTACTCACTCACCTGTTCCGCACATCAAATCACCTCTACAGACTTTCTTGGCCTGAGAGAGGACATCACCCTCTAAGAGGTCCAATGCAAGCTTGCTATAATAATAATAATAATAATAATAATAATAATAATAATAATAATAATAATAATAATAATAATAATAATAATAATAATAATAATAATAATAATCCGGCGAGTGGGCCGTGCGGTTAGGAGCGCGCAGCTTTGAGCTGCATCCGGGAGATAGTGGGTTCTAACCCCAATGTCGGCAGCCCTGAATATGGTTTTCCGTGGTTTCCCATTTTCACACCAGGCAAATGCTGGGGCTGTACCCTAGAACTGCGGACCGTCTTTCTGGAAGACGGTGCACTGTTCCGTCAAGTGCGATCGTCTTTCTGAAAGACGGTGTCGTTCTTCCGCCGTAGGTTTATAATTGGTCACCAGATGGCAATAATATAGATACCAGCCGAATACTTATACTTTTATCTTCAATATTGAAAGTCTTTGAAACACAAACATCGGTCTGGAGAAGTTTATTTAGCTGTAGTAGTGAAAGTACTTTCACATGTTTCTAGAATCAAGATGGCAGCCCGCTTTATTGACGATTCTGAAATCAAGC
The DNA here is from genome assembly GCF_040414725.1 of Anabrus simplex. NCBI lineage: Eukaryota > Metazoa > Arthropoda > Insecta > Orthoptera > Tettigoniidae > Anabrus > Anabrus simplex. Next base: position 472,539,497 of record NC_090266.1, on the reverse strand, counting down.
GCTCGATTTTCGAAGATCTTGGTGGCAATATTGATGGTGACAGTGGTTATTGTTTTAATTCCGACGAGAAAATTATTCCTGAAAATAGGGAAAGTGACAGCGAAGTACAAGGTGTCTTGGAAGTAATGGGAATTTCCGATGACCGGAATGATGTTCAAGTCGGTGCAGGTCATGTTATTATTGGCAGTACGTCAATACTTGAAGAAACCAGCGAAGGGATAAATGTGAACTGTTCATAATTTTGCAGATTGTTATAAGGAATTTTATCACAACACAGGAAAGAAGAAATTGACCTAAGAAAACTAAGATAAGCCGTAGGTTCGAAATTCGTGAAAAGAACTCAAAATTCGTTTCGATGGAAATTTGCGTTTATTTTGCAAACGAAATGAATAGTGGATAACTGTGGAGGAATACGTAAGAAAATACTTGTTCGTTTCAGAATATCATGTTTCAGAAGTAAATTATCTATCACAAATTCCTTTATTTGAGCAAAATATTTCGACAATTTCCTTTGTCTAAAAAAATTTTTAATTTAATTTTACGATAGTTAGAAATTGTGGCAATATTTTTTATTATTTGTATTATCTTCATTTAGATCAGTCTTTTAGCTTTCTCATCATCATCATCATCATCATCTGTTTACCCTCCAGGTTCGGCTTTTCCCTCGGACTCAGCGAGGAATCCCACCTTTACCGCCTCAAGGACAGTGTCCTGGAGCTTCAGACTCTTGGTCGGGGAATACAACTGGGGAGTATGACCAGTACCTCGCCCAGGCGGCCTCACCTGCTATGGTGAACAGGGGCCTTGTAGGGGGATGGGAAGATTGGAAGGGATAGGCAAGGAAGAGGGAAGGAAGCGGCCGTGGCCTTAAGTTAGGTACCATCCCGGCATTCGCCTGGAGGTGAAGTGGTAAACCACGGAAAACCACTTCGAGGATGACTGAGATGGGAATCGAACCCACCTCTACTCAGTTGACCTCCCGAGGCTGAGTGGACCCCGTTCCAGCCTTCGTACCAAGTTTCAAATTTTGTGGCAGAGCCGGGAATCGAACCCGGACCTCCGGGGGTGGCAGCTAATCACACTAACCACTACACCACAGAGGCGGACCTTTTAGCTTTCTATTGGTATATAATATGGATTTATTAGGATTAATATGTGATTACAGGCATGATTTTATTTTCATGGTGTATGTTGAGAAAAATAACTACAGCATTTGACAGAAAAACCTGCAGCAGTTCTAGGGTTAATTAAGGCCAAGGCCGCTTCCTTCACATTCCTAGGCCTCTCTTATCCCATCGTCGCCATAAGACCTATATGTGTCGGTGTGACGTAAAGCAACTGGCAAGTAATAATAATAATAATAATAATAATAATAATAATAATAATAATAATAATAATAATAATAATAATAATAATAATAACAATAATCTCTCTATATAAAATAACTTGTCCTTACTGACTGACTGACTGACTGACTGATTGACTGACTGATTCATCATCGCCGAGCCAAAAACTACTGGACATAAAGGAATTAAATTTTGGGGATACATTCATGTTACAATTTAGGTGCTCGCTAAGGGAAGTTTTTTAGATATTCCGTCGATAAGGGGGTGAGATGGGGGTGAATTTTTAAAATGAGTGTATCTATATCTCAAAAACTGAACAGTTTAAAGACATGAAATTTGCTATTTGGAATCTCCTTTAAAAATAAAGAAACATGTATTTCTGTTTTCGGAAAATCCCGTTAACGGGGGGGGGGGGGTGAAAAAGGGGGAGAATTGGTTGAACACTTTTATGAAGTTGTTAGAGACATGAAAATTGGTATTTGGAATCTCCTTTAAAAATAAAGAAACACGTATTTTTTTCTCTTTGTAAAATCCAATTAATGGGGATTGAACAGGAATGACAAATGTTGTGAACGTTTAGAAAATTTAAAAATTAGAGTATCGATATCTCACAACTTTAAAAGTTTACAGACGTATTAAATTGGTATTTAGAATCTCCTTTATAAATAAAGAAACACGTATTTTTTGTTGCTAAGGGGGTGAAATGGGGGGTGAAATTTTTAAATGAGGATATCTATATCCCAAAAACTTAAAAGATTACTGACGTAAAACTTGGTATTTGGAATCTCCTTTAAAAATAAGAAAACACAGGTTTTTTTTTGTTTTCTCAAAATCCCATTAAGGGGGGAAATGGGGGAAAATTGGTTGAATACCTTTCATGTGGATACTTACATCTTAAAAACTGAAGATGTAACGAACGTAAAAATTGGAATTTGGAATTTGGAATCTCCTTTAAAAATAAAGAAACGCGTATTTTTTTTGTTTTTGAAAAATCCAATGAAGAGGGGGTGAACGGGAGTGACAAACGGGGTGGAAATTAAAAATAATATATCCAGGCCTACAATATTTATCAGACACTTAACATGTTACAGACTTAAAAACTGGTATATGGAATCTTCTGTAAAAGTAAAGAGAGAAAGATTTTTTTTTCGGAAAATCCACATAAGGGGAACAAAAAGGGGGTGCATTTTTATAATGAGCATGTATACAGTATACTCAAAAACTTAACATGTTACAGAAGTGAAAATTGGGACTTTTAATCCCTTTCAAAATTAAGAAACCCGTATTTTTGTTTTAGGAAAAACCACTTGGGGGAGGGGCGAGGGGCGTGTAGAAAGGACTGAAAAGTGGCTTGGATTCTTTGTATTCAGAGACTGATATCTGAAAAATTGAAGACTTTACAGACGTAAAAAAATTGGTGATTGGCATCTCATAAAAAAAATGCATATTTTTGTTTTCGGAAAATCCAATTAGGCGGGCGTGAAAAAATAATTGAAAAATTCTTTAAATTATTTGTATGAGTCTACTTATATCTAAAAAACTATACATGTTGTAGACATGAAAATTGGTGTTTGGAATTCCCTTTAAAGGTAAAGTAACATATATTCTTTTGATTTCAGAATATCCTATTTAGGGGGATGAAAGAATTGAAAAATTTATTGAATTATTTGTATGAGAATACTTATATCGTAAGAAAACTAAAGTTGGTACAGACGTGAAAACTGAAATTTGGAATCGCCTTTAAAAATAAACAAACGCGCATACTAGGGGGAAAATAAACTTGGGTGGGAAGGGTGGAAAAGAATTTAATTCCTTTTATGAGGACACATATCTCAAAAACTGAATATGTTACAGTCGTGATAATTGGTATTTAGAAGCTCTTTTATTAATTTTTTTCAGAAAATTCACTTAAGGAGGGAGGTTGAAAGGAAGTGAAAAGTTTAATTCTTTTTATGTGGATATCTATATCTCAAAAGCTGATGGTTACAGACGTGAAAATTGGTGTTTGAAATCTCCATAGAAGTAAAGAAAGACGCATTTTGGGGGTTATCAACTTAACGGGAGTGGGGTGAAAAAGTTGAATTCTTTTTGTGAGGATGTTACAGACGTGAAAATTGGTATTCGGAATCTTCTTTAAAAATAAAGGAACACGTCTTCTTTTGTTTTCGGAAATCCACTTACTGGGGGAAAGAATAGAAATATTGGTTGAATTATTTGTATGAGGACACTTACATCTCTAAAAGATGTTACAGACGTGAAACTTACTATTTGGAATCTCCTTTAAATAGAAACTCGTATTTCTTTTGTTTTCTGGAAATCGCTTTGGGGGAGGGGAGTAAAGAAGGAGTTGAATTCTGTTTAAGAGGATACTTATATCACAGAAACACATATGTTTTTGTTTTCGGAAAGTCTACTTAAAGGGGGAGGAGTTGGATAAAAGGGAAAAAAGTTGAATTCATTTTTATGAGAATACCTATATCTCAAATATGAAGATGTTACAGACGTGAAATTTGGTGCTGTATTTTAAATCTACTTTAAAAATAAAGAAATATGTGCTTTTTCGTTTTCGGAAAATCCACTTAAGGGGTTAATAATAATTTCGTGTGGCTATTTCTAGCCGAGTGCAGCCCTTGTAAGGCAGACCCTCCGATGAGGGTGGGCGACATCTGCCATTTGTATGTTATTGTGGTGGAGGAAAGTGTTATGTGTGGTGTGTGAGTTGCAAGGATGTTGGGAACAGCAAAAACACCCAGCCCCCCAAGCCTTTGAAATTAACCAATGAAGATTAAAATCCCCGACCCAGGCGGGAATCGAACCTGGGACCCTCTGGACCAAAGGCCAGCACGCTAACCATTTAGCCATGGAGCTGGACACTTCAGGGGTTGAAAAGAATTGAAATAATGGATGAATTTTGGAAATGAGTACCGGTATATCTACAGTAGGCTATACGTCAAAAAACTTAACAAGTTACAGACATGAAACATGGTATTACCGGACGAGTTGGCCGTGTGGTTACGGGCGCGTAGCTATGAGCTTGCATCCGGGAGATTGTGCGGTCGAACTCCACTGTCGGCAGACCTGAAGATGGTTTTCCGTGATTTCCCATTTTCACACCTTTACACACTCTCAAATGAAAATGAAAACAACGAAAAGTGTTCTGATGGACTAAATATCTATATGTAGCGTCCGGCTCCATGGCTAAATGGTTAGCGTGCTGGCCTTTGGCCACAGGAGTCCCAGGTTCGATTCCTGGCAGGGTTGGGAATTTTAGCAATAACTGGTTAATTCCGCTGACACTGGGACTGGGTGTATGTGTCGTCTTCATCATCATCACGACGCGTAGGTCGCCTACGGGAGTCAAATCAAAAGACCTGCATATGGCGAGCCGAACTTGTCCTTGGTCACCCCCGGCACTAAAAGCCATATGCCTTTTCATTTCATTTTTTCCACATGTAGCTGGGATGCATGACCTATTTTTAGGAAAGTAAACGACAGGAAGTGTATTGTCAGATACGCGGTATTTTTTCTTAAACGACGTTAAGATTACTATAACTTTATAACAGTTATTCCTTGTTTTCTTTTCTTGAGAAAAAATTTTAGCCTATAAGGCTAGGCCTATATATAAGTTACTTACTTCAATTATCATTCCACGTCATTCCACCTGAGAAATCTGCGTATTCATCAAGGAAAGAAATGCATTGCATATACTGTAATGGTGGTTATTACTTCCAAACATCATGTACCCACGATATTCGATACAATTTCCACATAAATACGTTTTACATATTATTTTAGTGTACCATGTTCATTCCTTACCAGTTTATTAAAATATGAATCACTATAGAAATTATTTTCGTCCACCTCTGTGGTGTAGTGGTTAGTGTGATTAGCTGCCAACCCTGCAGGCCCGGGTTCAATTTCCGGCTCGGCCACGAAATTTAAAAATCGGTACGAGGGCTGGAACGGAGTCCAGTCAGCCTCGGAAGATCAACTGAGTAGAGGTGGGTTGGATTCCCGCCTCAGCCATCCTGGAAGTGGTTTTCCGTGGTTTTCCACTTCTCTTCCGGGCAAATGGCGGGATGGTACCTAACTTAAGGCAACGGCCGCTTCCTTCCCTCTTCCTTGTCTATCCCTTCCAATCTTCCCATCCCCCCAAGGCCCCTGTTCAGCATAGCAGGTAAGGCCGCCTGGGTGAGGTACTGGTCATCCTCCACAGTTATATCCCCAGACCCAGAGTCTGAAGCTCCAGAACACTGCCCCTGAGGCGGTAAAGGTGGGATCCCTCGCTGAGTCCTAGGGAAAACTCGAATCTGGAGGGCAAACAGATTAAGAAGAAGAAGGGGACGAAGAAGAAAAATTAGTTTCGTGATTTCTTTGCTAGTTATGTTTTATGTTAGATCATTAAAAGTTTGTTTTTATTCGTACCATTTTGTAAGTGACAGGAAATCTGCTTCAAGCTATTGCTTCGATCCCATCAACGTACACAGCGTGACAAAAATAAAACAGGGATGCACCCAGAAGGAATGGTCGGGTGTCATTGTAATTTCGTACAAGTACATACCTTTGGACGTTATGTAAATGATTAGAGTGAAAATTCTCTATGACAGCTAGAACGGCCACCAGACTGAATTAGTGTTGTTCATGTTTATTGTTATTACCAGGCCTGGAAGGGTATAAATTTGGCGTAAACAGCGTCAGATTTTGAGTGATGATTGCGAAGGACACAAAGATGCCACGGATTCTTGTGAGACGCCGTAATCAGCACCCGAAAAAGTTTGAAAGTGATCTCAATTGGGACTACATTTTGTCGGCTGGTCGAATCGTGCAGTATCCAGATTTGTTGGGCTTTCAGTTGTGACAGTGGTCGGATGTTGAACAGCATGGGAACGCGAGGAGAAGCGTACTCGCCGTCAAGGTTCCGGTCGACCACATCTGAACACCATAAGGGAAGATCGCTGTGACGTCCTCTATCATCTCGCACCACTGATCGGAGATGGTCCCACACATGTCCTATCGAGGGCAGATCTGAGGAACTTGCTGGCCATAGGAGTACCTCAACATCACGCAGACAAATTTAGGTCGCCTCACGGCATGGCAGATGATGTTGCATCGGTGGAAAGAAACAGCGTGCTTGATAAAGATTGCGTCATATGGAAAACTGATGTCTAAGAGGGGATTTTTGAAAGAGTATGAGTATGACGTTTTCAACATGGACGAAACAGGACGCATTTAAGTGCTTACCGCACAAGACATTAGTTTTAAGACTGACAAATGCTTTGGAGAACAAAATAGCAAGGAGCGTGTAACTGTTGTTATTTGTGAAATATATGTCTTGGAAAGAAAAGAATGAAATTTCTGGAGATGAAAAGGGTAAGAAAACAACGTATTTTAAAAGGGTCAAATCATTGGTGGTTTATTACGGTTTCTGTAAGTAAGGACGGACAACAAGAGAGATTTTCGAGAAGTGGTTTTGTGCGTTTTGATTTAAACATTGTTATAAACATGTCTTTATAGACAGGTGTCCGACTCGTTGGCTGAACGGTCAGCGTACTGGCCTTCGGTTCAGAGGGTCCCGGGTTCGATTCCCGGCCGGGTCGGGGATTTTAACCTTAATTGGTTAGTTCCAATGGCACGGGGGCTGGGTGTATGGCTTGTCTTCATCATTTCATCCTCATCACAACGCGCAGGTCGCCTACGGGAGTCAAATAGAAAGACCTGCACCTGGCGAGCCGAACCCGTCCTGGGATATCCCGGCACTAAAAGCCATACGACATTTCATTTCATAGACAGGTGTCCAGCACATCCGCCTTCTTCAGCGAATAAATTATGAAACGTGAAGCTGGTCTTCTTCCCTCCAAACATAACAGAAAAATTACAGTCGTTCGACCAAGGAGTAATAAAGCATATCAAAATTCAGTAACGAAAACGAATCCTCAATATTCTCATTTCACATTTGAAATATCGTGTACTTCCTAATAATATCATCCATTTAAGAATGTATATTTCAGAGTTGTTGAAAGCATGGAAAAATTACATTATTTCTGCGAAAGAAACAGAGAACGAATGTAGCGCATTAACTTCAATTGAAGAGGGTTGGCACCAACTGCAATCACCTGGTAAAACTGACTTTTTTACGAGTGGATGAAGACGTCCTCGTAGCCAATTATGCAACTGATGCGAAATTTTTGATTCGGTGACAGAAGGAAATATTCAAAAAGAAGATGAAGTGAAAGAAGATAAAGGAGACAAGAACGCCTCCTTTTCTCCTGCTTTAGAAAAGTAATTCAGGACTGCTTGTGACATTATTCATGGAGGATTTAAGATTGCCGATAGTGTACCTGATGAAATATTCCATTGCTGAATTAAATATCACGCTTTTTGAACCGTTGTTTCGATCCCGCATCTTTATGCACATAAGGCAAGGCACACAATTGACTGATATTTGCAATTTCACCAAGTTAAATCAGTTTCGTTGAAACCAGTGGTGTACACTTGAGATGTACTTTGGTTCAAAATTCTCTCAAGTTTACAATATAACTTTACTTAAACTGACAAATTATTTCTAAAATACGTTTAACCATCTAAATTGTCATAAAATTATCATTCCCTCCAATGTAATATTTGTGAGATTGGCATATGCAAGGTGAAATAGTTCAAATCCAATGTCTGTTGGAGGGTCACTTTTCACCATGAGGCTAATTTTTACACAGTCGCCTCAGACTATATCGTTCAAATACGCTTAAAGAATAAGACAATATTTTAATATAAAATTGGATTTCATGTGACGATTATGCCGTAGCAGTAGACGGAATGATTCTCGAAAGATTCAGCCTTGAAGTTAGCAATGTAGCAATGAGAAGTACGGAGCTGTGTTTTAAAACTCTGTGTTAGTTTCACGATATAGGATTGTTACTGAAAGACGAAGGGGTTTGAAATCCACGAAGTCTGTAAAATATTACGGTATTACTAAATCCGTAGAAGTTGTGGAGGGCCCTGGTGGAGACGAAGGTAAAGACTTCCACAATTCGTTACCTAAGCACTTCGTTAGCACAAAGCCTGATTGTCTTCGCTGCCAGAAATGAACTTGATTCTCATAAGACGGGATGACGAAACCATGTCCGCCCCTGTGAACCGAATATGCGCTTACCTTCTCATAAATGTAATTCATGCGCTCACTCTTACGGATCATTATATTCAGATTTGTATAGTCATCTGAACTTAGGAATCAGTTTAAAAAAAGCATCATTTCACTTACAGCAATATGAATTTTCAAACAAATCTTGTAAGGGAAAAATATAAGCATTACTCTTCTACTACCCTGAATTTTTGTCTCTTATTGTCCCTGTAATGAAGAGTCCGGCATGACAATAATGTTTCGCTTAATAGAGCAAGTTGAACTGTGCTGCTAGTAATTTGGAGTATTCTCCCTTGTACTTCATACAGGATATCAATGAAGCTTGGAGTACTTGTAGCCTCTCACTCCTGCACATTCCTTGTTACTTGAAGCTGAGAATTTCCTCATTGTAGAATCCTCTCCATTTACCGTGATATTCAGAGTATCCCTCGAAGCAATTTACTCCGGTTTACTGATGCTTTAATAGACTACAATCATCATAACATTGTGCTTGAAACTATAATGAAAAATCAACCCATAAAGTGATTTCTTGCTGAATGTAAATTACGAATATAACTCTTTCCTATCACTATCATTTAAAATTGTGGAAATTTCAACTCTTCAGTTTAGATTCAACTAATTGTCAACAGAGAACATGTGTTGGTTCTACGTTGTCTAAGAGCATGTAGAATTACATTAGTTGAATGGCCGAGTTTGTGTACAACAGAAGGTGATTTATTACTGTCGACGATATGCAGAGTGGATCCTGTCGAAATAAGGCGCATTTGTTGGAAAATTTCCCAGGATAATCAAATGTGTGTAGTGACACAGGTCCAAGGTCAGCTGGTCCATAACAATGCCAACCTGGGCACAAAATTCTGCACAGTATGATTTTTGCAATCTTTGGGCTTCGCTCTTGGTTTGCTCTCTTCAGTAACGAAACCACTCGCTGGACGAAAAGTGCAAACGAGTAACGAATTTTAAAGAGCTATGCTGGTGTATTTGGAAGTAACGATTCACTACAGCTATTTGCTAGCTTGGAGATAGGTAGAAACTGCGTATGGACCTATCTAAGTATTATATTGAACAGCCGACAGTGTAATATTCTGCCATCAATACTCTGCCTCTGTGGTGGAGTGGTTAGTGTGATTAGCTGCCACCCCCGGAGGGGCAGGTTCGACACATCGAGCATTTGCAGCGATAAAACCTTGTCAGGGCAGCTGTGTTCCTATTCGTTCCGGGCGGTATGCGACCGGCCTGCTAACTAATCGGCCCTTCTTCGGGCCATAAAAACATTCATTCACACACAATTTGCATGAAAGCGGGTATTGAACCGACATTGCGAGCGGTACGTATTAAACAAATATTTCAAAAGTTTTTAATCTTCCCCCGGAATCGAACCTACCACCTAACACACAACCCCGCACCGACACGCCTTTACCAACCACACTACGCTTCAGGACGGAACATCTCGCAGTTGACATTTTGGGGGGATGGGTCTTTCTGCGCAATATTCGTGCTTCAACTTATGTTCTGGTAAGTTATATTTCTGTGTTGCTGTATTGTATTATTCCTTGTTTTCCCATCCTTGTCGTGTCCGTCACCCTATGGCGTGGTCCAGCCTAACGTCATTCTTTGTCATCTTGGGATCGCGTTGCACGCCGTTTCCTACAGGGTCTTCAGTGCTACTCTTCAGCTACTGAGGATGTTATCGTTTTATTTATTAACATCAACAACAGAAGTCAAATTTCTGATTTTTGGAGCGTCACAGTTCATTTAACGTTTTCCTGCCCTGTCTACAAGACATTCATCGTATTATAATTTTATTAGATTACTGTATTCCCCTCATTATAGATCCTTACTTTCAGGACATTTATTTTACATGCCAACTTTATTTTCGCCGGAAATTAACACGACCCCTATTTGCTCTTTGCAGTTTATAGCACATATTAGGTTTACTGCGGTCACAATATAAATTTAGTGTTTCGCCTGCGCGTCAGGTTCATACGATCTAAAAGGCATACGCATGCCTTCCAGTGTTTAATACGAGTATAATATTACGGCGTCCTATCATGGTGAGGCGGTAAATACCAGGATACCCGGTTGTGTTGTCTGACCATACCGGCAGGGAGGATATTTTCAGGACGGAATGAATATAGTGCGTTGCATCAAACTACATTGAACCGGGCGGCTGATTCACGCTGTATATATTTGATTGGTTATAAGCCAAAAATTTGGCCGAGTATTTGTACATGAGTAAACAGTGTACTGCCCTTCTGTTCGGAAGGTCTCGGGTTCGATTCCCGGCCGGAATGCAGACTTTAATCACTTTTGATTAACTTTTCTGATTTGGGGACGGAGTACTTGCATCAGTCCCAGCACTCTTCTCTTCATATTCAGATAACACACCACACTACTAACCAGCACAGAAACACGCAATAGTAAATACATACTTCAACATACTGTTGGCGTCAGGAAGGGCACCCTTTCGTAAAAGAAGGCCAAACCCATATGTGAGATGCAGATCGCTCCCGCGACCCCACAAGTTTGGAACGAAGCAGAAGAAGAGCCCAGAAACTTGATAAAATTTTTCTTCAATTTTCGACAATATAGGCCTACTTATGAAATTCTTCTATCCTCATGGCCTTTTTCATAGTTACATGGGAAAGCACTAATGTGGGAAAGACCCCTGTTTAACGGATACCGGATGCCCTTCCTGACGCCAGCTGTATGTGGAGCGGGGTTTTATTATTATTGCATCTTTCTGTGGAGGTTAGTATTGTGACGTCTTGTGTCTAAGTGAAGACGTGCATTAGAGCGATTGCAATCATCCGAGCTAGAAGAATTAACCATATGTGGTTAGCATCCTCGCCCGGTCCTTGAAACGAACCTCGGGCCCTTCGCCAGTAAACTGGCTATTTAACCTGGGAGTCCTTTTAGATATACCCAAGAGCCTGAAATATACATTCTTAGCAGAATTGTATATAATTTATAGCAAAGAATTGAAAAAACCTATTCGTTCTTTTGAAAACAATATTCAGCTTACCATCTCAGTATGTTTCAAAAGTCCTCTCAGAGTTTTGCCACAAGCGTTGTCACCCGCACATGCCTGTAATTTTTTTTTTTAACAGTTCGTAGTGGTCACTAGAAAAGTTCATCGGTTTGAATTTTCCATAGAATAAGTGAGTGTACCGAGTTCGATAGTTGCAGTCGCTTAAGTACGACCAGTATAAAGTATCCGGGAGATAGTAGGTTCGAATTCCACTGTCGGAAGCCCTGAAGACTGTTTTCCGTGGTTTCCAATTTTCACACTAGGAAAATGCTGAGGCTGTACCTTACTTAACGGCACGGCCACTTTCTTCCAACTCCAGCCCTTCCCTGTCCCATCGTCGCCGTATGACCTATCTGTGTTGGTGCGACCTAAAGCAATTTGTAAAACTAAGTGAGTTTGTAAAACCGTTACCTGAATAATAATGCTATTTTATTTTATGTCCAACTAACTATTTTTTTGGCTTTCGGAGACGCCGAGGTGCAGGAATTTAGTCCCACAGGAGTTCTTTAACGTGCCAGTAAATCTACGACATGAAGCTGACGTACTTGATCACCCTCAAATAGCACCGGACTGAGCCAGGATTGAACCTGCGAAGTTGGGGCAGAAGGCCAACGCCTCAACTGTATGAGCCACCCAGCAAGGCACCGTTACTTGAGACAGTCGATTAACAAAAGGCGAATCTCTGACTCAGAAGCATGAAAAATTTGCTCGCAAAGGGAACCTCTAGCGTTAGGAAAATCTAATAGATGTGTCAAAGATTCAGAGCCATAGAAATTGGAGGAGAAACCCAACATATGAGCGGCATCTCCTTCCTAGCGAACACACTTTAGTTATTTTCATCCCCACGAAAAATGTCACCGTTTTAGTAAGTAAATATAGAAATGGATCGTAGTCCAAAATAGTATTTAGACATCACGAGTCTCGTTCTGACTATAATTTGATCGTTAACTCGCTAGTTCTTCTTCTTCTTCTTCTTCTTCTTCTTCTTCTTCTTCTTCTTCTTAATCTATTTACCCTCCAGGCTCGGTTTTTCCCTAGGACTCAGCGAGGGATCTCACCTCTACCGCCTCAAGGGCAGTGTCCTGGAACTTCAGACTCTGGGTCTGGGGATACAACTGTGGAGGATGATAAGTACTTCGCCCAGGCGGCCTTACCTGCTATGCTGAACAGGGGCCTTGCGTGGGGGATGGGAAGATTGAGAGGGATAGACTAGGAAGAGGGAAGGAAGCGGCCGTGGCCTTAAGTTAGGGACCATCCCGGCATTTGCCTGGAGGAGAAGTGGGAATCCACGGAAAACTACTTCCAGGATGGCTGAGGTGGGAATCGAACCCACTTCTATTCAGTTGACCTCCCGAGGCTGAGTGGACCCCGTTCCAGCCCTCGTACCACTTTTCAAATTTCGTGGCAGAGCCGAGAATCGAGCCCGGGCGCTCGGGGGTTGCAGCTAATCACACTAACCACTACACCACAGAGGCGGACCGCTAGTTACGTATTCTAACATTACAACACACCCTCAAGTTTAATGTAACCATATTTTTAACTATATAATATGGTATTATAAATGTTATTGTAATTTATAATTGCGTGAAAATGTATACCGTAATTTTTTTGCAGTGTGAGAATGAATTGATCTTAACTGATTGTATGCAACAATAGTCTCTACATATATGTTGAACCTGTCAAGGCATCGACAGAGTACCAAGTATAAAAATCATGCCACACAAACATGTCATAGATAAAGATCTTATGGATGAAAGTCCCTCAGAGAATCAAACCCGGGCATCGAAGTCCCATCCTCTCTGCTTTCAATCCGAGCAACGGCTGTTCAGTTAAGAGCAAATAGGGGTCGTGTTAATTTCCGGCGAAAATAAAGTTGGCATGTAAAATAAATGTCCTGAAAGTAAGGCACTATAATGAGGGAAATACAGTAATCTAATAACATTATAATACGATGAATGTCTTGTAGACAGAGCAGGAAAATGTTAAATGAACTATGACACTCCAAAATCAGAAATTTGACTTCTGTTGTTGATGTTAATAAATAAAACGATAACATCCTCAGTAGCTGAAGAGTAGCACTGAAGACCCTGTAGGAAACGGAGTGCAAAGCGACCCCAAGATGACAAAGAATGACGTTAGGCTGGACCACGCCATAGGGTGACGGACACGACAAGGATGGGAAAACAAGGAATAATACAATACAGCAACACAGAAATATAACTTACCAGAACATAAGTTGAAGCACGAATATTGCGCAGAAAGACCCATCCCCCCAAAAAAGTCTAAGATCTACAGGGATTAGTGAACTAACTACCCAAAAAATGACACCAAATTACAAAATATCAATTATAATTTAGATAAAATAAAATTTTTACATAAAGTAAAAGGTTGTTAAATGAGGAAATTTGAAAGTTTTTCAGCAACTTAACAAAGTAAAAGAAAATATTTAAAACATAAATAAACAAATCTGTATGGATAGAATAAAATATTTTTCAATAAAAATGAAGCGATGAAATAAAAATACATATAGCATTTTAAAAATTAATATATTCAATTTACTAAACAAACTTTGTAAGGAGCCTTTTAAACTAACATAAAATGTTTACCCATACAAATCAAAGAAGTGACGTTGAGTGTCTTAGGACAATCCCTGGTGGAGGAATCGTATACCAGAAACACGGTCGGAAAGCATAGTTCCATAGTATATTACACGAAATTAAAACAATAAAAATATCCCGACGAAAAATATTTAACCCATTAATTAGCCAGCCGAACATTAGAAAAAATGTTAACATAAATAAATTTAACTCAAATCCCACGTAAGGTCCAACAGATAAGAAAACCAAGAAAAGTAATATTCAAAGTCAGTAAAATCAAGAACAAGTGAGGTCAGGTAACCCAATGCGTCAATATACACCAAGAGTCAAAATCGATCTCCTGTCAGGACCAAAAAACAACTAACTATTATCATCAGCGACGCCTCGCAAGAACAAAAAGGAATCACAAGGTAAGAGCAACAATGACACAGTTATGTAATGACTAGGGGGAGATAAGGTAAAACAACAATGCGAAGTTAAGATAAGGATTGCGAACGTTTCAAACCTACCACCAAGGACCATCCCAAATACACGAAATAATATTATTATAAAATAATGACTTCCTTATAATATCACGTAATAAAATATAATCTAGAAATAAACCTACTCAGTGTGAAGTATAAATATCAGACCAATACCTAGACACACAGTTTAGAAATAATTTACGTATTGGAACGTAATATTTGAGGTTGACATAATATTTTAAGTTTATGGATGTATTAAATTAATAAAGAGCAAATGAGAACTTATCAACGTTAACTACTGAATAATAGTGATAATCATACCATATGAACCTTAAGTTACTTAGAGATCAATTACCCATACGAATTTAACATTTTTGGAAAACTAATATACTGATAATAATAATAATAATAATAATAATAATAATAATAATAATAATAATAATAATAATAATAATAATAATAATACAATTAAGTAAGGAAAAACTGTGAGAAACAGTGATTACACAGCGCATATTTCAACACACGGTCATTACGGAGTCAAAATCAACGGGATGAATATCAATAAAAGCAGAACGGAATGACAAAATGAAAAGTGGCACAACCGTGGTCAAAACATACACGGCAACGACCCGCGATTAATATTAAATAGCAACAACACACGCATCAATGAGAAAAATACCGCTAACATACACCACACGTGCAGAAAAAAATATATCAAAGGGGGAAAATAAAATTTAGAAAAACCAAAGCAAATTCCAAACTTACAGGTCAAACAATGGCATATCGTCGCTGGAACGGTAAAACGTTGTATCCCACAATACTCTTCCTATCCATTATTCTCCTTAAGACTGGTCACGCCTCCCAGCCACATATGGATACGCAGTCCATCAGAACAATGTCCGTTGTGTTCGTTTTCCTATGTGGATGCTTAAACGAAAATGAACCTTACATGCATTGTACACTAGGAGTGCGTAAATACGTAATGCAAACGTGCATTCCTACAGCACGGTACTGTAAGTTTCATTTTCTTTACACATGGGCATAGGAAAATGAACACAACAAAATTTATTCTGATGGACTGCATATCCATACGTGGCTGGGAGGCGTGACCAGTCTTAAGGAGAATAATTGATAGGAAGAGCTTTGTGGAATACAACCTTTTACCGGTCGAGCGACGATATAATTTATATGGTACAAACATGGCGCACAAAACGGAGTACCCATAAAATCAAACCATAAGGAGCTCATAAAATAAATTAAACCACCAATAAGGTAATATAACATGAACAGAAGAAAAATCATAAAATGAGTACTTACGTCGTAGCGAGATATCCATGGTAACTTACCGGTATCAACCTATGTACTGGTAATCACCCCAAAGACAGGATTAAAACAAATAGAAATAGATTACATATTACGTTAGTATATTAACATAAAAAGACAAATAATGAATCCCAAAATAAGATAAACTACGATTTAGCCAACGCCAGTCGGATGTTCCTCCATATCGCAAGATAAAGCCAGACACTTTGCCTCGCAACGTCCACTCGCGAGCATTTCCAACAGCAGACAGCCCATTTTCACAAGTAGCCCACGAGAGAACAGTAATGTCTACCGATCGTTGTGCGCTCTGGAGACAAGAATCCGTACACAAGGCTAGATGGATAGATGTCCTCATAGTTCGCTTTACCGTGTCATACACAACACATCCAGGCAACACAGAGCAATCATACAGAATAACCCGTTGGTGATTTGACACTATAGTCTCAAATGTAATGAGCAGGAGAAAAGTAGACAACAGTTCCATGCGCCGTAGCATATAAGATTAGCCGTGCTTTACAGCTTCTCGAATAGAGTCAAATCCCGAATTATCTATATGTATTTTACTGTAATTACAGTAATTATAATACGGTGAATGTCTTTTAGACAGAGGAGGAAAATGTTAAAGAAACTGTGACGCACCAATAAAATTCAGAAAATAGAGTTCTGTAGTTGATGTGAATAAAGAAAGAAAATGATAAAGCTCAAGAGTAGCACACAAGACTCTGAAGGAAACGGAGGGAAGTGTTGTCCGACCAAATTTAATAAAACGGTTACAACGGAATTGTAAATAAGTTAGAAGTACTTACGACTTTCATGTCTGCAGCCCCTTTTACTCACAGTGGGTACGAAGATATGCAAGTGCAGTAATCTATTTAATTGAGATATTTGCAGTCATGCGTGTATGTTTTAAAACACACTAATTTGCAAAAAAGAAAAAGGAAATGTACAGCATGATGGATCCATCGCAGGTGGGAAATATAAGTGGGATAGGCGCAGGACATGGTAGTACGAAGGAAACGCCAAGCACTTATTGCAGGGTAACAAACACTTGCAGGATTCGCTTAGTACGGTGCTGAATAACCCCTAAACAGGAGACAGGTGGCTATACGGTCTGATTTTGGTGGCATGCAGACGTCGGATGTTCTGCTGTGTAAGATACTGGCACACCTGGAGCAACTGGCCCTCCAAATATGCCGTAGTTGTCGCTGGCCGAACTTGCGACAAGTCTGGTCTTTAACATTCTCGGCGGGCGAGAGGTCTGGAGTACTTGCTAACCTAGGGAGTACATTGGCAACACAAAGGGAGGCCAGAGATACCTGTGCTGCATGATGCTGGGCATTATCCCGCTGGAAAATGGGGTTGTTGACCTGAAACCACGATGGAGAGCACACATGTTCGCCGTCATTCCTGGACATATCGCCTGGTCGTAAGGGATCCTTCAGTCACCAAGAGTGGTGATCGGGAATCGCCCTAACATGTACCCCACACCATGACACTGTGACACTTTCCCGTTGAGGTGGTGTGCCACTGTGCAATGAAGCGTGGTTATCTGCGTTGGCCTTGGTCTTCCAATACGAACTCGGTGGTTGTCTGTATCCAGACGCATCCGTGATTCGACAATGAACACCACTCATCGCTAGTCCGTAAGCTGTCATGTTGCCCGTTCATGGCAGAAGTTCCAACGTGTTCTGCGATGGACAACGTCTTAATAGTAGACGTCGTGAGCAGCCCCGCTCGCAACCTGGATATGGTATTGGTGGTCACAGGCGTATTCTCAGCAACCTTCAGATGTATCCGGATGTGCACAGCGACGCTCGTGGAGTGCTTACAGCATGTCGCAAAATGAGATGATCCTCCCTGTTCCTACGCCGAGATCGGCGCGAGTCATCTCGACGCACCTGTATACACGTGTATACACCCCCATCCCTACTGCGTCCAGCACTGGCGCACAGTGTAATGAGAATGGTTCAAATGGCGAGGAATGCGCCGGAACTAACCACCTGCTTCACTTAGTAGGACGATGCGTTCTTTCTCAAACTAACCTAGCTGGTCAATGATCAATGCGCTGTCAGTGTATGGTGCGTGTTCAGCGTACATCTGTGCAAAGCGACGTGTAGGTTCCTTCAAACTCAGGATCCCGCTCAGTCTAGAGACGTTCAGAGCTACCTGAGTGTTTGCATGACGAAACTCATCTTCACTGAACAAATACGTTTATCGATCTATGCTGTCTGATCACCGTGAGTAGTAACGAGTCTGAAGAGAACGAGCAGTTCGGAAACTTGGAAGTTCGAGTGACTCACTCATCGGTGTACTGTTGAAACAAGTCGCAGTTTGATCACCCACTGAGTGACTGAAGAATTAAGTGGTCTGGTATATCGAGCCTGTTATCAAGTTTCGAATTTAGGTTGTTTGTCTCACACTACTTGCTGTCCAAATATCGCCCATTTCGACCGATGAGCAATGAGTCTCGTTCAACACTATCCAGGCTCGTTCATTTAGGAGTCTGTCTTTTTTCGTTCTAGCAGATGGCCCGTTCTCTGAACAAATGAGCTGGGTAGTGGAAGAAGAGATGGAATGAGCTCAGACTCGCCCATTGCTCGGCTCTACTGTAGTTCAATATAATTAGCTCCGTAGCCCATACTACTACTAAGCACTATACGGTGTCTTGCGTTTATGAATGAAGGAGGAATATGTAGTTTACCCCAGAGGGACGTTTGCGTAAGCAATCACGGTTAAACACAAATGGGACACATGCCTGCCTATGATGATATTCGCGCGATTCCTTCATGGTGCGTAAATTTTATTTTATGTTCTTTCTTGAAAATGGGTGTAATTTAACTGAGGGCTAGAAACAAGTGCTTTTGACTATAGAAAAGCGCAATCCCAGGTCTTAACTAGATTTAAAATGAGAGAATTCTTCATGGTAGACTGACGAAAGCATTCAGGCACATAAGTCTTCATATTCATGTAAGTTACCCCAGTGGGTGTCTCTTAAGCGCACTGAAATGCCCCGGTTGTTGCAGTGATATTCATCATGTCTTCTATAAATTTAACCAATAAGTAACTGTACACCCCTGTTTCCCATCAACAGATGTGCCTGTGTGTTCTTTGAATTTTAATAACCCTACATCCATAAACGACAGCGAAAAGCCTGGAACTTTGGTTTGCATTAGAAAGTTGCAAGAGTTACTTTCCAAGTTTCCGTTAATAATCTCAGGCCAGTAGCTCATGTTTATTGAGCGAACTCAAGTCGACACCAGACATCACCTTCCTGCGCAATGGAATTAACCAGGCCTGTGGATCAATAATTTGATGATCCTCAACACAGAATAGAAATTAAAAAGCCCGGACTTGTTGACCGTGTGGTTAGGGGCGCACAGCTGTGAGCTTGCATCCGGGAGGCAAGGGGTTCGCATCCCACTGTCGGCATCACTGAAGATGGTTTTCCGTGATTTTCCATTTTCACTCCAGGCAAATGCTGGGGCTGTACATTAATCAAGGCCACGGTCGCTTCCTTCCCACACCTATCCATTTCCTATCCCATTGTTGCTATAAGACCTATCTGTGTCGGTGCGACGTAAGTCAAGTTGAAAAAAGTAAGAAATTAAACGTACACTTGTCGGTAAAAAATGATCCAAGGCCGATGTGTTTCCATTACAATATTATGGAAGATAAAATATTTATTTCACAATAATCTTCGGACTTTCTTTGTCAGAGATAATTCTCCTAAAAGTAATATTTAACGTACATGTGCTTTCTTAAATTGTAAATTTACCTCATGGAAACAAATTATTAACAAAGAAAGAAATATTTACTTCTTCCGATGGACTGTACTAACAACTAAACCAATGATTTGCCAAATTAAATTGTACAAAATTATTATATACCAAACTATCACTACCCTGGCCAAGATGTATACTGCAGGTCCAGCACAACAGTAGGGTGAGTTAGTTGATTGCTGTTGACCGTTCGAACTGAACACTGAATATTTAAGAGGATTTGTTATTTTAATTAAAAGTTAGAACATCAGCCAGAAAACCTTATTATCTTTATTAATCTTCGTTATTTGCTACCTGTACCTCATGATGTTAGTGTGGGTACGTGTACATTTAAATTAACCTGGGATAATATTACAGAGGTGCCATGGATCATGAATTTATGGCACATATCATAGCATGGAATGAAGGTAGAGAGATTGGGAAGAAACTTAGAACAGAATCACCGATTTAAGTCGCCGTGCACTGGATCGAACCAAAGAAGTATTACTTCGAAGTTTTCTAGATCTCATCAAATAATTATTTACGTGACGAGATCGAAGAAAATCATTTATTCTTCCGCAGTGATCCAATAGTGATCAGATAAGTGAAATTTGATATGGAAACAATCACTAACGTATTAGTTAACAAAGTGTATAACAATTTTTGCTCAAAGGGTATTCTAGAAGTATTATTCGGTAAAGAATGTCTACTTCATTAACGGGTAATGAGGGGAGAGAAATTTCGTGCTTGGAAGCGAGTGAGGAGAAAACTGCATAACCAACAATGTTTCACGGGCTCCGAAGAAGCTCTTGCACTTGGCCATTTTTAAAACTGGTCGTTCAGAAGTTTCACTACGGTGATTAACAGTGCAGAAATGAATATAAATGAGTGAAATTGAAGGGTTCTCGGAGAAAACAATGTCAAAAACTACCAAAAATGAGAAACTTATTAGTAGAATGGGAACAAGACAATGCTCATCTCATGCTCATGTTTAAGCATATTCCACAAACTCAGCTGTAGCCACCGCGGAACAAGGGCATGGAATATTGGTACTTCTGTAAAAAGCTACCACTATCAATTGGGTTCCCACTTTACCATAGTCAAATAACATCGGTCGTTTTTGGTTGCAATCTATAACATTTTCCGCCGTCTTGTGTTCGGGTTATCAGTTGTTACTGCTGCATTATGTCGAAAGTTCAGAGGGATCCTGAGTAGAATGCAGCATGGCTATGAACCCCATTGTATGGAAGCTCCATTCCTCTTCCACCAGCAAAGTTGCAGGACTTAAAATAGTAGGGTGCTTTCCTTCAGAATCCAGCAAATAGGCTACTGTACACACACATGGAAGCGAGCCCAGATTGTATTGCTGATGGTGTTAATGTTTTGGATGGCAAAATTAATGTATTCAGCGAATGAAAAATGCTCCAGTGCTAAATTGTTAGCGTGCTGGCCTTTGGTCCAGAGGGTCGCGGGTTCCATTCCCGGCTGGTTCGGAGATTTTAACCTTAAGTGGTTAATTCCCTTGGGTCGGGGATTGGATATTTGTGCTGTCCCCAATATATCTGCAAATCACACACCACACATAACACTATCCTTAACCACAATAACACCCAGTTACCTACACATGGCAGATGCCGCCCACCCTCATTGGAGGGTCTGGCTTAAAAGGGCTGCACCCAGCTAGAAATAGCTACACGAAATTGTAATTATTATAGCGAATGAAAGCGTCCACGTGAACCGTGACATTTCTGTGCTATTTTCTTAATCCGTTTTCAATATCACGTGATGTCAGGAATAGCTAATAAAAACTACCGAAATTCTATAACACACAGCCTATCATAAAGTTTTGTTGAATAAACGGTGATAACAGCGCAATATACGCATGTAAGGAAATATTATTCTGCATTAAAGGAATATCATGGTTCTTCGTGACAATTACAGGCAAAAAAAACAATAACAGAACAAAAAATTAATTTTTAAGAGGACAATATTTTAAACGTTCAACATCAAAATCTTCAAATAGTTGCTTCTTTCTTATGAACAAATGTGTGAACATTCTTCTGGATTTAATTGTAATACATAATCACATTTAGGGAGTTTATTCTTTCTCCTGAAAATTTTCATATTTTTGACGTTGGTTACTTTTGCCAAAAACCCTTCAATTATTAAACCGCAGCAAAACAACCTCGAGCCAATACACCTAGCCCTCAATGAATATGTTCAACGTGCAAGTATCCGGCAACTTCCTTTCATGTCACTCGTACAGGTGACAATTAACTGAAAATGCACAAGACCCAATGTAACAAAACATCCTTAAAATAATGTGAGTTATTCACATCGTTTGAAGTAAAGTCATCAATCAACATGCAGTTTTATCGACGAACTGTTAAAATGAACGCGGTCTAATATATTGTTACTTGGAGTCGAGTATGGGAAAGAATGACGGGAGTGATCATAATTTACTGATATAACTAAATTCTAACTCCAGAATCCCATTGTAATCATCTGTACAAATTGTCTGCCTGACAGAAATCAGAGTAATCGTAATTTCATGTGTAGACCATTTAATTAATAATATTAGAAGCTGTAATTTATTTTCTGAGTGGGATACACATATCCTCTCTTATAGGATTAGATAGAAGATTTTTTGCGAGTTCTGCATTCTGTTGTATTCTAGAGTAAAACATGAAAGGCAAGTTAGCATGGTAAAATGAAAATATCACGAGGATGAGCGTTAATTTTGTTGAAATGCATCGTGTTTCCAAATGTAGTGGCCAATTTGATAACAAATAATTTGATAACAGCTGGTTTGTATGGACTATCACAACATTTTCCCGAGTGTACATTTTATAAGTTTAAGGATAATTATGTATTAATTACTCCATTCCCCATTTTATTATTACAGGCCGTCTGAGCAGAAAGTCGAAATATCCTGTACTAGTAGAAATGATCAGCTACTGTTAAGAAAAATACATGTTAGAGCTTCCTGACCACATTTTTGACACTAAGGATTCTAGAGATAACAAAAAGAATTGAAGTCAAACGATGTAATGTACGGTTCGTTTGGGAGGACCACCTAAATCAATTTTTAGCTACCTTTAAGGGGGGGCTAAAAACACAGAAGTGTCCTGTTAATTTGCTGGAACATAATACTATTATTTTCGCGAATACTGGTCCCTCATGTTGAATGTTGTAGAATGGCAGTGGTACTAACAGTAGCCGCTGTGTGCGTTCTGGCATAATGAGTGCTGAATGAGC
This sequence comes from Anabrus simplex, assembly GCF_040414725.1. NCBI lineage: Eukaryota > Metazoa > Arthropoda > Insecta > Orthoptera > Tettigoniidae > Anabrus > Anabrus simplex. Next base: position 472,516,585 of record NC_090266.1, on the reverse strand, counting down.
ATTTTCAAACGGTTTTGGTGGGGAAGGTTAAATTTAGCTGAGTAGGCATTTTTCTGGTACACGCAAGCTCAATGGCCTAAGGAAACAAACCTAACCTTGCAGGCTTTTCTCGGAGGAGCCCGTTGAGTAAGGTAACCTGTAGGTGATGTTAGGACGTCATCATGATATTTTAACCTATCCTTGCCCACGGGCGCCCAACTAACCTCAAACAGGCTCCTTATAGATTAGCCTTATCGGTCAGGAGAGCGATCAAAGTTTTTGGGGATAGGGCTTTCCCTCCTAGGGAATCTCCCCACCCGTCAAAAATGGTGGGAAGATAGGAATATCCACCTGTGCAACATTTCCTGGCCGAACAAAAAATGACATGAAATGCTTTCGTGCGCGCAGCCTAGGTTTGAAGACAGCGCGCGGAGTAGAGAGCCCGAAGGAGGTGGTGGGAGAGATGCGCACGCTGGTTGCGAAGTAGAGAGGGGTAGGGTGGTGACCATCACCATGGACCGCTTATGTGCGTGGAACGTTGAATAGTTTGGTAACAGCTGGCGCTATCAACAACTACGTGCGCTTATTACATGCTTAAATATAGCAGGTGGTGTGAAAACTACTACCGGTACTCTGCACGTTCATTAGTTTACCAATCGTTCTATAGAAATGCCACTACGTGCGCGCGTGTGTGCTGTGCTTTTCGCTACCACGAACAGTCATTTGTCTCATAGAGTTTATTTGTTTGACAGCAGATGATAGTAATAACATGTACTGGAGACTGCCACCGCGCTTACTTATCACTAACTGTACTAAGATGTTGGTATCATGACTGCCCTTCTGTAGGTTTATTTTTTCTTCGTTGGAGAAATACTCTACGTGGGCGCGTACGCGCGCATGCGCATAAGAGGAGAAAGCTGTATGTTCAATCACAGTAATTGCTCTTAGACTGTGGGTACCGACGTATGTTTGCAACTAAAACGCACGCAATTTCCGATCTTATATTTTCGAGTTTATAGCTTTAAAATCTAGAAGCTTCTACTAATTTAGAGTAGTGTTTACAACAGTTAGATATCAAAGTCTTGTGTTCTAAACCGAAATTGACAACCACCTTACACCGCAACTTGACTGTGGATTTGATAAGCAGGAACCGACGTGTGTTTGAAACACTCAATTTCTGATCCTACCACTTCGAGTTTACGTATTTGAATAATCTAAAGGTTTTAGTAATTTACACTAGCGTTTACAACATATAGAGTTCGAACTCTCATGTTCTGAACCGAAAAGTATAATCAAACTACACTACGACTAGGTTGAGTGTTAGAAAAAGCAGTCGGTGCGGAGGAGGAGGCCGACGTATGATAGTGCATGAAATACCGTACTTAATTTCCGATCTTACCTTTTCGAGTTTATAGATTTTGAAATGTGGAGGGGAGATGGAGACGGAGGTGAAGGTACAGGCGGAAATGGAGGCAGAGGTTGAAGAAGCGTGGGCGGAGGAAGATAGGCCCTTTCTAGAGCAGAATTAGCTGAAGCCTACAAGAGCTGAATCCTTAAACTCACGCTCAGAAATCACACACTACTTTACCTATTTTCTTACAACCCCAGCAAGACTATGTATTACGCTTACAGCACTCTTAAGTGTTGTGACTAGAAAAAAAAAATTCAAGCATAAGTTTTAAATAACACTTCATTGTAACATAGTAAAGGATTGTTATTCAACGTGTTTGTATCGTTTGATATATCAGCTATATACGGGAATTATTACTTTTATATTTATTCCATTAAGCAACAAAAATACACATAGAGAGATCGCTTTACGATATGCCTTCCACAAGCATTTCTCCATCGTTTTGGTAAGTTTTATATGCCATCCTGGAAAAAAGAAGAGGGACGTGTGGCAAACCACTTGCGAACAAACTCTTCTACACTTGCATCATCATCGAACGTCTCGGATCGGTTGCCGGCGTCGCTTTCTGAGATACACATCTTTTGCTTCATCCAAAACGTGACAGCAATAGCGGCATTAATTGTCCTTTTTTAGAAGAAAATCCACCAGCAAAACGCCCGAGGAGTCCAAGAAAACGGTTGCAAGCACCTTTCCAGCGCATGGGCTTGTTTTGGTCTTGACCGGACCTGTTTCGTCTCTTCACCGCCACTTCATCTTTGCTTGCATTGACTCTGGGGTGTAATTATGCACCCAAGTTTCATCACAAGACACAATACGACGCCAGATATTCTCTCCTTTCCCTCGTAGCGTAGCAGGAGTCTCTGACAAACTTCCTGGCGTAAAGTCCTTTGTTCCTGTTTGAGGAGACGAGGAACCCACCTGGCAGACAATTTTTTGCAATAGAGTTCATCTCGGATGATGGTTTGAACACCTCCGTATCTTATTCCTACGGCTAAAACAATCTGTGACATTTTTATTCGCCGATCTCCACCAATAATACCACGATTGGCAACAGTGTTGTCTGCAATGATGCTTGTCTCCTTTCATGAGGTTCGTTTTTCACGGCTTCTCTTCCTAAAACGATTTGTTTAGCCCAATCGTACATTCGAATCTGCGAAAGTGTTTCTTCCAGAAACTGTGCGCAGAGCCGTCTCATAATTTGGGAAGGTTCGGTGCCCTCTTTTGCGAGAAATTGGATAATGACGCGTTGCGCAACAGACGTGTGCACCTCTTGCTCACTCATGGCGTACTGAAGCAACCCAGCTCTAGTGATGGCTGGTAAATAACGTAAAGAGTACTTTTTCCAAGTACGAGCTTGTAACGAGTATAGAATGTAACGGTTACAGGAGATATCCAGTAACTGAAATAACAGAAACTCGACAATACTCGGGTGAATTCGGTTAACACCGGCAACGCGCGCCCGTACTCGCTAGCTGTAACAGCTTCTATTAACCAGTACTTTACTAATCTTAACGCGGATTTTTATCGTCAAGGAAGCTTGGCAATACTCGGGTGAACTCGGTTAACACCAGCAGCGCATGGCCGTACTCGCTAGCAGTAACCGCCTCAATTAAACAATATTTTACTCTTAACGCGTATTTTACTGACCAGTATTGAGTTGTTACCGTGCATTTATATCGTCATGTTATGAAGAGGACAAAGACCAGCTCTATGAGGTCATATTTTTCCGTAATAGATAGCGAGTTCGCGAAATGTTCTATGTGCGGGACGAAATGCTCTTAGAAATCTTCAACATCACATTTAAAAAAGCACGTGGAAAGGATTCATCCAACAATTAATTTAAAGATAGCAGTGCCAGCAGTCGAGATAAGTATTTTTTAAGTAAACCAATTTTGTGTTCATACTCTTGAATGTAAGCAGACAAGGTAAAAAGGGGCACGTGCATAAGTGTTCTATGGGTTTTGTATCTCTGTCCCTCTCTTTGCTCAGTGTTGCGGAACCAATTTAAGAGACTTATGTCAGTAAATTAAAGAAGAAAAGAACTTCTTTTCAGGACGAAACACCGCCACCCCGGCGTCTCTCAAAAACGTACATCAATTGAAGAAAGATTAGAACTTGGAATTATTATTATTATTATTATTATTATTATTATTATTATTATTATTATTATTATTATTATTTGATTATCTGCTGATATTACCTGTAAATATCGAATCTGATATTGTACAGACATTCTTTACCTCGAAATTACATATGCACTTGCCCCGGCAGTCTGAATTCATTTAGTGCTGTCCATATACAGTTAGGCGTACGGTTAGGGGTGCGCAACTGTGAGCTTGAATCATACGGGAGATAGTGACAGCCCTGAAGATGGTTTTGCGTGGTTTCCCATTTCTACACCAGAATAATGCTGGGACTGTACCTTAATTAAGGCGACGGCCTCTTCCTTCCCACTCTCAGCCCTTTCCTATCCCATCGTCGCCTTAAGACCTACCTGTGTCGGTGCGACGGAAAGCAAAATTGTATTGTTTCTCTAAATATTTATTTAAGCTTGTATTCTGTAATCATTTGCAGTACGGTACCTCTTATACTATTTAGGGTAACATTCAGTTGTATTTTTTAATTATTGTAATTATTGTTAAAACATCACGTTCCTATTCAACACTTGCCTTAGCTTTTCTCTAAATAGTTATTCATATGTGTCTTTTACACTCGTTTTACAGTACAGTTCTGTGCTATTTAGTAGGATTTATTTTTCTGTTGTTCCGTTCCTTTTTAAAATTATCGACCTAATATATTTCTCCATGGAAGTCGGTTGTACAATGGAGACGGCGAGAATAGTACCTAAAAGGAAATTACGAAGCTTAACTTAGCCTACTTACGTCTACCGTTCAGACGTTACAGACAGGAAGTGATATTTTCGAGAAAATTGTGGCTGGTAAATAATTTAACAAGGATTTTTTGGGGCTTGTAAAGATTACAGGAGATGCTCAGTTACTGAAATAACGGCGGCTCGGCAATACTCGTGTGTACTTGGTTAACGAGGACAGGCCGCGGCTGAAGTCGTTACTAGTAACTGCCTCCCGTAACCAGTATTTTTACTAACCAGTATAATAATATCCAGTTGCTGAAATAACAGCGGCTCGGCAATACTCGTGTGTTCTTGGTTAACTCATTGCGGACCGTCGACGGCGTAAGACGTTTAAGCTTGCTCCTATGCTGCGGGTCGTGGACGGCGTAAGGCGTTTAAGCTTGCTCCTATGCTGCGGACCGTGGACGGCGTAAGACGTTTAAGCTTGCTCCTATGCTGCGGATCGTGGACGGCGTAAGGCGTTTAAGCTTGCTCCTATGCCGCGGACCGTGGACGGCATAAGACGTTTAAGCTTGCTCCTATGCTGCGGGTCGTGGACGGCGTAAGGCGTTTAAGCTTGCTCCTATGCTGCGGGCCGTGGACGGCGTAATACGTTTAAGCTTGCTCCTATGCTGCGGGCCGTGGACGGCGTAAGGCGTTTAAGCTTGCTCCTATGCCGCGGACCGTGGACGGCGTAACACGTTTAAGCTTGCTCCTATGCCGCGGACCGTGGACGGCGTAAGACGTTTAAGCTTGCTTCTATGCTGCGGGCCGTGGACGGCATAAGACGTTTAATGTTCTGCCTGAAGCAATGCTGTTTTTTTTCCTTCATCTATGCATTCTTACAGCTTAGTCAGCGTTATTGTTTGCAGTAGGAAGTTGGTTGATCTTTTTGAGATAACCCCGCGTTGAGTGGGCTCATGTTTATCTTAGCTGTTTTAGCGGGAATATCTCAGCACTTCCTCGCGCGTCAAGGCGGTACTTGAGATTCCAATGCAGTGCGTGTCGTTCTTACCGAGTGTAGTAAAATGGCTTATAAATTAAAGTTTCTTAAAACCAAACCAAACCCCATGGCACTACAGCCCTTGTAGGGCCTTGGCCTATCAAGCGACCGCTGCTCAGCCCGAAGGCCTGCAGATTGCGAGGTGTCGTGTGGTCAGCACGACGAATCCTCTCGGCCGTTATTCTTGGCTTTTGAGACCGGAAATTAAAGTTTCTTACGGAAGATTAATTATTAGATGTTGTTCACAATGATTATTCTGGTGATGAACTTATTCCTGAAATAGACTCTGATAGTGAAAGTGAGACTGAAGAGGAAATTCCGATTCCCGAATCCGATAGGCCTATAGAGAAAAGTGAAGTGCCTGATACATATCATCCTAGTTATTGTCCACCCGTTCCACCATTTACAGGGAATTCAGGTATGAACGTTCAAATAGAAAATAAGCAGGATGTTTTAAGTTAGGTGAGTATTTTCATGAATGACAAATTTTATCAGTATGTGTGTGAGCAGACCAATCTATACGCGAGTCCAGTGATAAGTGCGGTGCCCGGCCTTTCACAAAGAATTCGATCATGCAATCGTGGAAACCAATTAGTCCAAAATCCTGATATAAAAATGTACTGGACCGAAGACCCTGTTTTTCATACTCCGATATTTTCTAATTCAATGTTCCGACTACGCTTCCTTCATATTCTTTCCTTTCTTCACTACAGTGACAGTAATCATTAGTCTATGCCGAAAGTACAGATAGGCTGTACAAAATCAGACGTATTTTGAAACCTGTGACACCAGATATCACACCCTAAATATTTACTAGATGTAAGCACAAAGTATCATTTTTCTAACAATTATAGTTTAGGAGTAATTGTAAATTGTATTAAGTGATGCACGTCAAGAGGGCTGCTCCTGTTAAACACTTGCAGTAGATTTTCAAAGTTATTTAACGTTTATTTTACATTCATTTACAGTGTCCTTCTGTTATTTGTAGGTCATTTTTCATCATATTTAAACTGATCGACTTCGTGTATTCTTCCGTGGGTCAAGTAAGCCTGTCTGCGGTAGAGTGGTATTTACATAAAAGAAAATTACTTACGCTCCTTACGCCACCCTTGTAGTTGGTACACATACTATACTTCCCTTGTGCTTCCTGATTCGAAGGGCATTTGAACTACTAAGTGACCGCTCTTCACCCCGAATGCCTGCAGATTATGCCGTGACGCGTGGTCACCGTAACGAACCCCCCGTTCGTTATTCTCGGCCTTCTTGACCGAGGCCGTAACAACCGTCAGATTGTTTTTCAAGTGTACAAACACGTGGACCTCTCGAAGCAGCTCTCAAATTCACGCCTCGATCCTTTTGTTTTGGGCCATTTAAATTAACCTGGTTTTTGCACCCATTCCTTTTCCAGACACCCCCACCAATATCCTGACAAAGCCCTGCCTCAGAATTATTAATAACAGCAGCGATGAATTCAAATTCCCGTTTATATTTGATCCGCTTCGTATTATTTTTCAGCTTATTCGTCTGATAGAGGTGCTTTTGATAGAAGTTGACTTCTTATAGTTGATAAGTTAACATTGGATGATAATAATAGCGATCAATGGAGGTTAGATATAAAGATTTCAAGATGTAGACTCAGCTCACGAGACTGTAGTCCTAAACCAACACTGGCAAGTTGAGTGTGCTGTTTCCCTTGCTGTCTGTCTTTTCTGAACTCTATTGCTCGAATTCTGCTGTCTTCCAAGTTGTGGCGAGCAACGCTTTTAGGAAAAACTAAAAATGTCTTTAAAAACAAAATTTGCTTTCTTAGAGCAGTAAAGTGATTAAATTAAATTATTCCCTGACTATATTTTTGCATTAGCGACTAATGAATCCCACAAGAGGAAATCTCTTACTTTAAATGTGTAAAATGTGGGTTAGGCTAATTTTACCTTTAGTAAATTCTCTGAATTTACCCAGCGTGTTGGCCAATTGAGAGGTTTTCAAGAGTTTATTATTTATCAATACAAATTAGGTCCTACGTGTTATGTTTTATACAATTCCATACTTTATTTGAACAAAATCATTAATATGTATTTACTGCCTAATATATACAAGATACATTACAATGCGAAGAAACACTATCACGTCCCCCTCACCTACAGTACTGTGTGGAGATGAGAAGAATGCAAGAATGAGGAATGTGGCCTGCAAGCACGAACTTCCTGCTCTGCCCAGACAGATCGGCTTTTATCTGCTCTTATCTGCTACACGAAAACATTTGACTCATACTTTGCAACTTACTGGCTAACAACTGGCAAGAGCGAAGAGCTGCCAATAGAAGATAATATAAAGTCGCCTGGGTAGTAGCGGAGTTGCTATGGTAACCGTTGCATCACAGGCTCTGCTGGTTAAAACCCCTTCGCCCATGCCTCACCGGGCATGTGCATTCTTCTGATCTCCCAACAATACATATAGAACCAATGCCCACATATTCCCATCGCCATACCTACTTCCCCTCCCCTCTCCATGAAGATGAGTTATTGCCTTCAAATTTCTCCTCACCCTCCTCCCCCCTCCTAACCGGCTATAAAAACCAAGATCGGAAATAAACAACTGGTGACAATACAGACACAGCTGCGGAAGACAACGGACGACAGAAGCTAAGATAACTAACTACTGGAAAATTTCCGTAATTTACTGCAATGACAGTGTGGAGGACTAACACATTCATTACGAGGGATTACTTCTAAAACCTCTAAAATCTCCCAATGCACTTCCTATCCATTTTCTTCCTTAAAGACATGTCACGCCTCCCAGCCACATATGGATGTACAATCCATCAGAGCAATTTTCGTTGTGTACATTTTCCTATGGTTGTGTGTAAAGGAAAATGAACCTTAAATACGTTAAATTGTAGGAGTGCTTAAATTCGCCATGAAAACAACATCCCTACAATACTGTATGGTAAGGCCCATTTTCCTATACACGTCTGCACAGGAAAATGAACACTACGAAAATAGGTTCTGATGGATTGCATATGAATATTTGGCTGGGAGGCGTGACCAGTGTTAAGGAATATAATGGGTAGGAAGAACGTTGTAACATACGAGGTTTTAGAGGTAAGCGGACGATTATTTGTTCATTTTTTTCATAACATCACCAATTCATAATCATTGTTTAGCTTATGCAACGTAAACACTATTGTACATATAAACACATTGATTAAAGGGAATTAATAGAATCTGAGGATGTTTTTTAGAACGAAACATGTCATTCTTTGTTCAATAGTGTAAATTTTTTTACAGGTGTGTTGCAGTGATATATATTATATTCTATCTTGAATGTCTGAAGGACTGAAAAGCTTGTAAGTTACATGTAAATATATGACTAACTTAATAGACACTTTCAAATACTGTGTGACGATTGTTGAGATTAATACATCTCCGATGTAACTGTGTAAGTACAAAAATTTCGACCGAACAGAATTTTCTACTGCATGAGGACTTTTACATGCTGTTTATGGCAATCCAGCACAACATATTATGAATGCTTGAAAAATCATACTTTCCGAAGGTCGGAATTTAGTCCCGGAAGTGTTCTCTTACGCGTTGCGAGGATTTTTGTGGCCAATACAAAACTCAGTTCGAGGGTTAAATTATGTAAGTATAAAATCCTTGCCCGAGTGTAATTTTATCCTGCAGGATTTCCTTTATATACGAATTACGTTAACATTATACGATACGGCATAAGGTGAATGATTGGAGAAGATATTTTCCAAGAAACGGAATTTCTTTCTCTAAGATTTACACACACACATACACACAGTAGCTGATTTGCTTTATACTGAAAAACATTTAAGATTTCTCCCGCTTAGAATTACAATTTACACGTCACACCACAGTTCGACACTAATTTTCAAGTGAATAAGACGTGTGGAACACACACATAAAATTACAACTCAAGAGATATTCTTTACTTGGTACATACTGTAAAGCGCCAGCTGTTATCAAACTAGTCAACACTCCTCTTAGGAGCACGATGTTGACGATCATCACCTTCCCCGTCTGCACGCCACATCTTGCTCGTGAATATCTACCCCACTCACTTCTTCCTCTCTACTCCAAGCGTTGTCTTCAAAACTAGGCTACTCACAGGAAAACATGTCATTCCTGGCCACGTCGGAGCCAATCCCAAGGAGACCAGCAATACTTTTGGTTCGGTCCGGAGATGACGCAGGGGAGAGAATTTTCTCTCCCCACGATTTTTGGATGGGTCGGGAAATGCCCACTCCACCAGAAAGCACGGTCGCTAACCTGACCGACAAGTGTCCTCCGTATGGAGCCTGTGTGTGGTTAGATTAGCGCCCGTGGGCAAGGATAGGCTAAGACATCATGATGACGTCCTAACATCACCTAAAGGTCATCTAACTTACAGGGCTCCTTCAATGGTAAACTGTGTGAGTAAATTTGTGCCCGTATGTAAAATTTCTGACTCAGAGAAATTCAAATTTCCCGTTTAAACCGTGGTAAAATGTTGATTCAGCACCCTTCGTATCAGGACACACAGCGCCTACTACTCGTACTCATCCAAACAGTTCGTTCAGACGTTTGGGAGTGTAAGCAAACCGTCGGTGAAGATATAATACCTCGTATGTCACAATGCACTTCTTTTCAATTATTTTCCTTAAGACTTTTCACACCCCCGAGCCATATATGGGCATGCATTCCAAGAGAACCATGCTCGTTGTGTTCATTTTCCTATGCGGTTGAGTAAAGGAAAATGAACCCTAAATAGAACTGAGTAACTACGTCATGCAAACATGCATTCCTACTTTTTAGTGAGGTTTATTTTACTTTTCACACATGTATAGGAAAGTGAACACAACGAAAATTGTTCTGTTGGACTGTTTATCCATATGTGGCTGGGAAGCGTGACCAGTCTTAAGGAAAATAATGGATATGTTGGGTATTGTGAGATACAAGGTTTTTGTTCCTTCAAAGACGAAATAATGTATTTGAGACCCCAAAAGACAAAAAAATATTTTTATGAATATTATTCCTAATAATTAATTCAACATCTGCACTTCTTCTATATACTTCTGATTTTTCCATTCGTCCTTTAAAAATTACATCTCATTTTGCAGAAGAATAGCAACTCGTGTCAAAATTAACAATTTTACTCATCCATATTCTAAACTGAATGTACCCACACACGTACTCCAGACTGTGATTTCATTCTACTAAGAGATGCAATAAGAAGACATTCTGGCCTCTCCTCGGTGATCATAATGCTGCACACTTTTTATTTAATCGTTCTATGAAGTTGGCAGAATTCGTAGTGCATTCTTTTGATTCTTGTACGGAGTTAACAAATTAATCCTTTCACGAATAAAAGGCAGTTGGTTGCATAAACTTGCAGCAACTTTAACGAGCATGGATAGGTTCTCGTAGTGAGTGTAAGTGAGCTTGCCCTTGACTGGATAGAAGATTTCACAATTATAAACATCACGTTGCTGGAGATTCGAATGTAGTCTGTTAAGGCAAATTCCCAATTTCAGAGAATAGCATACACCTAAAAAGCTTGTTCACATGAAGAACGATGTACTCTGCAAACGTATCTCAGAATAGTACATCTAAATGTCCATCACTTTAAACATTTGCCAATAATGGACTTCACGCCACGGGAGAGTATCGTATTATCGACGCCGTATACCCATGGAAGAACCCGATTTTTAATTAATTGTGGAATTTGTTGTCACACAGATGGAGAGATAATTTATTGTGTTGATATATTCCTGAGACTTGAACAGAACCAGAGAATTCCTCATACAGTGAGGGAAGTACTGTGACACTTACTTTAACTGCGGATCGTAATATGGTTTACTGTAGTGATAGGAAGGTATTTGGGGACCATTATGTACCGTGAAAAATCGCACAGGATTTCCTAAAAGTCCTGAAAGTGTTTGATGTTTCATGTACCGGATAGTAACATTCAGTCATCACTACGGTACTTCTTGAAGAAGTTAATAGACTGAAGAAAATATGTCGTTAATGTGCCATTCGTTCCTTCGAACAGGAATAAATGTCAGAAGCGATATAATGAATCTAGGATACTGGAAATAATCTTCACATTGGGCGCCATGCTAGTTTCGGACATTTGGTGATGCATCAGAGTGGCCCGAAATTCCCCTCCAGAATAAAGACAGCAGACGAAACTGGCATTTCTTCGAACCAGAAACAAACCGAAGCAGCATTAGAAAAAAAATTCGGAGCAGACACCAGCAACTGCGAAGGAGTTTTTAACCGGTTTGATTCAAACATCATTCATTCAGAGAATGATTTCATGAACAGTAGAATGTACCATCAGACACCTTAGCGACTGTGAGTAACCATAAAGAGCATTAGTAATGAAAATCGAGTTTCGGTGTAGTATTTTTGCAAGATAATTCATGGCTACCCGACTATCATGAATCAGCCAGCCTTCTGCAATGCTGTCATGGAAATCTTGGAAGATCCTCGCTATATCCTAAATGTAGTGCCTTGCTGTTTCCATTTGTTTGGCCACCTGAAGGAACACTTCAATTTTCGTCACTTTGTTTCGGACGTAAATTATGGACTTGTCTGGTAGTTGAGTATAAGTAAGTTTGTAATATTATGTGAAAATTTAAATGTAATAACAGCCTTGTGAACTGTAGTTCTACTTGGAATTCGAACCCCAAGAACGTGACTTTCATTTCAAGGATCCAACGTACGTTGGTAGGAATTCGAACCACGGCCACATTGGTGAGAAACCATTTGTCACTGAGGAATCACGTCCAAGTGTGACAGATTAGTTCCTCGTCAAGATCAATGACTTCTTCCGGCAAGTCACCCAAGCAGTGTGCAGTGTGATCATTAGCCAACAGTTATCAGACTGTGCTTCATAAATAAGCTTCTGATAAGTTCACCTGCATACACCCCAGCGTCAGTGGGTAGGGTCTGACACATCCCACTCTGAAGAGTCTAGTGTCAGACCTAAGACGAAACGCTGGTTAATAGAGCAAACGCCGGAAAAGCCATCCATCTAATTTTTGATCTGATTTTTGATATGCTCTATTGGTGGAAAAGAATCTAAATCCCTCCATGGGAACTTAGAATTTCCATTTGGAATTGCTAGGCGGGCATTAATTCCATTGTGGAGTTTTATCTCCCGTATGCAGTTATCAGACTGTGCTTCATAAATAAGCTTCTGATAAGTTCACCTGCATACACCCCAGCGTCAGTGGGTAGGGTCTGACACATCCCACTCTGAAGAGTCTAGTGTCAGACCTAAGACGAAACGCTGGTTAATAGAGCAAACGCCGGAAAAGCCATCCATCTAATTTTTGATCTGAAGTTTGCCGGTACGTCAACAATTTTTTAACTTGTACGTAACTTGTGACTGTCAAGCGTCTCTTTTCACCTTTTCATTTTACTGAACCACGAACATGGCTACATCTTCGTTTCCTGGTCTTTCCCTCCCACATATTGGGGTCGACACTGGGTGTGAATTTGCCCAGTTTCATGGCCGGACGGCCTTCCTTACTCCAGCCCTGTGTGGAGGAATGTATTCACTGTGGCGTGTATCTGTGGAGGTTGGTTGTGTGCAGTGTTGTTTATAGGCGAGGAAAATGTATTAACACGAACAAACAAACAGACCCGACTAAGAGGAATTAACTTTACATAGTTAAGAAATCCTCGACCAGACCAGGAATAGATCCCGGGGCCCTCTGAGCCAAACGATACTACGCCGACCATTCAGGCATGGTCGTATATTCCACATTCATTTCAAGATTAACAACCACCAGAATTCATGTGCTCCATGTGAGACAAGAAAATATCAGATCTTGTAATTTGGACGGCGAACAATGTGCGGCAGATATCGTAAATTATATTTCTTTGAGGTTCATTTACGTTTTACTAACTATGCTTTAGTAGTATATTATTTAAAGCTCCAATTCAGTTTTACGAGTCCTAGTTTCCAACAACTATCGTTCCGCAGACTAATACCGATAGCACAATAACACACGTTAGTAGATAAGTTCGAAGAATCAATTACGAGTGTGATGTCCCAAAATGTTTCTAACTCCTAGAATGAATTGAAAATGAAAACCTACAACCTGTTTTCCAGTCATAGACCGGGTCAGGGATGAAATGAATGAAGCAGATATAGGCTATTAGTACGATGGGGTCGCCAATCACAAAGTGATTTATTAATGACTGATAGATACTATGAAATGAGAATGGAGAGTGTTGCTGGAATGAAAGATGACAGGGAAAACCGGAGTACCCGGAGAAGAACCTGTCCCGCCTCCGCTTTGTCCAGCACAAATCTCACATGGAGTGACCGAGATTTGAACCACGGTATCCAGCGGTGAGAGGCCGACGCGCTGCCGTGTGAGCCACGGAGGCTCGCTCCTAGAATGAATTAAAGAACGTATTTCTCATTTTATTTTACAGAACGCAATCATTTTCACTATTATTATGTGTAACTAGTGGGGAACTCTCTCTGTGCGTACGGTGTAATTATTCGCAAACCAGACGTGGATTAATGCAGATCAAGCCAAAGGAGAGGAAGGTAGTAGAAACAAATGTCAATTCCAACAACTGAAATAACAAGTTCATTTAGAGTGAGTTATTGCGCTATTTGCATTGAATGGTCTATTGTTCCTTTGCAAGGTTGTTTACTTAGCCATAAAGGTAATGGATGTATTTCTCTGTTATTATTCCACACCTTCCGCCTGACAATTAGGTAAAATACATATAAGGAAGCCACGTCGAGTTTGAACTGCTCCCCATGGCAACACAGTGGGGAATTTTTCAGACACTAAAAAAAGGTCAAAATCAGTGTTAACAGAGAGCTGAAAAATATAAATGTCTACCTATTCGTGAAGCTATGAAGAATGATTCTACATGTCCTGAGCTGTGAATGTTAGAGGAGGGAAGTGAACTCGTCAACCTTTAGAGCATTCTTCTGATTCGCTCCATCGGGGCGCGATCCATTGATCAAACTAACCTAGTAACAGTACAAAAACACGGCGTGTTCCAATGTTACCTCAGTACGAGTATTAGAGGATCATGTTATTTTCCACACCGAAACATCATTTCTAGAAATAGATATCATTTCGTGTGGCTATTGCTACGCTGGTGCGGTCCTTGTAAGGGAGACCCTCCGACGAGGGTGGGCGACGTCTGCCGTGTATGGGAAACTGCATGTTATTGTGGTGGAAGATAGTTTACCGGGCGAGTTGGCCGTGCGGTTAGGGGCACGCAGCCGTAAGCTTGCATCCGGGGGATAGTGTGTTGGAATCCAACTGTCGACAGCCCTGAATATGATATTAAGTGGTTTCCCATTTTCACACCAGACAAAAGCTAGAGCTGTACCGCAGTCAAGGCCACGGCCGCTTCCTTCCAACACCTAAGTTTTTCCTGTCTTATCGTCGCAATAAGACCTATCTGCGTCGGTGCAGCCTAAGGCCAAATGTAAAAAGAAAGTAAAGAAGAGAGTGTTACGATTGGTGTATGAGTTGGAGGGCCGTTGGGGACGGCATAAACACCCAGTCTCTGAGCCAAGGGAATTGACCATTTAAGTTCAAAATCTCTGAACTTGCCGGGCGGCCTCACCTGCTATGCTGAAACAGAGGCCTTGGTGGGGAATGGGAAGATTGGAAAGTACAGGCAAGGAAGAGGGAAGGAAGCGGCCGTGGCCTTAAGTTAGGTACCATCCCGGAATTTGCCTGGAGGAGAAGTGGGAAACCACGGAAAACTACTTCCAGGATGGCTGAGGTGGGAATCGAACCCACCTCTACTTAGCTGACCTCCGAGGCTGAGTGGACACCGTTCCAACCCTCGTACCACCTTTCAAATTTCGTGGCAGAGCCGGGAATCGAACCCGGGACTCCGGGGGTGGCAGCTAATCACACTAACCACTACACCACAGAGGAGGACTCATTTTATTATTACACTTCAAAATGATGAACAGTTAGTGGAAAACTTTTACTCCAAAAAAAGTAAAATACAGAGCAAATACATTTGTACCGGAAAACTTTATTTCTATTGTATTGCGAAGAAAGTAATTTCGTGAAAATGTTATTTTGAAAATAAAGAAGAGTTCAAGTAGCACAGATGGAGAGCCGTCATTTACGTGGAAGGTCCGTGAACCCATACGTAAACGTGGGTAAAAGTCACTTTCCGAGTGTAATGGAACTTCACATATTGATAATCCGTCAAGAATATCGCCCGAAAAGATTCGTCGTGTTGACCACACGTCACCTCGTAATGCGTAGCCATTCGGGCTGAGCAGTTGTCGCTTGGTAGTCCGAAGCCCTTCAAGAGCTGTTGTACCATGGGGAAAAAATATCGATAATATTGTAAGGAATTTCGCCAAGTATGTTATTTCTGCAATGGCACAATACTTAGGGTGAGAACTACTCCCGTGTGTGCACGGGGTGTTTGTGGTGCATAACAGACATGGATTGGATAAATACCATTATATAGTGCTCTACTGGGGTGCTTGATGTCGCTGAAAATAAATCGGTCGTCAAAAGTGTAATATTCTGAAAGCGAATCCAACCCATACATGGCAACTACTTCGGTAAGATTCTCTTACACAACGATTGAACGTTTCCTTCAGAGCCCTTTCTCATGTTTATTCGTACTGTATTTCAGAAGACAATAGTA
This sequence comes from Anabrus simplex, assembly GCF_040414725.1. Taxonomy (NCBI): domain Eukaryota; kingdom Metazoa; phylum Arthropoda; class Insecta; order Orthoptera; family Tettigoniidae; genus Anabrus; species Anabrus simplex. The sequence goes on along the minus strand of NC_090266.1, from coordinate 472,500,662 downwards.
ACTTGTATTAGTCCATACTGTACTTCACTTAGTCATTAGATGCAGCTAATTAATAATATTACTTAATAACAATCCCCCAGCAGCATACTTTTTTTAAATGCTATTTGTTCGAGGCGTCGACGAATAGAGATCTTTTACCCCTACTTGCACTATATTATATGAACCTGAGTATAATTAGAATTGCGGAAGTGTAGAGTGTTGAATGTGAGGATGACACAAACACCCAGTCCTCAGGCCACGGATATTAATCATTTACAATTAAAAATCCCTGACCCAGCCGGGAATCGAACCCGCAGACGCCGGGTGACAGGCGGACGCGTTGCCCCTACATCGCGGGGCCAGACTAGAAGCATACTACGTCGAACTATTCTTTGGTATCACATAAATCGAAATGTGACATTCCTGCCGTACAGAAAACCTCACTCAAAAATGAAAACCTTCGACATTTTAAAATTCTGCAGTTTTATTGTTCAAAACTTAAACGTCAATTTGTGACTCATGCTGTAATACAAACATAATGAGATGCGAATGGAGCGAAACGTCTTCCGTACTTGACACAGGTCCTCAGATACTCGCAACTCATTCGAAATAAATGGCGCATGGAATTGAAAGGTGCTTGGAAATTGTAACTATTCTGTTAATAACAATAAGATAATATCTGAATAAAATAAAATAATTCAAAAACTTAATAAAATAATTGAAATAAAATGAATAAAATTAATAACAATAATTAATCGAAATGTATTTAATATGGGCGCCAGAGTTCACCAGAATGGATCCCTCGAATTTAGATAGAGCATGATAATTCCTTATCTCACAGGGCGTGTACATAATGCTGCGTACTGGTACATCTGCTACAGGCCTTACCTAACATTCTTAGAACTACTAAATAGCTAGGAACTGCACCCAGGTTCATCAATAACTCCCTTGATTCTAAAATAACTAACTATATTATCAATAAAATCCGTCCATGAGCACCTCATTAACATACCAAAATGTACATATAATACACACACAAAATATTGCTGGAAGACTCCATATTTACAACTACAACTATGAAAACTCTGGGGAAAAACGAAAGCGAGGACCAAGCTACCATTTGCAGATAGTCCGCAGAACAATGCACATATATGTAGATAAGTACCCTTCACTGTCTCTGTATACACTACTCGCAGATTCTCATAATTGGCACTTATTATATCACACAGGTACTATACCCTTATATTACTATGTTCACTGACTCTAACACTTGGTTTACGATACATTCATTTGATCAACACACGCTTGTCGTTTCTGCACATAAATTATGGAAAGTCTGATAAAGCTTTCACCAACATAGAATACCAGGCCGCCACAAGTGATACAATACTCAGTGCCTAAGCACTCCACAATTGTAGGTCAGTCACTTTCCACCAGAATATATATAAGACCACATACCACCAAAGTTTGAAGTCCAGTCCAGTACCGTTCAGTGTACCAGTATCAGAAGTTGTAAGTCTCCCAGTGCTACTTCATTCCCGTACAGTGTGTCTCCTCACTTCATTTTTTTGTGGGGGGGCGAAGCTCGCTCCCCCTGTGTGGCTATCGACTCATTCTACATTGCCTCCGACATGCAATTATTTCTAAGAAGAAAGAGATAGCAGGGAAGAGTGGGAATAAATACAAGGAGTCATACACGCTACCACGGCCAGAGTTTGTGTTGTTAAGGTGATGTTAATGTGTGGTATTAAGGGTCAGGGGAAGACCACATAGGCAGAAAAGAGAAAGAACCTACATGTAAAACCTGACATCTTTTGATAGCACATGCAAGGATGTGGGCTGGGAAGGTCCAGGGGTTGTGTTGAGAATATGTATCATGCACCAGCCATGAAACGTAGTCTCGCCAGTCCAGTATTCAGGGGATCAGTCCGTCTGGGCACTGCTGTGACTAGCGCGGGCCTTGCTGGTTGCGGAGTCATGCGTCAAATACCACTACGGCCCGCCGCACAGTGCCACCTCCTTGGGCTCCCTCGTACCTAGTCTCCGATCCCGGAGAATGAGGCCAAGCCAGCCTTGCCGTAGGCCACCTGGATGGGGGTGGGTCATGACGCCCGGCCTCCTTCCCCTCTGCCCGCACCATGGCCCGGTAGACAGGGCAACTGCGATTAGAGGCCGCGCGGCCCCCCGCGCAGTTGGCGCACACCGGTGCCTCTTTAAGTGCTGCGCAGGCTGTGTAGTGGTGGTCACCCCCACAACGGTTGCACCTCACTAAGAGCCCACTTTCCTGCCGGTGAGCGCACCTCAGGCAGCGGAAAACTTCAAGAGCTGCCGAGGGGGACGTTTCGGTCTCACCTGATTGCCGCTTCCCGCTGAGGTCGTTTCCTGATTGGTTCCTCGGTCGGCTGCTGTCGTGGGAGCATTCCTGGGTTGCGGCTGGGCGGCCCTCTCCTTGTGCGCCGGCATCGTCTTCTTCCTCCTTGTCCGGGGGTGTCGTCTTCTTCCCGGGGGTTGGGCTCTCTTCTCGGCAGGGGAAGAGGAATGGTCCTTGTGGCCCTCCTCCCGGCCTGGTGACCCAGGGGGAGCTGGTGATCCCGCTGTAGAGAATGCGTCTTCTTCCTCGCCTTCCTCCTGCTTGCTGGCGGGGTGGCGTCAGTATTTGCACACACTCGACTGCGTTCCTTGTCCTGCGGGGCGCACATCGATGTCTGCACCTCGACTGACACGCTGACGGGCCGGGCCTGGATAGCAGCCTCCGAACGCGAGGGGGCGTCCTTCTCTGCTGCTGGGCTGCCGTCCGCCGTCCGTGGTGCCTTCCTGGATTGCGCCCGGGTGATAGGCCCTTCCTGGTAGGCCTTGGTCTGAGTCCACTTCAACCACATCACCGCTCCTGGTCGTGATGCCTGATGATGAGGCCTCCTAGTAGGAAGCTCTCAACGGACATGATCTTATAGATGATCCTGCCTCCGTGGTGACGGTGCAGCATTCTGTCCAGGACTAGGTCCAGTTCAGAACATATAGGGCGCCCTGGCCTGTGGTAGACAAGCAGCGCCTCGCACTCCGGGTCCGTGTAGTCCTCGGAGAAGAAAAATCCGTTAGGGAGTCGCACCCGTCCCTGTACGACTCCGTCTCCACCTCGATCTCCGGCGCCTCCTGCTCCAGCCCCGGCTTTGGTGCAGGCATCTTCTGCTCCGTATCTTTCTCCAGCGCTAGTGGCAGTCGGCTGAAGAGGTTTCGGAGCATGCATCCGAACTCCATCGCACATTCTTCGGGCGTCATCTTACCCATCTGGCTGCCCTGACCGTTCTCCGCCATAGTCATCCTGAAATAATCCGGCTCCATTGCTAAATGGTTAGTGCTGGCGTTTGGTCACAGGGGTCCCGGGTTCCATCCCAGGCAGGGTCGGGAATTTTAACGATCATTGGTTAATTTCCCTGGCACGGAGTCTGGGTGTATGTGTTGTCTTCATCATTATTTCGTCCTCATCACGACGCGCAGGTCGCCTGCGGGAGTCAAATCTAAAAGACCTGCAGCTGGCGAGCCGAACCCGTCCTGGGATCTCCCGGCACTAAAAGCCATACACCATTTCATCCTAAAATAAACCTCATGAAAGAGAAAGCGAGCATTCAGAAGTGCTACAGCTCAGACAAAGCGCTTTGGTATGTGTATAGACGTGCACATTAATGGTGTCCCGACATAAACAATCAACACTGCCCCACTCCAGTACTGAAAAGAATGGGAGACAGTGAAGGGGGAGTGTTGAAGGCCAGTCCAGTACAAAACATGAGGGAAGGGGTAGTGTCGAAGGCACAATGACTCACCTTTTCGCTTAACGCATTGCTGCATGGACTGCATGCAGACAGCCCGCTACAAGACTTCGTTGTGATCGAATGGCGGAAGTATTGAAGTACAGCATTAGGTTACCTACTCCTCCGGCCCCGCGGTGTACGGGGCAACGCGTCCGGCAGGGTCAGGGGGTTTTAATTGTAAATGATTATATACCTGGCCTGGGGACTGCGTGTTTGTGTCGTCCTTAACGTTTCTCACATTCAACACTCAACACTTCCGCAATTCCAATTACATGCAGGTTCATATATTGTGCAAGTAGGGGCAAAAGAACTCTATAGGTCGACGCCCCGAACAAATAGCCTTTTAACATAAAAAATAAAAAGTAACCTACTCTGATAATTACAGTATTAAGAGGTAAGGGAGGTTTTTAACCGAACAGTATTTTATACTAGTTAGGAATATTTTGTAGCTGCGTTATATCGGGTCTACCAATCCTTCTTCACCTCGTTCTTGCCATATTTCTTACCATCTCCAAACTGTCTTAAGACTGCATGGTATTGCTTGTGCTATTGCTTGGGGGACCATGTGAGCCTCCCACATGCCAATAATACGTCCTTGATTCACCTGTGATAGTATATGAGCCATCTTATTACAATGTTCCAGTATAACGCCGGAATACATACACTGTGTATTCAGCACTACCTGCTCACTCCCTTCCCCTCCTTTTCAGTACTGGAGTGGCCTTCAACACTATCCCTTTACTCTCTCCCCTCCTTTTCAGTACTGGAGTGGGGCAGTGTTGATTGTTTATGTCGGGACACCATTAATGTGCGTGCGTGTACCAACAAGTACAGTTGCCTGACTAGTACTGGGAAAGTACACATCGGCTGGGTCAGCGAGAAGCACGTACGTTTTCTCGCTACAACTGCCAAGTTCGTCCTCCCGATTCGCTTCCGCCGTATCGTGCGGATATATAGATCTCAGCCTTCCCCTTCCTCTCACATGATCCGTCTGGATTCATCCTGGTCAGCCAATCATGAGCAGATCCTCTAGTCAAGACCAGGCCCTGAATCTCTGCCAGTGTCACAAGGCGATCAAAAGATCAACCGACTCTGGAGTGTTTCACATGAGTCATCGGAGCTTTCCGAGTTCATCAACAAGTCCATCTCATCAGACTGGAATATACACATGACTCATCCAAATTTCCTGAGTTATTACATCAATGATTTTCCCAGCCGTCGTACAAAACACATACTACATATGGAGACCTCCCAGCTTACAAGTATTAATGACCAAATATACAACTGAAATAATAATAATAATAATAATAATAATAATAATAATAATAATGATAATAATAATAATAATAATAATAATAATAATAATAATAATAATAATAATAATAATAATAATAATAATAAATCGAATACTGACATTAATATCTCTCATTTCTAAATACAGTGCTATCACAACGTACTTCAATTAAATACATCGCCAAATATGATACGCCATTGTGAGGTTTATCCACTTGGCCTAAGATTTGGCTCCAGTGTGACCTTTCAGAAACCGTTCATGCAAGATACTCTCGACAATCAGCATGTACATAGAAGAGGAAGTTTCCACCCTTAACATTGCCCCATTACAAAAATAACAAAATTCTTCGTAGTATACCAATATGGAACGTTTTGTTTCGTAGGTTACGTAGTTACGTAGGTTTATTTGTCAATTACTCACAATGCAAATGGGTGCCTTATCATGCGACTTGTATACAAACAGATATAGCTTGACCTACTTTCCTGACAAGTTTAACATATTAGCATCTACTTTACGTCAAATGAGAGTTGCGCCGTCTGGAGTCACTACATGTATGGGTGAAAATGCAATGCTGATCGTTTCATCATTACTGCAGAGTAAGAATGTATAAAACTCAGACTCTTTTCACAACTCCTTCGTAATATTAGGATATGTAGGTAACTTTTAAATTATTACTATTGCTAAGACCATGAAAATTCATCTATAGAGACATAAACTGCTATTTCACTTCATAGGGAAAATCCAAATCAAATGACAATTCATTTTAAGGTCAGCTAGTATTTTCCCATCGTTGTATTGTCGAAATATTCGATGCGTTAACGCGACGTCAAACCATTATTAAAAATGAGCTCAGCCATAAGTCTTGTTCCCATTCATTAAGACATGGGTGCTGTATAGAATACGATTAGGTATTTCCTATCTGCATATTTTCATTCAATCATAAATCTCACGATGGTACTTGAAGTAGATGTTCTACTTTCTAGTAACAATATCTATTTAAATACGGGCACATGTATGTTAAAATGTTTAATTTAAAAAGACCCTGTTTTTTCCTAAACCAAAATGTTCTGAATTTTCCGCCTCGTAGATATCCCTAGGAAATATCATGGTTACTTTTCAGATACTGTACGGGAATTGCACAGTAACATATCGTCGTTGGTGTGACTAAACCCCGAATCTAACAGTGCTTTTCCTATCCAGTAATTTCCTGAAGACTGGTCACACCTCCCAGCCACATATTGACATGCAGTCCATCAGAACGATTTGCATTGTGCTGTTATTTTTTCTAGCCGTTGTGTAATGGAAAATGAACCTTACCGTACCGCGTTTTAGGAATGTATGTTTGCGTGGCGTATTTACGCTCTCGATCTGTATAAGTTAACGTATTTAAGGTTCAGTTTCATTTCCACAACAACATAGGAAATTTAACACAACGAAAATTCTTCTAATAGACTGGGTATCCATTGGTAGCTGGAGGTGAGACCAGTCTTGAGGAAAATAACTGGGAGGAATAGCATTGTAGGGTACGTGGTATTGCGGGCCTCGGTGATGATATGAATTTTAACGCGAGAGCACGAAATGGACCGGAGCGGGCGGTATCGTTGTTCCATTTCTTGAATATCTAGAGTGCTTCCAGTCCTTTGTCCGGTTACATGGCTAAATCACTACCGTGCTGGCATTTGGTGCAAGAGGCCCCGAGTTCGATTCCCGGCCGGGTAAGGGATTTTAAACTTAATTGGATAATTCCACTGGCCCGGGAAATGTGTGCGTGTGTGTAGTTCTTAAACAGAAAATACAAGAAAAACAAAGAGAGGATTAGAAAATGATCATTTTAAAATGTCTAAAATATATCAAAATACTTTTTAAAAATTCCGTGTCTTATGATGTTTCTGTGGACCGTTCATAATGTACGTATAAGGATCCTCCGTTGCTCAGGCGGAGCGCGCCAGCCTCTCACAGCTGGGTCCCGTGGTTCAAATCCCGGCCACTCCATGTGACATTCGTGCTGGACAAAACGGAGGCAGGACAGGTATTTCTCCGGATACTCCGATTTTCCCTGGCATTATTCATTCCAGCAACACTGTCCAATATTTTATTTCATTTGTTATTCATCGATCATTGCCCCAGAGGAGTGGTTCGGCAGCCGGGAAAATTCCCATTGTCGCCGCTAGATGGGGCTTTAATCATTCCATTCCTGACCCTGTCGAGTGACTGGAAACAGGCTGTAGATTTTCGATGTAAATATTCTGATCATAAACCGATCATTTTTAATCTCTCCTGGATTCGATTTTAACAGCCATCTTTTCCTTCGCAGAACGTTCTTAGATTACAGTAGATTCTCCTGGCATATAAATAAAAATTTAAACACATTTGAAATAAACGATAGGAATGAGATTGACCGTCAAATTGTTCACTTCTATAATAGGTTCAATAATGCACGGATGTATGTCATTTGCATCGCCAGAAATCCCGCAAACTTGCCTCCGCGCGACAAGGGTGCTGGTCGCATTGTCTCCAATGACAATTGCAGCAGATGTAATTTACCGCCAAGTAGCGGTCTTTCATCTTGCTGTGGGGTCCAGAACATCTAATAATAATAATAATAATAATAATAATAATAATAATAATAATAATAATAATAATAATAATAATAATAATAATAATAATAATAATGTTCTGGGCCGTCGTCAAATTGTGCGGACCGTGCTGAAAACGGGTCCTGGACGGGTAATGACTACGAATACAGTCCGGCCGCGGGTTCAATACCGCCAAGGCACCCAAGAAGACACCACGCCGGATCTCCTTCAGGATTTGATCCATACTAAAAATGCTTACAGGAAAAGATGGCAAAGATTTAGGGACCCAACTGACCGCATGGAATACCTGGGCCTTGCCCGGGAAGTACGAAATCGATTGCTGGAAAGAAAGATTGAAAAATGTGAGGATCTTTGTCGTAATCTCTCAGAAAACGAGTCAGATCGCGAATTTCGAGGATTATATATAAATCTTTAAGCATTCAATTATAAATTTCAGTATAATACCGTAGCGAAGCATGGGTATCTTGCTAGTTACTCCATATGAAACAGACTATTAGATATTGCGGTCTGAGTTTCTTATTGCTTAAATGCGGCTTCCGAGACTGCGAAACACTCAGGCCTATGACTTAAAAATGACGTGTGATTTTTAACATAGCGTATGATTTCTTCAGAGCCTTAATCATTTTCTTCTTTCGGGTCGACAATTTGGTAATAACATTCGTACCTCCGAAGTTACCTTTGGTGCGTAACTACTATTAACTGTAAGAAATCACTAGTAATTAATCTCGCCATCATAGTTTATCAGTGTTCGTCTTAATACACTTCTCCTTATCTACATAAAACACACCATGCTATTAACTACCACAGAAACACGCAATAGTGAATACGGGGTGTTGGCGTCATGAGAAGCATTAGGCCGTAAACCTGGACCGAATTCAACTCTCATGTGCTAACAAGAATGACTTGGCAACTAGGCAAAGAAGGATCTCGCTCGTGGTTGCCACTGACCCCATTTTCTTTTTCCTTTTAGGACATTTAATTCCACCTCTCTAGTGTAGTGGTTAGTGTGATTAGTTGCCACCCCCAGAGGTCCGGGTTCGATTCCCGGCTCTGCCACGACATTTGAAAAGTGGTACATGGGTTGGAACGGGGTCCACTCAGCCTCGGGATGTCAACTGAGTATAGGTGGGTTCGATTCCCACTTCAGCCATCCTGCAAGTGGTTTTCCGTGGTTTCCCACTTCTCCTCCAGGCAAATGCCCGGATGGTACCTAACTTAAAGCCACGGCCGCTTCATTCCCTCTTCCATGTCTATCCCTTCAAATCTCCCCATCCCCCCGCAAGGACCCTGTTCAGCGTAGCAGGTGAGGCCGCCTGGGCGAGGTACTGGTCATCCTCCCCAGTTGTATACTATGAACCAGAGTCTGAAGCTCTAGGACACTGCCCTTGAGGCGGTAGAGTTGGGATTTCTCGCTGAGTCCGAGGGAAAAACCGACCCTGGAGGGTAAACATATAAAGAAGAATAATAATAAGAACAAATTGTGCTCGTGAGAGCGTTCCTTTTCGTGAAAATCTCAATTTCGAGCCCTATTTAGCAGTAACTGAAGAAGTGCATGCCGGCCCCGCGGTGTAGGATTAGCATGCCTGCTTCTTACCCGGCGGCCCCGGGTTCGATTCCCGACCAGATCATGGATTTTTACCTGGGTCTGAGGGCTGGTTCCAGGTCCACTCAGCCTACGTGACTAGAATTGAGGAGCTGCCTTACGGTGAGATAGCGGCCTCGGTCTAGAAAGCCAAGAATAACGGCCGAGAGGATTCATCGTCCTGACCACACTGCACCTCGTAAACTGCCGGCCCTCGGGCTGAGCAGCGGTCACTTGGTAGGCCAAGGCCTGTAGTGCCATGGGTTAGTTAGAAGAAGTGCATAATGGTGTGAAGAATTTTCATCACAAAACATATTACTTTCATACAAATGCTGAACCAGGATTACGAGTTATCTGCTTCAGAGGATGAACAATGTGTGCGATGGAGGGGCGGGTATGGGCCGAAACCACCCTTTGGATCCACTTGACTAAAATCTTAGCTGCGTCCTGTTCCTATCTTGTATAGCTGTAAAGGATTGTTTTTTAAGACTCGACTTATGTGACGAGCGTAACCGTCTTGGAAAATTTAAAACTACAGGAGCTAAGGAGTGGGGTTTTTGAATTTGCGCGTTACGGAGTCTGCGCCGTTTCACAGAGATACCTCGCTGCGTCGCCTCTCACAGATGCTCGTTGCAAGCGGAGACGGGGCAGGTTGACCACATCTTGCCCGTGGCCTTAAATTGTGCGTTTCGACCGACAAACCGAGCAGAGAAGTAGTGACCCTGGCATTACCGTGGGTCTACGCCTCTGAATTATGGAGACAGAGAGAGGCTTGTCCTTAGTGTCGGCTGTCCTGCGAATGGTTTTCCGTAGTTTCGCATTCTCCTGCACTAAGGCGAATGCCGGAACAATTCCTTGTATAGGCTGTGGTCGCCAACTCCCTCTCCTTCACCGCAAACCTCCTTCTCCAGTACAAATCTCCAGGCCTATGAGGTCCGCCTGCAGTGAAGGAATGAAAACGTACTAGTAGTAGGCCCTAGTAGTAGTAGTCGCACAGATTTGTTCCAAAGGATTTTTGCAAGGTGTGGATATTTGGTAAGTGGTTTGTATTCTGCATCGATCATCAAAATGAGTTTCAAAAACGAAATGGACTAGAAACTTATTGAACAAGTCCGAATTCAACCAGTGAGATCTTTCTTCTATAATACACGGCTCCTTGCTAATATTACAGAATATTACAGGAAGCGGAGGCGCATTGCGGAACATTGTGATAGTCAATATAAAATTCTGAGAACTCAAATTAAGTCTGCAATTAAGTCCGTAAACAAAAGATGCAATGAAACAGTGGAACAAGGTATCAAAAATGACGCTAGGTCTTTCTGGGCATACGTTAAAAATAGGAGAAAGAACAGTAGGGATTGCGACACTTACAAACATGAATATAATGTATTAGATACTAAGGATGAAATTGTAGAACATTTTGCGGTCTACTTCCAATAAGTATATTCCCCGCATAAGGCACAATATCGCATACCTAACTCTCCATCTTTCACTGACGATACGTTGCATATTAAAAACTTCGCTTTAAAAGAGGTTGAAGTAGCACTTAAAAAGCTGAAACCTAAAGCATGTGCAGGACCAGACCAAGTACCACCGTATGAGATAATAGGTTGTTCAGACGTTCTTAAGCATCCACTTCTATTTATTTATAATTTGATTATTAAAACTTCCATATTTCCATCCGTCTGGAAGTTATCACGAGTGTGCCCTATGCCCCATACTTAAATCAGAGGATCCCTCACTTGTAAACTACTACCGGTCTATTTCTATTTTATCCCCGATAGCAGAAGTTGTCGATCTTATGTTATGTAATCGACTAACAACATATTTAAGACCTCTTGTATCAGACAAACAACATGGTTTCCTTTCATGACGTTCCACAGTCACAAACTTGGTTAACTCCACTCAGCGAGTGTCCACAGAACTTTATACGGGTGCACAAATGGACGTAGTGTTCAGAGATTTTGCAAAAGCATTCGATAAAATTAATCACGATATTCTACTAAGTAAGTTATACCTGTTCGGTTTCTAGAAACAACTGTTGCATCTTTTCAGTTCCCATATGGGTGATAGGAAGCAGTTCGTTTCTTTCCAGAAACTTTTTTCTCGGGAATACCCCGTAAATTCAGGAAAAATTGCATTCATCAATGACTTGCCTGAAGAAGTGAAATATTCCAGCCGTCCGCTATACGCCGACGATTTCAAAGAGTTCAAAACCATTGAAAACATAAACGACTGTAAACAGCTTCAGATAGACTTGAAAAGTGTATTGGAGTGGGCGACTAAAATAAACTGTACTTAAATGTAGCAAAATGTGTATCTATGTCGTTCACCAGAAGGAAACCTCCCGTCCACTACACTTACATGCTAGGTGACAGTGATTTACGATCGGTTTGCGAGATGAAAGACCTCGGGGTTTTATTCGACCACGAGCTTACTTTCAACTCGCATATACTGAAAGTGGTAGCTGAGTCATACAAGACCCTAGAATTTATTATCAGGAATATAAAACCCTTCAAAAAGCGCACAAACTTGCATTCTTCTGTTCAGTACTATACTAGGACCGAAACTATGCCGGCATAATTTGGAGCCCTAGGTGTCAATCATATGTCTATCAGATTGAAAAAGTACAAAAAAGATTTTAAAAATACTTTCAATATAAAAAACTGGCTGCTATCCCCGTATGGTACCCTATAGTGATATCCTTTTACATTTCGGAGTGGAGAGTTCAGAAATTCGCAGATGGAAGGATACAGTAAAATTTATTTTCAAAATTGTAAACTATGCTATTGATAATCCTGAATTATTGTCTGTCCTAAATTTCCATGTACCTCGCTTCATTTCCAGAAATAACATACAATAAACAAACCCCATGACACTACAGCCCTTGAAGTGCCTTGGCCTACCAAGCGACCGCTGCTCAGCCCGAAGGCCTGCAGATTACGAGGTGTCGTGTGGTCAGCACGACGAATCCTCTCCGCCGTTATTCTTGGCTTTCGAGACTGCCAGAAATAACATAACATTTTAAAATTAACAGGAGTTGTGCCCATGATAACACACCGTTAAACAGGCTCTGTAGTATCTTCAACAGTGTCATTCAGAAGAATAACGGCCTTGACTTCAGTCTGCCTATCCTCGAGTTTGTAACTGAAATTCATAGCGCAATTGTATGAAGTCCTAAAAACAGAGGAATTTGTAAGGTGAAGTTCTATAATATTATGCTTGTACGTGTATTGCTTCATTTATTTTGTCATTTTACTTTGTTGTGTGTTCTTTACTTTTTAGAAATAAAAATCTTGGTATTTAACATCAATATTATAGGAGATCTGATAAAATTGTAGAATGTATAAGATATACATATAAGTATCACCATGTTAACTGTAGCTTATCTGACGTATTTGCCGCTGTAATTGGGGCACTAAGTCCTGTAGTGTGAAATAAATAAATAAATAAATAAATAAATAAATAAATAAATAAATAAATATTCTTCAATAAAATGTAGAATCCTGTGAAAAATAAACCTTGAGATTAGAAATAAAATTCTGAAATTTTTCACTTTTTTCACTTGGTATTACAGGAATATTGTAGACTCCATATATTTTCCTAATGTTGAATAAATTACTGTCTTTCCCACCCAAATCTCCAGTGGTTGAACACATCCACAGTACAACCTACCAGTCGTAAGATGTGACTAAGAGGGGTACCACTGGAGCTTTCGAATTAGGATAGCGAATTGGTTTCCATAGGTCTATTAACTGAATCTACCATTGCTTCCCAGTACTTGAGCCAAACTTCCCACTCTCGTCTTTCCTATCCGAACTCCGTTGGTCAATTCTCATTTCCTTCTGACTCCAACGGAGTTAAATGGGTTTGGCCAAGGGTATCTTTCATTTTCACGTCTGTCATGACCCTCCCCTGTCTCTTACTGATACCTCTATACTTCGTAGACTAGGACTTCTTCCGTTTAATCCTCTGATTAGTGCTAATAGAAGATGATTGTGCAGCTATACTTCCTCTCAAAACAGCAATCACCACCACACTAACACGTCCCCATTGAAGAAGCGCAGGAGTATTTTCTCGTTATTAACTGCGGTCTCTTCCAAAAGTAGCACGTAGGTGGCGAGACCCATTGGACGAAACGTGACTTCGCAGTGTGAGAAACCACGAAACCTCCTGACGTCGTTGTGAAGCGTTGTTGAAAGTAATAGACAGCGCAGACCTTGCACCGCGCGTCTCGCATGAGTCATGTCTTAAAATCAAGCCTTAACTGAATCAGAAAGTGCTAGGAAATGACATGTAGTGCTTTACGGAATATCTTGTTCCGCACATGTTTTATATTTAGACATATGTGTAGCCGGGCTGAGTGAGACTGTAGAGCACTGATTTTCTGAGTTCAAATAGATGGGTTCGATTCCAGCTCTATCTAGAAGGAAGATTTACTGGTACGTTGAAGAACTCCTAAGAGGAAAAATGCCGATATCTCGTAGTCAATAAAAGTAAAATTTCTGAGTCCCATGAAAAATTAATAGTATGTATTTTTGACAGTTAAACCTCTCTCTCTGTCTGTCTTTCTCTCTCCCTCTGTGTGTGTGTGTCTGTGTGCGCCTCAGTAGTTACTGTTATTTGTTAGTCAAAATGTAACCAATTATGTGGATCAATATATCGGCGGTTAAAAAACAATACCGCGTATCTGGCAATGTTCTTCCTGTCCATTATGTTCCTTAAGACTGGTAACACCTCTCAGCCGCATATGCATGTACAGTCCATCAGAACAACTTTCGTCGCGTTTTTTTCCCTATGTGTATGTGGGAAAAAAATGAACCTTACCATACCGTACTGCAGGTATGTATGCCTGCATGACGTATTTACGAACTCCTACAGTACAATGTATTTAAATTTTCCTTTACAGTCAAACAAAGGAAATAAACACAACGAAAATTGTTCTGATGGTTTGGATGCCCACATGTGGCTGGGAGGCGTGAACAGTCTTAAGGAACATGATGGGTGAGAAGAGTATTATCAGTCACGATCTATTGTTACTTATGGGGTAACATATTCCTATTTTAAATTATCCTCTCCTTAGTCTGTCTATGAAACGAATACATGCTAAATATAATCTTTCATCGGTGTAACATTTAAGTCAAAACATACATTTATTTGACAATTAATTTACTTTTTACATATTCTATCAAATATAACCACTCCTATATTTCACTAGAGAAGGTTTATGTGGTTAGATGCTGATTGGTTAATCACAGTAATTTCCAATTACAGCCACGTGATAACATCATATATTATTATTATTATTATTATTATTATTATTATTATTATTATTATTATTATTATTATTATTATTATTATTATTATTATTATTATTATTATTATTTAAATTTGCTTCACATCGCACCGACACAGATAGGTCTTATGACGACGATGGGAGAGAAAAGGGCTAGCAGTGGGAAGGAATCAGCCGTGCCCTTATTTAAGGTACAGGCCCAGAATTTTCCTGGTGTGAAAATGGGTAACTACGGAAAAACATATTCAGGGCTGCCGAAAGTGGGGTACGAACACAGTATCTCCCGAATACTGGATATTGGCCGCACTTAAGTGACTGAAGCTATCGAGCTCGGTACATCATAGATTAGGAAATATTTCTCCCGCAGGATATAAATCCAATGTGCTTGTCATGGACTGTGCATTAGAAGCGACTGGATCACTAGTTCTGAGGATGCAACCGTACTTTTTGAAGAAACGTCAGTGAAAATAAAAAATGCATTTGTAACCTGAAAGGTTTTAGTCTGTCAAACACGAGATAGGAATTCATAAAACACTAGTACATGCCTGGAAAGTAAAAGTAAAAATAATATAAATAAATAAAAAGATAATAGACTGTTTGCTGTTCGGAATTCCGAAACTCTTCAAGATTATACTATATTAAGTATGTCCATCTAAGCAAACCAAATACATTAAAGTTTCATCCCGGCTCGATCCTCGAATACCCACTACAGAGATCATGTAGCTGAATGCGAACTACTTTATCGACACGTCACTTCTAGTGTCGCTGTTAACGTACATTTGAGTATAATTTATAAATATTTCTGGGCACCATATTGAGGATCCTAGTATGTCACGGCAATGGAATATGGCAGTAAAATATTATAGACAATCAGTTACAGATGAAGAAAATCCATTAAAAGTCCATATTTCATTAACATCCTGGCCACCAAAATGTTATCCTTGCATGTTATCCGTCACTGTCATCCTCTGTTCACTAGAAGAGCGTGGCATCATTTCGCCTAATTCTCCGAATGCATTTTCACCAAAACAACTCATGCACTTTAAGTCGTCTCCATTAATATGTTACAAATGAGATAGATATTCCGCTTCAAATCTAGATAACACTTTGTAATACAGTGTTGAATCATGTTTTACAAATCTCATATTTATTTTTACTTTCTGAATTATTGGTTGAATAATTGCCGCCATAGTAGTAGGAGAAAACCTATGAGAACTATATTTTATTATCTACACATTCAATAAAAATCGCTAAATCATATCTAATAAAATAAAACCCTATAAATATCAAAATTAGCTCCGAGAAACTGATCCTAAGCATTTTATTAAAACTTACCATTATAGATATATGAAAGTGATGATGAATATAAGAACATCCTTCCTCCACCAAGTGAACATTCAAGTTCGTGAAAATAGTTTAAAACGCAACTTTGATACGTTACGTAATAGAGGTAATAAATTACCCTGTTAATTCTTACGATATCTAGGGTATAATTCGAGATCTGAGCACTTGAAGATGTCTGGAGGCTGAGTTCCTGCTAAGGTGAATGCAAATTTATGTTATTAAGTACTAGCAAGTGTACCTTGAATACAAGCCCCGCGTCTTTCTACCAGACTAACATCAGCATAAGTTAGTCTAATTCGCATCGGAAATGTATGTGAACATTTTCTCAGCAAATAATTTGTCTTAAGGCAGTGTCTTTCTTTTTTAAATATTTTCAGAACTTTACCTGATTTACGATTTCTTCCAAGCAAAAGTAAACCGAATCTCTCTATTGGTAGGCTATAGGTACATGTTTCTTCCTCCCAGTACAGCGAGAGGAAACACAAGAAGATAAACACATGCTCTCTCTATAAAGACAGATTCGTCGCCATAAGACCTATCTGAGTCGGTGCGACGTAAAGCCCCTAGCAAAAAAAAAAAAAAAGACAGATTTGTACAATTTTATTTGTTTAAAATGTTCATCATTGCATGTGTGTCCTGTACAGAAGTACTGACATCGGAAATATTTCCTCCAATTATTTCGCGTATAACACACATATAACACACAGAGGTTTAACGAGAATAGGATATATACCGAGTGATTCAGCCACCCCTTCCCATGTAGTGTTATGCAACCTGCAATATTCATTTCGTCCTGAAAGCGTCTGCCCTGCCGGAATGTTCAGGCAACACAACCGGATATCATGGTATTTATGGCCTCACTATGATAGGACGCCCGAAATATTATACTTGTGTTAAACACCGGAAGGCATGGGTTCTAGATCATACGAGCCTGACACGCCGGCGAAACACTAAGTTGATATTGTGACCGCAGTAAAAATAATACATGCTATAAGCCACACAAAACGCCATACGGAACAGCAGCGTATTTGGTAAAGGAGCGGCGGAGTGGGCTTACGTGTGATGTGGGAGGTTCGAGTCCGGGGCAAAGATTCTACATTTTTGAAATATTTCTTTAATACGTACCACACGTAAGTACAATACCGATTTCATGCAAATTACGTGTGACTGAATGTGTTTGTGGTCCTATGAATGGCCGATTAGTCAGCAGGCCGGACACATACATACCGTAAATAATAGGAACACAACTGCCCTGACAGACCCAACATTTGCCTCGTGTGAAAATGGGAAACCACGGAAAACCATCTTCAGGGCTACCGATAATGCGGTTCGAACCCACTATCTCCCGGATCCAAGCTCACAGATGAGCGCTCCTAAACGCACGGCAAATTCGCACGGTCCTTAGCAGTCAGACAATACTGTATTATGGTATTGAATTTAATGTACTTGATTACCATAGTAAGCACTACCAAACGGGGTACAAGGTATAAGGTAAAGCTTCTTCTGAATGAGAACGTTGTACTTACTGCAATATAAATAACTTAAGGAGGACATTAAAAAATATTCTTCCCTTTATATCCTTTCTGCCGCTTTCTGTCTCACCTGGGTCCAATCGCGGGTATGAACTATGTTGTACCACTGGGCCCGGCCCAGTTTTAAGGCCGAATGTCCTTCCTGACACCAACATTGTGCGTAAGAAAGTATTCCCTATTGCTAGCTTTTGTAACTGCTGGTAGTGTGATGCCTTGTGTGGGAATGAAGAGTTGTGTATTAATACGAACACAAATACCCAGTCCCCATGCTAGTGGAATTAACCAAGCAAGATAAATTCCTCGCCCAGAAGGGTATCGAACCTGGGAGTCTCCTGAACTGAAAAATGCCAATGCTGACCATTCATCCAAGTAGCCGGATATTTGCTATTAATAAATAACATCAAAATATTTAAAATGCAGGTAAATCTATATGCTGGAATGAAGACTTTACTTTCAGGAGCAAACGATCTCCTTCCTGATGTTAGTTCTGAAAGCGATTTATAGCTAACATATTTTACTTGTTGAATGTGCAGTCGTGAAGAACAACAAATCAGAGGATTACTTTAGAATACACAAATTTGTTATTGACTCTAGCTTAAAATAGCAGCGACGACGTTGATTTAGATATCCAGTGTAATTTAGTGCAACGAAACACACATATTACAGAAATATATTCACATTATTATTATTCTGCTATTAATACACCACGGTGACTCTCTGGACATTGACTGGCGGACATTAACATAAATCGGTCTCTTTGACATCTCGTGGCTTAACGTCTCGTTCGGAGTATTTATTTACACTTGTGACAATTATATTTAATTAGCCATGACTGAACAAATCTGATTCAGAAGTAATTTTGTAACACTGAGAAGATTCATACAAGGTCGGAGTCCATACACGTCGTTTTACCACAAGAAGAAATAAATGGCGTATGGCTTTTAGTGCCAGGAGTGTCCAAGGACAAGTGCGGCTCGCCACACGCAGGTCTTTTGATTTTACACCCGTAGGCGACCTGCGCGTCGTGATGAGAATGAAATGATGATGATGAAGACGAAACACACACTCAGCCTCCATGTCAGCGGAATTAACAAATTATGGTTAAAATTCCCGACCCTGCCGGGAATCGAACCCGGACCCCTGTGAGCAAAAGGCCAGCACGCTAACCATTTAGCCATGGAGCCGGACTTTAAGCAGAATATGCTATAGACTGAACAGACGCTGCAGACACTACAACACAGACCCTTCATAATTGAACGTTTGCCACCCATAATATCCATGTCGATTATTCTTCGCACTTAGACATCTGGAAATTCAATGGTGAACAATTAGATCAATTCAAATTTTAGAATCAAAATATAATAAAATATCTGTCACTTCAGCGATTGTTAGGTTGTATTAACGGCGTAACTTTAGGAATATTGTTTTCACTTGATTCATTCTAGCGGTCGTCCTATCCCTAATCTAACACTGCACAAGTGTTTTTTTAAACGTTCAGTAGACCCTTTGTCGGATTGCCTTGGGACTTGCTCGATACAGTTTAATTTACAGTAATGAAGTCTTAAATGTTGTGAGATGGACAGTAGGCAATGGTATGATGAAAAACGGGGTTAAAAGTCAGGGTGTGACTTTCACAAATAGGAGAAGTCCTCTCAGTTTTAATTACTGCGTTGATGGGGTGAAAGTTCCTTTTTGAGATCATTGTAAGTACCTAGGTGTTAATATAAAGAAAGATCTTCATTGGGGTAATCACATAAATATGATTGTATAAGAAGGGTAGAGATCTCTGCACAGGGTTATGAGGGTATTTATGGGTTGTAGTAAAGATGTAAAGGAGAGGGTATATAAGTCTCTGGTAAGACTTAAAATGTATGGTTCCAGTGCATGGGACCCTCAGCAGGATTACTTGACTCAAAGAAAAGCAGCTCGATTTGTTCTGGATGATTTCCGACAAAAGAGTAGCGTAACAAAAATGTTGCAAAGTTTGGGCTGGGATGACATGGGAGAAAGGAGACGAGCTGCTCAAGTAAGTGGTATGTTCCGAGCTGTCAGTGGGGAGATGGCGTGGAATGACATCAGTAGAGGAATATATATGAGTGATGTCTTTAAAAATAAGAAAGATCACAATATGAAGATAAAGGTGGAATTCAAGAGGAAAAATTGGGGAAAATATTCGTTTATGGGAAGGAGAGTTAGGGATTGGAATAACTTACCAAGGGAAATGCTCAATAAATTTCCAATTTTTTGCAGTCCCAGCTTTACCAACATGGATATCTGCGTGAAGAGTACACGGATACAGATGAATCAGTTCTGTTAGTTGATGTATTTCCACAGGTCTGAAAGTGTGAAATAATAAATAATACGCTATAGCAATTATCTGAGTCATTTTTAAGTCATCGAGAATGTTTTAATGTAAATTTTAATTAATATAAAAGTCATTGTGAATAACAAGCACGCCGATTGGTTGATTCATTGAACACACGGGAATCTCCTAGCGACAACGGCGATAGCTAAGCTTCTTAAACGTCCCAATCATTGGGAGCGTCATTCTGATTGCGGGAGTCGCCGTGGAGTGAACGTTGTTCTACACTGCTCTTATATTTGTGAGCGAATGCTGCTACGTGGGTAGACATATAGCAGTGTATGGTCTTTTCGACCGAAAAATAGTGCATCTAGTTTGTGAAGTTTGTTAAGTAAACTGGTGCAGTGATAAATTGCCGATTACATTATGACGCAAGATTTTACTCTAAAGTCATAGACGGTAATATCAGCCGCAAATTGGTGAGTGAAGGAGAGGCGCTCAGTTGCATTGTATTTTTGGGTCGGTCGCGTATCGCGAAGAAATTTGGTACCAAACCGAGAGCCGATCTAACTGACTGTGTTAAACCCTAAACATATATGTTCTGAATTTTACGTGTGTTTGTTCTGTCAGATTAATATTGACTTAATTCACGGCTGTCAAGGGTTTATTCGGCACATGCACATCGAGCGGTGAAGAGGTATTTACCTGAAGTCTTCTGTGTTGCAGTGTACAGGAACTTTAATCAAGAAGACGGCACCGCCCATAGAAGAAAGAAGATTGTTTCCATGTGTTAAAGCTGTGCTGAAAATGGAGTAGAATAATACCGGTGCGGGGATGTGAGCCTCTGCCGATGTCCAGGGAGTTGTCAAAGATAAGACGCATGTTTTTTCAGTTAAATGGCCTGTTACATGAATTATGTTTAATACTAGTGAAGATTAGTGTAGGGAGTTTCTTTAACGTAATTTTTGCCGGACGGCATGTGTTTAATACTAGTGAAGATTAGTGTAGGGAGTTTCTTTAACGTAATTTTTGCCGGACGGTATGTGTTTATTTTACATTCGTGATGCTGTAAATATAGATAGGAGGGGAATGCATGATTTCTATATTTTTCTTTTACTATACGATTAGTTAGATGGGATATTGAGGGACACATTAGGATTTATTTTGTTTTTGTGTCATTATGCATGTTACGTAGCTTAGGGTTATTCCGATATTCTGGTATGTTAGAGGTAGGAGGATTAGATTGCCCAGATCATCCACTTTCCGAGTCAAACAATTGCTGTGTTGAGAGTAAATTCAATTTTTCCATTTAAAAAAATTAGTAACAGAGAGGTTGCATGACGCATGTTATTTCAGGAGCTGTGACACGTGTAGAGCTGCATCGCAACGTTGACTAGAAAAGCATTCTTCCAATGTGGGTTGGAAACTGTTTCGTACAATGATTTGAGTAGAAATCGAACCCGGATTTATAATGAGAAAGCCTGATGAGATCGTGAGAAATACAAGAGAATTTAATGCATGCTGATTTATGAAGTTGATTATGCAGGCTGATTGCATGCCTGATGATGTGATGAAAATTGTGTGTAGTGAGAATAGTCCTACAATTTCATTCTGAGAGATTATTGAGAATCAGAATTGACGGGAAATTAATGCCAGGCCAGTGAGTCTGATGTCTGCGTTGAATTATAATAGCATGCTAGCAAGAAGTACGATTGTATGTGAATTTCCGAGCAGTTGAGGAAATACAAGCTCGCCTTACAGGTTTACTTATCAGCCGTGTTTATATAGACAGTGTGAAATGAGATGTCGTTTCCGTAATACAATCTTGTCGAACAGTGACCAAGCCCTCAGTGCAGTATTGAGTTTTATCATTTCTTTTCAGCTCACAGCACAGAAGGAAATATGTGACAGATGAACGCACTTTCCAGTGCGCAAATGCAGCAGAGGAACGCAATGTTTCCCATTGCTTTCCACATGTTTATTAAAGTATATTATTTTTTCTCTTACAAGATGAAGTTTTGCATAATTTCATGTTGTTTTGATATGTTGTCTTGTTGTTTAATGGGGAAAAGTCCGAGTGCTGAGTGAATGTTTGTGGTCAATCTAGTTCCTTCTAGATCCTTTTGGTGAGCCGCGTTTCTCGTCGCGTCAGTGTAGTACATAAGTTTTCCCTTTTCTAATCCGATGTAAATGTTTGAGATACATTAATTATATTGTGATTATTGAAAATATAGCGTAGGTAAATGCCACTAGTATTTCCAAAGTTCATATCATGTCCCATTGCGTCTTGATATTCCTTTAATGTTAATTTGTGCGACAACTCTCCTAAATTTCAATCCGCATTGTGGCGATAGTTAAAATCGTGTTACTCCATACGAATAGAATACGTATATGCATACGCATACAAATACGAATACAAATATGAACATTGGACAATCATGTGAAGTCATTTTAAAGTTCACAAGTATTTAATGTTGTGTTTGGACTTTATTTTGCATTTAATTGATTGCGTACTTAACGTTTTCTTGTCCATTTTCTTTTCTATTTTATTTCTTGGACAATTTTATACTCATTTATTATTTGAATGTCATTTGTGATAGCATGATTCGGGGTTATTTTATGAATAAACCCATTCTACCCCATATTATTATTTCTCATTCGAGTTAGACTTGACCTTCGATAACCAACCCACTTCTCTGCCTAAACCTGAGTTAGTCAGATGTTTAATCAGGAATGGAGGCATCGTCCTAGAGGGTTAATACCCCTGGGTGCGGTACAATATTGTCTGTTTGTAAACTATTAACAAGAATACTGTGCTTAGATCGAACCTGTCATGCTCTTGAGGCTTCCTCCAGGAGTCTAACTATGTTGTAAAGTGTTTTCTGTAAGTCCAGAAATATGACGGACGTATCAAAGTTTTCAGATTAGGCCTCTCGAAGATTCGAATCACGTACGGCAGTATTGATGTGCGTACCTGAGGAGTTTCTAAATCCTCTCTAATTGCCGTTCAAGGTGACGAATTCTTGAAGTTTGCATATAGAGTTCTCTCTACCACTTGACTAATTATAGAACAAATTGTTAATGGCCTCCAGTTTCCTGTGTCGGTAGATTCGCCACTTTCGTGAATCAGCACTGTCCTAGCTGTTTTGGTGATTGAGGGACTACTCCAGTGTGTAGCAACGTATTGCGATTATAGCTATTATTTCAGCAGCCAAGTCATCTCCGATCAACTTTACAATACGTGGTCTGGACCTGAGTACGTGTCTACAGCAATACGTTGAAGAGCTGAGTTGACTTCTTCTCTACATATTACAGCTAGGAATCTGCTTTCAACACTGCTCCTCTCAGACTCTCTTACTTTGTACTGGTAATCAGTCCTTACATTGCTGTTTGGTTCGCTCCATATCGCCTAAAATTTTCTGGATATATACTCTAAAGGTTCTTTAAGGATTCGGCACTGGAATTTAGTACAGATCTTACGTATTTCTTGCACTGATTATAATACTCGAACTGTATTAGCATGTATCTGTATTTTGCCCTCATTTGCTTTCGCTCTCGTTTTTTTTTCGTTTTTGCACGATCAGTGTTTGTTGATTGCCATTATTTCCTATGATGACCAATGGTGTGGTTTCTTCTCCTATACGCAAAATATATCCTGGCTCGATGTTTTGGACATGCAAGTAAATCAGTAGCTCAAGACATGAAGTTAACCCAATAATCCACTTCTACTACACATACGTGTTGCTTGAGTCGGTATCCCCACTCGATCAGTTCGTCTAGGGGAGCGTCATTGTGAAAAGTTACATTTAATCCCAAATATTTCTAAGTATATTAGAGTAAATCGACTTCCACTTTAACATAATAGGAACCAAAAAAGTAAGACGCTTTACAAAAATCAGTTATCTTGTATCCAATTTTACCAATTAATAAATTAATATTAATATTCATTTTTTAATTCATAGCTGTTCAATAGTTAATTAATATGTGTAAATGTGAGTAATAATGCATTCAGGAAAATTATATATCCGAAGGAGAAATTGCAGTAGTTTTCAATCTGTAACCTAATTGAAAACTCCACACTTCTCCCTCACGCAATCGAGTCCGGAATACTGCTATGAGAAGTTGACTCTCTGGCATCGTCACTTAGTAAAATCTTCAGAGCGAGTACAGAACCTATTCTCAACATATATCAGAGTGAAGTGTTTGTGAACTAAGCTGTCATCGACACTGTCGAAATATGCGCATTGATTCACCAAAAACTCAGTGCAGGTATTCGAATGACCGTGTCGTTGACGAATGTGTTGACAACTTGCTAGACTAAGCAGTTTACTTTAGTTAATACCGATAAACGTTACTTTCCATAAAACTAAACAAATGATTGGTTTCCTTTACCGATGGGTATGCCTCAAACATACAGCAAGGTAATGAAACTTTTGGCATGATGGATTCATTTCACTCGCTTGATAATGAGATTCGGTGACATTTTATGGACGCTTCGTTGCTAAAGAGTTTGTTCTCAATGTATTTGTACGGTAAATGTCATTGTGTATATTACTCTGTCAGTTTTCACACATGGGCTTATTCTTTCATGTTGTATATTTTTATCCTCCTTTTCCACATGTGTTTTTTAAATATGCGCTGTATACATTGAATGTTGCATTTTAGTTATCTCTGTATCATATGTAGTTGGAGTAGTATTAACTCTTTGATAATAAAAATTAAATGGTGGACCCAAACAGGTGTAATCCAAAATGTTTGATGCCACAGATTTACCCTATGTTAGGGCACAGAATGCAGTTTTATTTCAATATGAACCATTTTCTGAAACTTTCTTCAGGGTGAAACTATTTAAAAGACTTCCCGACGTAATAATTTATACAATGTTTTTTATGTAATGACAAGTTGGTTTCTAACCGATATATCCCCATGTGATGTGAAATGACTAGTAGAATAGTTTGAAAATTTCTACTGAGATCTTCAACACAAATACAGCAAAGTGTCGCTTTCCACTGTAGAATTATAAAAATATACGTTGTAATTTTTTCAACAACAACAGTAATTTCAGAACTGTCCTGAACAAATGTAATTTAATTTACACTACTGTTTAATCATATTATACCATAATTGTATTGCTACAGTTTTAATGAATGATGTGCCTTGTTTAATAAATACACCATTGAAGTTATACCGTTTCTCCTAAATGAGAGTTACCGTACTGTAACAGATAGAAATGACAACCCATTTTAAGTTTCTTAACCTTAACTTCGGGAATACGTCTTCCAGAATGTTGCGTTAGTTGTATATGTATAAATCTCATCCCTATGAGCCAGTATATTCTTCCTCAGTTGCATTACATATAATTCTAGACCAATAACAACTCACTTCACTGAAAACTGTGTCACGGAATCCGCAGAGGATATATCAGATAGATTCATAAATTAATGTTCAATTTATTTTTATTTCTGCCTTCCTCGAAGTTAAGAAAAAAAAGGTGTACATATCCCAGTTTAATATTCATTCCATTTAGGATTTGTGTTTGAAATACATATTAGTTTCTTGCCAAGATCACTGTACTTCATAAGTTTGTAGCCATTACCAATAATATGCATTCGAAACACGCCATTTGTATGATAAGTGACGGAGGTCTAACGTATGTGTCCGACCCAGGGCAATTATTTACCTATATACTTGGCTCACGCGCATGTAATGAACAATTATTCTGACCATAAAATCTTACATTTACAGAACAGTGTATCTGGATGACGTTTTAAAGAAGATTAATACTGCATGCATGGCGGGAGTCTAGACAAACGGGATTTCACAAGCTGCATAAAACGTTCATTAATGTTGACAAACAGTTATCATTTCCTGTGCAATTTTAATAATCAACGCCTCCACAGACAAGCAAACATTTCATTATAATGTACAATATTTTACATTTGTTACCAAGTAGTTCACTGAAATAAAATGCAATATCTCCCACAACGAACAAACACAGTTTTCTTTTTTGTAATAAATGCTATTTGTTCGGGGCGTCGACCCATGTGGATCTTTTGTGTCTTGTATGAACCTGCGCGTAATTGGAATGGCGGTGGTGTGGAAAGTTGTGTGTGAGGAAAGGACGATTAAGGACGTCACACACACCCAGTCCCCAGGCCAGGGATATTAATCATTACAATTAAAAACCCCTGGCCAGGCCGGGAATCGAACCCGGGGCCACCGGATGACAGGCGGACGCGTTGCCACCTACGCCGTTGGGCCGGACAACGAACACAGATGTAAGTAATGCGCTGCACGCAAAGAGAATTGCGACGGGCCTATTATAGGAATTAATATTTTTAGATATAATTCTTGATGGATTAATAATGTGGACGGGAAGGAAACCCTTCTACGAAATTCGTTCGGAAAACTAAGTGAAAACTAAAGAAAACGAGTTTTTACTTCGGTAATACTGCAATTTCTGCAAAATTAGCAATTAAATTGGAATAAAGGCCAGATACACAAGTAGTTCTAGATTGTATATTCGTAAATAGCGCGGGTGAAGAGCACAGGGAAAGGCATTGTTACAGTGCACATGTGTCCAATTTATGTTACTTTCTTTTCTTAACGTACTACGCAGTATGGATGATGATATTTACAAGTTCAACATTTAGCAAGACTAGTGGAACATCCTTCGATGTACAATACAGAATGCATTGTTTCATGTATCTATTACTCATGGATTCAGAGGTACGCATTTTTGTAAAGCTGTGTTTACACTAAGCGCAATTTCCTCGCGAATTAATAATAATTTCGCGAGGGAATTGCGCCCAGTGTAGACGCTCCCTCACCCCTCAGTAATTGCGGAGTGAGGGCCCTCGCTGCGAGCTGGATGTCAGTCGGTTTTTGTCCGCGCATCAAAGAGAATTTCTCTCAGTGTAAACGTGGTCCCCGTAGTTGCGCGAGGGATGAATCAAGAACAGTGCTTGCAGCTCATGAAGCTCTACAAAAATAGCGATTTTATGTGGAATCCGAAAAACAAAAACTATTTCAATCACAATAAAACATAAGATGCGTGGAAGGAAATTAGTTCTCAACTAAACTTTCCTATCTGTACAGTGAAAGCGCTACTTGGAATCATATCGAAGTGAAAGATCGAAAGAAAATAAGAGCAGAGTCACTGGATCAGGTAAGCTATTACTATTAGTTTATAATGCGAAACTGTATCATTTCATTACTTTTTTGAACCTACCGGTACCTATTTTGAAGCATTCTTGGGTCCTTGTGAAGAACTTCCACTAGTGAGCAGACAAAACCATATTCAAAAGGCACAAGCCCTATACATTTGGATTCGTCATATGTAGATTTGCTATTGCGCTTGTGACTAATTTTACTTGGTTTGTGATTTATTTTTTCTTCCATTATTTTGTCTTTATTTTACATTTTCACCCATTTTTTGTATTGATCCAAAGCAATTAACAAATATATCAAACGCTATTTTTAAATGGGTGCGGTTTGGATATGAAATGTATTTCTAAATTGAATTACTATTGTGTGATTTTTAATTATTATCATTCCTATTTGTTCATTTGATTTTCTTTCAAATACATATATAATAACGAGTAGATTTACTGTTTAAATGTGATGAATTATTATCCTTACCTTCATATAATCCTGAAGTGTTTCAATCAACGCATCCCAAACTTCTGGGCCGATTGTGCAATTCGATATTTTAAATAAATACTGCAAACTTGTGTACGAATCACCAGTTGCTAAGAAACGCAGCGTGACAGTCAACCTTTCTCTCACTGTTACTGCTTCTCAGAATGTTGTGTCTAGTTTTTCAACTTTTTGACTGATCAGTGAAACGAGTTGTTCGAAATCTTGGGTACTCATGCGGACGAAGTTCTTAATTGTATCATCAATGGGCTCCTGTACCATTTCTCTCATAAGGCTGTTTCCATTGAACCCATGACCTTTGTGCCCTAAGAACATTATGCATAATGTAACAATTAAACTAAAAGTTGGATTCTTGATAGCATGGATTTGACACGTGACGAGGGGGTGATTACCTTCGGTCCCACGCTCTGGGGTACGTGACGTCAACCACACGTGTCGACGGCGGAAGAATCTCAAGTCATTTTTATGAACTATTTCAAAGCGCGTGTACATGGCGTGACCACGCCAAGTCAAAAAAATATAGTGCCTATCAAAGGAGGTCAATCATCTCACAAATCGAACACGTAAAAATTTTAAATGTCCGTGAACACTACCGCCAGAAATGTAGCAAGCATGTAGTCACTTTCAAAACTCTTGAAATTGCAGTTTAGGTAAGTCAGAAAATTTATAGAAATCTTCTTGGCGGCAAAGGGAGAGATCCTAGGAGAGGGGGTAACTGCTATAAATATGAAGGGACGCCATGACGAAGTCACCTTCTCCGGCATTTGTGATACAAAGCGGACGAAAATTTGTTGAGCTGCTCTGCGAAATCAAACCAACGAAAGTAGACTGAGTTCAACTGCAGATTCTAGCCATTGCGGCTAAGTCTTGACTCCATGAGGAGATAGTTTTCTTGAGTGAAATAATTGTACCAGATAGGACGGTCAAAGTACTGAATAAATTCTAATGTGATTAAGTAATTCGTGTGCGTAAATAACTATAGTCCATCGTGTGCACTCAACAAACAAGTGAAGGGTATTTTTTATGCTTTATTCCAGGAAACCTGAAAAAAATTAATAATGAACTGTGAAGCCATGAATGTAAAAATGGCTAAATAAAATGCCAGGGTCACAGGTGAGCCCTATGACGAATACTGGCGTGACGACATGAGGTAGGTGACTTTCCATCTTACTACCTCTTATATCTTGTCTCGTGATTTCTTGTATTTGAATGGGGATATACGACGCAGTGGTCACCCCTACTAAGTTTTGTAAATGTGAGAGTACGACTAAAAGAGTCATTTGTTTTATTTTCCACTTGGATAAAATTTTGAAGTCTTGCGAGGGCCGTATAATGTTGTAAAAGTTATTGAATAGGTTTCCGAAGTGATATCACGTCCAATGTAGATCGTCATCCGTGTGAGTGTACTGCCTGCATTTTGTGATGTCAAAGTAAGATGTTCATTCGACGTAAAATTCTTCTGTCTGCAATTTGACGTTAATAATAATAATCCATGGTTACTCATTTTCAATCGAGTGGAAGCGCGCTGTCGAGTGAGAACCTAGGGTGATGAATTTGGTCACGGAGAGAAACGTTTTTTTTAATGCCCATTTTAAACTGTGTCTGACTGACAATAAAGGATCTAGTAGAATGTTTCAGTCATTTCTCGTAAAAATCAAGTTATTAAATACGATATCATTTATGCGAAGTTATTCATGATTAATGCATTGTGCGATATTAGATGTCGGGATTTCTAGTGAGGATTTTATTCCAGTTCTTTGTCGATGATAATTGTGGAGCTGGGAAACAGAGGTTAGTTTGCGAATCAGGTTAGAGTCCTGTCATTTGAAGCCGGGACATGATAGCCCGAGGAATATTTTATAATGTTGAGAATGGAAAGAAATTCATAGAAATCTATAGCGGTATCAATTGGCGACGCGTATAATTAGTGTGGGCATCTTGAAGCATAATCTGTGCATTTTGTTGGTTAGAATATCGTATTTGTTTAATTATGTCGGCAGAGTTTAAAGGGAGCATTTTGAGAAGCCAGTCAACTGTGAATAAACCAGGTGTTTCCTGTAATTGCCAAGCGAGCTTGGGGGGATGAGAGGCCTCAGCTGACAGCGGGGATATAACGGGACCCGTGTGGAATTGAGATTGTAATTCTCGGCCAGGGAAAACTTTAAAATGCTGGATTTAGTTGAAATTCATAGCCGGTAATGATCTAAGTATTGTGAAATACTGTAATTGGGGACGTAATGAACATTTGAAATCACGAACTTTGAGTATAAGGAACTGAGTAACCTAATTTCAGGGTTGCCCAAAATATAGAGCGATGGTCGTGATGATCGGTTTGTCTGTGAGGGGTGTGCAAAATTCATAATGGTAATGACGAGATATGACATCGTAATTATATGGCGAGTTGTTTGGTTTGTGCGTAGATTATTAGGATATCCAAGTGTTAATAACGGTTAGGACTAGATTAGATTTTTAAGCGTGATATCACGAGACAGGATATATATAGCTGGACATGAATTATATAAAATTCTTTTCCAGCCAGATAAACATCGCAATATTGAACTCACATCACAGCTGCGTAGAAATTTGTGAAGAAACCAGAGTCCGCGGAGATAAAATTTGTTGTTCGTTAATATTTCGTTAAATCATTTAAATTTATTTAATTATTAAATTCAGTGAAACCGCATTTGAAATAACTTTAATCAAGCGAATAACTTGGAGATGCATTCTGGAAATTTTAGTTTGTTTTCTGGGGAATGTTAACATGTAAAGTAACGATTAAGGGGACATATCCGAAGGAAATGGATTTTACTGCCACAAAGTTTGTGAGCATTGCTATTGTTGTAATTATTGAACTTTGATTGATTGAGCAGTGAATGTGCTGGGGATAGTAAAGTGGAACTTTGGTCATAAACCGATGTAACTTAATTGTGTTTAGCCTTCAGCCTAGAAACTTGGATGGTCAGAGGGTCATCAACCTCAGTGACTTAGATTAGGGCCATATGCCATTGTAGCATCCTTTCCTTGCGGTCATCATCCACAATGCCTTTAAAGTAACTTGGAAGATTAGATGTCGGTCCATGACATAGACGCAGGTCACATCGATTCAATTAAGGGTCCATGCCGTAGAACCACTGTGTGGCACACACCGATTGGACGGCCTTAATTATAACCAGAGTCCAGAGTTCGTGTGACGAGAGCTGGACCATAACGAATCACTATGATGGTACATGTGGTCTCACATGGAAGCTGAATTTAAGGATTTCCAGACTTTCCTTTCTTAAATGATTAATAATTGAGACAATGGTTTCTAGTATGAATGCCCGTCAGGCAGTTACGTTAAAGTCTCACACCAGTGTTCTGACGTTTATGTAAAAGTGATTGTGGTGTCCAGTGGACACAATTGACTTCTCTGATACTGTTGACACACCATGATGGCTTCAGAATTTTCCAGAATAAATAGGAATCTTTTAAATAGACCTTTCATTCCAGTAGATAGATTAGAATTAATGAACCCTACCTTTACCTCAGCAAGTGACGAAGAACCCGAAACGACCCAAGAGACAGATCTCATGAACTTTGCTGATAGGTAAGGAAGGTAGGTATCCCTCAATATGGACCTAAAGTGTTCACCATATTGGCTTCTTCCAAGGAATAATTGTATGCTCCACCATCGTCGAGGGCGCCTCTTTTTCTTCTTCCTTTATTGATCCAAAATGACATTGATATGATGGAAAACGCGGCTACAGCGGCTGGAGGGACAAAACAAGTTTCCATGTTGGCTGCAAAACAAGAACAGAAGCGTTCAGGCTTGTCGAAGGCGGCTCGCCCCATTCGCGCTATTTTTCGCTCTAAAGTGCGCTCTGTTTTGGGTAGTGCGAAATTTCACTGGAAGCGAGTATGTTTCACCCGAGCGACTTTCGCGAGGGAGTTTCGCTAGTGTAAACGCAGCTTAAAGGAAAGTGAACCTTAGCGTACCTCACTGTAGGAATATACAACCTGTGATAATAAAGTTCGGTGAATGAAGTCAGAACGGTCGATCCGGCAAAACTTGCGACAAACAACGCTGCACCTGCGTAGCAGCAGGTTTTGACCACCTGCTCCCAGCATTGTTAAGATGGGCATCGTGTGTGTGCCGTGTAAGACCTGTTTGGCACAGTTCGTGTTTAGTGCGTTGGTTCTGAACTGCGAACAGTAACATGAACGACCAAAAGATCAATGTACAGTTTTCTTATCAGCTCGGGAAGACACCGAAAGAAACGCATGCGATGCTGTTTATGAAGATCAAGCACTGTCCTTGAAGTGTGTGTACGAGTGCTTCGCCCGTTTTCGAGGAGGCCGCGAAAGTGTTTCTGACAACCCCCGTAGCGGAAGACCGGCGACCGCCGCCAGTGACGAAAACATTGAGAATGTGAGGACATTAATCACGAACGATCGGCGATTTACTGTGTACATAATAGCAGATAAACTGCAGATTAACCGTGAATCCGTGTGATAAATCGTTACTCAGATGTTAGGGAAGGGGAAAACGTATTCCCGTCTTGTGCCACATCACTTGACTGACGATCAGAAGCAGGCACGTTTAGAGGCTTCAAAGGATTTTTCTAAACGGGGGATGCGACACCAAATTTCTTGCACTGTGCTGTTACTGAGGGTGAAAGCTGGTGTCTCAGGTACGACCCTGAAAAGAAACGGCAAATAATGGAATGGCGTTCTCCGGGATGCCCCCATCGGAAAATGGTCAGAGCCGAAAAATCACGTATCAAACTCCCTTTGAAAGGAAAAAAAATCTACTATATTCCTGACATCCACTGAAACGTGGCGAGGCTTTTGAACACCATCCCAAAGGAATCCTTCTTGGAAAGTTTCCAGCACATGTATCGATGATCTCAGCAGTGCAGTTACAGGAGGGGACTATTTCGAAGGGCAGTAAGGTCACTGTCGTACATTGTTCATCTATGTTGATAGTACAGGACTATTCATCGAAATTTATTGTCACAGGTTGTATGTTTGCATAGAGCATTTACTCCCTCCTACAGTATACTGTATTTATGATTCATTTTCCTTTATCCGTTATAATAAGAAAAAACGCACGACGAAAGTTGTTCTAATGAACTGCGTATCCATATGTGACTGGGTGGTGTGAGCAGTCTTAAGAATATTAATGGGTAGGAAGAGTATTGCCAGATAGACGGTATCGTTGGCGCAGTGACGAAATGTACCTGAAAAATGGATCGACGGAATATAGTAAGCTGGAATACGTAATAGTGTAGAAAGTTAATAAGTAAACACACAATAAATTAATTGATTTACTAATCTCTAATTTAAAATCAAGTCCTTGATCATTTCTGTCTGTCTATGTATATGTTTGTCTGTCTGCCTATCCGTCTGTCTCTCTCTCTATTTACCTATTTGTCTGTCTATCTTTTGGTCGGTGATGGTTAGTCACAAGATCCACATGATGGATTTTGATGTGGTTTTGATCATTCTATTAGGCATTCCTCCTCGTGCATCGAATTTGAGTCTTAAAGTTAACACCACTGTGACGTTAAGCCTGGGGTTGAATCTGAGCCTGTAAGGTTAAGCTTGCACTCTTGTCTGTCATAACGTTGCCTGTTAGCTTACGCTTGCACTCTTGGGCATCAAACTTGCGTCTGTAAAGTTAACGCCGTTGAAAGGTTAAACCTTTAGTCGAATCCGAGCGTGTACATTTAGTCTTGCACTCTTATGTGTTTAGCCCAAGATTTGACCTTTGAGTCTTGCACTCGTGGATATCGAACATGGGACCGTAAGGTTAAATCCTCTGTAAGGTTAAGAATAGGGTCAAACCTAGGGCTATAAGGTTAAGCACACGTAGCCAGTGTTATCCTATGACGTCATTTGAGGTTAAGCATGCATCCCTGATTCCAAATCGCCCGAGCTGTGACGTCACAGCGTAGGGAAGGGAAGCCGGTGAGGTGTGAGGAGACCGCTGTACTCTCCGTAATGCAATACTAGGTCAGTACTGTATTAGGATAACGTTCTTAGTAAGAGAACTAAAGTGAATTCGGTAGCATTCACTGATAAATAAATGAGTAAAACCTCGGACAACCCAGCTTTGCGCAGGCAACAGCTGTACATTGTTTTAGTCACTCCGCTATATCAGGTGTTGGAATGAGAATCCCTATTCGTCATATCAGACAGCATCTCATATGTCCACGAGATTTTGCGTCAAGCCATTACACGCGCTGAAACCAAGAAAATTTCCTGACTCGAAGACTATAATGGAATTCAAAAACGTTTGGGCGAAAATCACCTGCTCTAACCACTAAATCCGATTGTAAGTCTCATCTTCATGTACTCGAAATTAACTTAACGTGATATGTGAACCTGCGGTAAAACATCGTCTCTGAAGAAGCAATACCGCGTGTCTGACCATGTCCTCCTCTCCATTAGTTTCCTTAAGACTGCTCACATTTCTCAGCCATGTATGGATATGCAGTCCATCAGAAAGATATGTGGTTGTGTTCATTTTCCTATGCAGAGGTGTAAAGGAAAATGAACTTCATAGTAACGCAGTGTAGGAATATATGTTAGCATAACATATCTACGCATTCCTACTGTACGATGTACTTAATATTCATTTTCCTGTGCTGATCTGTACAGAAAAATGTACTCAACGAAAGTTGTTCTGATGAACTGCATATCCATGTATGGATGGGGGGCGTAACCAGCCTTAAGGAAAATAATAGATAGGAAGAGCGTTGTCCCTTACACGGTATTGATTCCTCAGAGATGATATAACTACATCCCCAAGTGGATAGAGAAATTAATGTTTAAATGTGGCACATGTACAAATGAATTGTTGTCATAAGTAGACCTTGGATACTGACCTACTCTACATTCTCTTCGAGGGGCCGATGACCAAGGTTTTAGGCCCCTTTAAACAACAAGGATCCTAATCCTCATCATCATCAACACCATGAATTCGCTTCGAATTGTGACCTGTGTTATTGGTCGCTTATGGACTATAAGCGAAGACAGAGAATTCGTTGGAAAGAAAATGAATCATCACATCTCGTCGGCACCATGTTAAATTAACGAATTTCGAAAATGCACTTTTTTATGTTTCACAATTTACAGTGCTATGCGAGACACGTATCACATGGCGAATTGGCAAATATGTAGCTGTTAGTAAAGGGCTACAATGAAGCCAGGCACTTCGATAAATGTGGGGCTTTTCTTAAAGTGTCCGTGGTAAAGCAACGAAAATATTATAATTGTGACTGTGCTGCTATTTTCGCTTTCACTTTTGGCGTGTAGCAACTTAACGATGTGCCACCTTCGCGTATTTGCCGTAGTTGTCTAGCTTTTGATTATTGAGGTCTAGCTGAAAACTAACAAAAAAGTAAACTTCAAGAATGTAGAATATTAAGGGTAGTTAACCTGATGATAGTGCTCAGTGAAAACTAGTGTACGTGTTGTTGAATACCTGCGAAATTATACCTGCCAATGAGTCTCGTTTCTGAAATCTCTGCGTTGAATATTCAGTGAACTGTTTATTTAAAGTACTCTGGAATTGTTGATAACGATTTCATATTGAAGAAATCAAAAGCATTATTTCCTTTGTTAAAATTGAGGATTGTCACCTGTGAGCTTGCCCACATTGAGCAGATTATTATGGAGGTGTATTTAGATACAGAAAAGAATGACTATGTTCTGATTATTTCTGGGAATATCCAGTCCAAAATATCAGTTCTCATAACGGTACGGTACTATTATCTCAAACTATTCTATATTTTATGTCATACTACTGTATGTTACGGTACTGAAATTAAAACATATAGCAAATTTTAGAGGGTGGACAACATTCGGAAGAACGTAATTTTACAAAATACCAATACAAAATTAAAGCCTCCATTTACACACCATCCAACAGGAAACATCCTTGAGAGAATCTGAATTTTTTTAAAAATGAATTATAATATATATCGACCATACCTTTCATGTTTGCCATGTGTCCCAGGGAACTCATTGACCACTATCTCTCGATGGGCACGAGTATTATTATCCACTGGTGTAAATCCCTCACCACAGTAGCATCATATCTTGTAACTACAGATTATAGGATGTGGTCTCAATGTAATGTATTAAAGTCATATGTTTGCATACACAGGTGCAACTGGTAGAGCGACGTTACCTCAGTCAGGACAATGTTCCATTATTAAATGAAGTAATCCAGGTCCTTATTGCAGAAACAGAAAAGAAATTTGATAATATTGAGAGTGCTGTTATATTAGCATTGGCAACCATCCTCGACCCCATGTTCATAACCCTAGCATTTTCGAGGTCCTCGAAATATCAGGAGATGGTAACAATTTTGACAAACCACTCTGTTAAAATCAACAGTGCACAGTCTGCTAGAGTGGAAGAAGTAAATAATCCTGCATCCAGCAGGAGTATGAGGCTTCCAAATGTGTTGCGGGATACTTTCGACTCTCGCATTGCAGAAAAGAATAAGGGATAAAACGCAAGGGCTGATACGATAATTGAAATTCAGCGATAACTTGGGGAGCAGTACGAGGACAGAGACTGTTTTCCAAGACCGGACAAGTAGTGTGCAAGCTGAGAAATCGACTGAAGGGAGACGTTGTTAATATGATAGTGTTTTAAAACAGTAAGTTAATTGGCAAACGATTTTTTTGTTACCACACTCTATGCACTCTATGCGGTCTTTCTTTCTTGTGTATATTATTTATAGAGTATTAATTTTCACTGTTAGTGCATTGTTACCTGGAAAGATTTTCCACTGAATTGGTTTTATGTTTGCCATAGATCAGATATGACATTTAAATCCAAATTGGCAACTATTTCAGAATATACTGTCCGAATATATTATTGCTATTACCAATTAATTTGTTGTAATCTGATACTCTATGTCAGTTTTTGTTTCAAGTAATGTAAGTACCAATTAGCGATTATTTAAGAGTATTGTTTCCTTATTATTTTATTATTGTTACTAAAAATAATGGGAAAAAAGTTGTAATATTTTAGCCTATTCCATGCAATTAATATTTCTTTTTATGTAATCGCTGTTCCTATTGGTGATTTTTAAGCGCATTTCTCAGAATCTCTCATTATTATTATTAAAAATAATTGGTAAAAATTGTTGTAATAATGCATTTTATGCACGATATATTATTATTATTGTTATTATTATTATTATTATTATTATTATTATTATTATTATTATTATTATTATTATTATTATTATTATTATTATTATTATTATTATTATAACCAATAACTGATAAGAAATTGTTGTCATACGTAATACGCTCGCCGGTGATTTGTTATTATGTAATTTAATTTCATATTGGCGATTACTTAAGATGCTGTCACGACGACAGAGACTGTTTTCCAAGACCGGACAAGTAGTGTGCAAGCTGAGAAATCGACTGAAGGGAGACGTTGTTAATATGATAGTGTTTTAAAACAGTAAGTTAATTGGCATTATTAATATTATAAACTGTAATTGGTGAAACATTTGTTGTAATATCCCATTAGTAAATGAAGGTTGTTTGCATTATGTAGTTCAAGTTCACGTTGGTGATTATTGAAGACTATTCTGCCAAAATTTATTATTATTATTATTATTATTATTATTATTATTATTATTATTATTATTATTATTATTATTATTATTATTATTATTATTATTATTGTTACTCTTATTATACACAAAAGACCCTTTTTGCGACAGCCCTGGCGGGTCTTGGCCTACTAATTTGACCTCTGCTCAGCTCGAAGTCCAGTAGATTACGAAGTGACGTGTCGTAAGGACGACAAATCCTCTCGACGGTTATTCTTGGCTTTCAGTACCAGATATCTACCTCATCGTCATAAGGAAAGATGAGATACAGGTAAAATACCTGAACTGGCCTGAATCGATCTCGGGGCAAAAGAATTGGTAAAGCATTTGTTGTAAAATCATACTCTAAGCACTCAACTTCTTTTCTCTGTTTTACGTCACTGAAGTTATTATTGGCAATTATGTAAAAGTATACTGTCAGATTATTATTACCTCTACTATTATCGTCATCATCGTAATCGTCGCCAAAATAGACCTACAACATTGACAATAACGATGATATAACCCGAAGCAATATTTAATGTTTACTGGCTACTAATCATCTTGTATTCATAGTTTCGCAAGTTACCAAGGGAGGAACGTGGAATAATTATTATACTTCCAAGCAGTACCGGCAACAGTATTTAGATGGCGTTAGAGCATCAGTGGAGTCGACACTGAGGTCGAGGCAGCAGTCTCGAATCTTCGCCACTCCGTTTTTTTTTTTTTTAAATCATTTATTTCTCACAAATAACAAGATACAGTGTCAACATACAAAAGTAACACAACAAGCAAAGCACGGAATCTCTCATGACAGTATAATGTGCACTAGTCACAAGTCCTTCTGTCCTGATTGTTCTAGAGAGTAGTCATTTCAACTGAGAGGGGAAAAAAAAACAAAAACCCATTGGCACAAACCACATCGCGTGAAAAACACTGCACTATCCACTGCACGACCATTCGACTGTTATAATGAAACACTCTCGAGTTCCTTAAATTGATGTTTCTCTCTCGATGGCACACGTTTCAGTAATGTTCGTTTGGCATCTTTTAGAAGACGAATGAACGTGTTAAGGGAGCACTGTTCGTTTGTCTGGACAAAATAAAGATACCCCATGACAAGCCAGGTTTGCGCAAATTTCAAGTGCTGCGTACCGAAATCGAGCTCTAAGGCTGCTCTGTAAGCTGCATTAGGATTCGTCGATCCTGTCATCTGTCTTAGCACAGAACAAAACCATTTCCAGATAACTTTGACATTTCCACAGGTAGTAAGTTTATGCCTCTGTGTGTCCACCTCCAGACATTTTTTACAGAGTGGGGATTGGGTGATGTTGTGACGGAATTTTTTATCTTCTGTGGGAATAATTTCGTTTATAGCTTTATATGCGGCTACTTTCCAGTCAGTTGGTATAAGAGGATCTTTGAAATTTCTCCAGATTTCATTCCATTTCCG
Organism: Anabrus simplex; assembly: GCF_040414725.1. NCBI lineage: Eukaryota > Metazoa > Arthropoda > Insecta > Orthoptera > Tettigoniidae > Anabrus > Anabrus simplex. Next base: position 472,462,211 of record NC_090266.1, on the reverse strand, counting down.
ATTTGGGTACTTCTCCGTGATCTGGGGTTGTGTTTCGTTCTTCTGTAATAGATGATTGTATATTACTCGTGTAGGAGGAACGTTGTTTCCTGTCACTCGTACCGTATCTATCGCTTGCAGCGCTCTTCTAAAACATCGAGTCGGCACTAAATACTTCGGGTTTTGCTGATGTGTATTCCAAAAGTAAGTATTATGAGCAGCTCCTACTCCCGTCTTCGCAATCATTATCTCTCGCATTAAAAGCGCTTGGCATTTTTCGCCGACTGCTATGAGACCCAGTCCTCCTTGCGCTACGGATTTTCTCACTTGTGACCTTGCTACACGAAACATATATCCGCGCCACAAATAATAACTAATACAGAGTTCAACTCGCTGGCTTATTTTTACCGGCATGGGTAGAATTTGTGCCACATACCACAATTTAGACAAGGCATACAAATTTATATGCCACACCTTTTGGATGATGTTCAGGTTTCGACTCAAACTGATGGACAATGTGGCGCGTACCCTTGAAACTATGGTTGACCAGTTTATGTCAATATTTTGGGACATATTAGGGGTAAACACTAATCCCAAAATCTTAATTCTATCTTTAATTGGTATGGACGCAATTGTCATCTCTTGTGACCAGCTACCAAGCGGTAGTATCTCGGATTTTTGATAACTGACTTGGGCATTAGAGGCTTTCTCGTAAGTTGTTATTATACTCTTCAACTGTGGGGTAACGGTGGGTGTCTGCAGTAATATGGTGACGTCGTCAGCATAAGCTGCAACCGTGAACAGGCTCTGGGGGTTGGGAATCGTGCACAGTACAAAGTGGACTGCCCGAATAAAGGGCTCAATACTTAGAGCAAAAAGAGTCATTGAGAGGGGACATCCTTGTCGTACCGATGTCTTAATTGGAATTGGTCTGGAGAAGAGTCCATTAAGAAGGATTCGAGAATGCGCCGAACTATACAGGGTTCGAATAAGATTGCATATTGCGGTTGGGAGACCCAAGCGTTGCAGCACTGCTAACAGGTACCCATGATGCACTCTGTCGAAAGCTTTTCGGAAGTCCAGGTTTAGAATCGCGCCCATTTCAGTTGGTTCTGCTTCAAAGTGTAACACTGCATTCCTTACTGCCTGTAGGATGTGGGTAATTTTCCTTTCGGGTATAGCACATGTTTGCCCTTCTTTGATGATGTTATTAAGGTAGGGACGTATTCTGTTCGCCAGTATTTTCATGAAGATTTTGTAATCAGTGTTGAGGAGTGTTATCGGGCGGAAATCCGATACAGTTCGTGGTGCGGCGACTTTGGGTATAAGGATTATAATGCCTTCATTAACGCCTGTGCAATCTTGTAGATTGGCGAACAATAGTTGCATTAGTGTTAAAAGGGTTGTTTTCAGGATGTTCCAGTACTTTTTGTAGAAAAGGTAAGTCAGACCATCAGGGCCGGGAGCTGATCTCTTACTGGCCGATCGTAGGGCCTCGAATAGTTCACTTTCTTCAATGGGACGGAGGAGCTGTTGCCTATCATCATCATTGAGTTGTTGATCGACGAAAGACAGAATGTTCGTTTGATCTAGCGGGGAATTCTCACAGTCCCGGAACGTTTCGCGGAAGTATTTCTCAGTTTCATTTAGACAGTCTTTAGTAGATAAGAGTCGTCTGTTGTCATCTGTATGAAGAGTAGATATTACTTTGCTCTTCCCGTTCCTTTTTTCATGGGCTACATGATAAAGCTGAGCTTTTTCTTCTGCTAAGGGTGAATTAGAACACGAACGAACTAAGGAACCCTGTAGGATGTTCTCCTGAATAGCTGTTATTCTTCGTTTAACTGCGGCTATGTGACTGTTTACGTTGTAACCTGCCTGTTGACGCGCCAGAAGGTCAGTTAGTATAGTGTAGTAAGAGTGCAGAGTTTTCCGTCTGTTACGTGCTTTTTCTGCTCCATGTTTCTTAAAGAAGGATTGAATCGCCGGTTTAACCTTATGCAACCACTTGTGTACAGTTAAAGGGCCCTGTTGGATGAGACGACGGAGCATATTTGACCACATCTGTTGAAAGCTCTCTTTCACTTGCTCGTCATCAAGCAACGCATTATTTAGTTTCCAATATCCCTTCCCGATAACAGGTATTCTCCTAGTGGTACGAATCTTCAGTAGGACAGCGTGATGATCACTGAAGGGTAATATTTTAACACTGATGTCATGTATATGCGGTGCTAGGTCTCTGTTAACGTAAAATCTATCAATTCTAGAAGCCGCTGTTCCTCGGAAAAATGTAAATTGTACGAAATTGCCATGTTTACTTTCCCATCCATCACGAAGCTCTAAGGCCTGACATATCCTTTCAAGTGCAGGAGAAGGGTTGAATTCTCCTCTCTGGTCTTTGGCGTGTAAAACACAATTAAAATCCCCACCGAAAATTAAGTCTTTGTAGTTATGTCGTAAATAGAATGGTAAGTGTGTGGTCAGAAATTCCTCTCGCTCGTGACGACGATGTGTTCCAGAGTGCAGGTAGATGTTTATGTACAGTGTGTTATCTTCTGTTAATATCGACGTGATCCTCCCACTAGGGTGTGTTTCACAAAGTTTAATGTGTAATCCAGATCGGTATATAATTGCAGTACCTCTCGAGTCTTCCCCAGGATTGGCAACATACTGGTAATTATTCCCCAGGTAAGGCAAAGTAAAGACGTTAACTTCTTGTAGGAAGAGGATATCGATGTCATAATCTCTAATAAATTCTTGTAAGAGGACCTGTTTGCTGCGACTTCTCAGGCAATTTACATTAAGTGAGGCTACGGTATGAAGAAGTAGAATGCTTAAGGAAAAGAACACAGCGCCAATCATAATGATGTGTTTGAAGATGGAGACGAGTGCTTAAGTTATTTATTCGGAACATGTTTGATAATTTTAGTGACTTTCTTTTTACCAGTATCATCTACCGGCCGCTTTAACCTAGGATCCCGTTGGCTAACTGGAGGTAGTTTTGTTTCCGTAATTTCCATTTCTTCCACCGACGGGGGTCCCGCATGTTCGAAGGTCGGTGATATATTATGCTCGTCCCTACTTTGCATATTACTGTCTTTGACGGATGGTGGCGGTGTCAATACATCTCCGCCCCCTGTTTCCATATCCTGAGTTATTGGAGGCTGTAACTGGTTATGATTTGTTTCTTGGGGTAGCTGTGCTGGCCGTACGGCATCTGACTCGAGCGTAGTTAGCCTTTCCTGTGTATGCGGTATTTGATGACTATTATCAGAATTGTCGTTCTCAGTTATCTGATCCCCCACCTGTTGACCTAATAACTCTGTCTCCCTGTGCGTCACAGAAGTGGCCGGCATAGTGTTCTGGTGATCATGTTGTGTTTCCTGTGTAGCTTCATGTAAGTCACTAGGTGATGAACTGTGTAAGTTGTCTTCAGGAGTCAACTGCGTAGCTTGCAGCGGACTGCGCTGTGTCGGCAGTTTCCCACTGGCCAAGGTCGCCCAGGTGGGACTAGCAGGCTGTTCGCTTAGCTGGACAGGTTGTTTACGTCGTGGGCATTGACCCCGTAAGTGTCCCACTGCATTACAAGACGAGCACGTAGTAGGCTGATTTTCGTAACTGATCAGGGCTTTATGCCCACCAATATCTAAGTAAGACGGTATATGTTGCTTTAACATTAGTCGAATTGCTCGTACACCATTATGAACCTTGTACCGGAAACCTGAGCTCCACGTTTCATCCTGAATCGAAAAAATTGTCCCATATTTACTAATTTGTTCCACAATTATTCTATGAGGTACCTCCATCGGAAGATTAAAGATTCTCACCAACTTTGTACCTAGTCCCGCAGAATCAATAGTCACTTTGCTACGGAACCCATTACTGTGTAAGAAGGAGTGCTCACCTGCATAATCCTGTAGCAGTTTTTCAGTTGTTTCCTGCTTCTTGCATTTTATGTACACTTGCCGCGATATACCATTAAGCTGGATCATTTCGATGTCACTTTCTTCTAGGTGCAAGGTGTCAAAAATCCAGTCATGCACTTCGTATGGGGCTGGTCGGGGCGTGTCTCTGTCGGTGAAGTTGATCACAATCGTATTCTTCCTTTCCACTATCATGATGATCGTTTAACTATGAACACATAGATATCTCGAACAACCCTATCTGTCACCACTGTCAAGCGTTTATCAGATAGTCACTTATACAAAAGTAAAAACAGACTCGTTAGACCGTACACTCAGTTCGAGAGCTCACTAGCTGCCCTGACTTGCACGCACGCTGGTCCAAGCAGAACTGCCGTTCGCAACCCGTCCTGACGGAAAACCATTCTCAGGACAGCCGACAGTTGGGGCCAGCCGGGAGGTCCAGCCCTGTCCCGTATCCCGAATGCAGAGGAGTAGAGCCACGGTAGAGCCGTGGCCACTCCTCCTGTGCTCGTTTGGCCCGTCGGAGTACAGAGTTCCTGGACCGCGGACCAGCCGTGGCCACTTATGGGCCGAGACCCACTCTGCATCTACCGACCCTTTATTTTCTATCTAAGCTTTCATTCCTCCCCTGAGGGGGGGAGGCTGGCCACCTAGTAGGGAACACCTATTCTCTGGCCCTTTACTCTTTCTAACTATGCTTGCATATGTGGCTTAGCAGTTCCTCTTTCTTGTGGAATGCCTGCTAAGTCTTTAACCATTGGATTTAGTTGAGTGCGAGCTTTCGTGTGAATAATCCATTCACCATTCACTAGCATGTTTTTAATTTTGTGTATCGAACATTCTTCAAATTTCAATATGTCATTTCTATGGACGCTCCCCTCCTTGCCTACCCGCTATTTCTCCCTCCCTTCCCTTCTAGGCGTTTATGTGTTTCTTAGGTAAAGATGGATGAGTGCAATTCTTGCTACAATTCGATGTTTCAAGAGTTCTGATTCACCTGGTTGTCAAATTCTAGTCAGTGGTTCTGGTGGTTTAGAAAACTTATTTTAAATTTATGCAAACTTAAATCACGGTAGTTTCATTTTATTATCTATGTTCAATGGTGCTGGTAATAAGTTTTCTTGGAAGACCAACCAGTCTAGAGAGCCAAGATAAACGGCCGAGAGAATTCGTCGTGCTGACCACACGACATCCCGTAATCTGCAGGCCTTCGGTCTGAGCAGCGGTTGCTCGATAGGCCCTGGCCCTTCGGGGCTGATTTGACATGGAGTTTGGTTTGGGTGTTTTTGGAAGACCAAAGTCATATCAAACATGTACCTATTTAACAACTTTTTTCTTGAAAACAATATATGTGCATTTCAAAGAAATACTGCCCTTTATGAATTCTCCCGAATTTATTCTGTACCTACCACGGAAACTCTTGATGCCCAGCACCTTCTAATCTGTAGCAGAACTTCTTGAACATCGAGAAATATACTTTCTGACAAGTCACATAAAACATATCGAATGAAAATACGATCAACACATGGCAAAAAGGTAGTTCTACCAAACGCTACAGGTAGTTGTACCCTTAAAAAAATACCCCTATCCAGTTAAACCCCAACAATGGTGACTTACTAGGTTTTGTTTCTTCAACGACTATAAACAAATCTCTGCAGGGGACTGAAAATGAAATGCATCCTAAAGTAAATCAACAATAATAAGAAAATAATTACTCTTGAATGAAGGAGTCAGGATTTGCGAATAGTATATTTCGGAACCCCTTTTCTAATGAAACGTAACTCCATATTCTCTGAATAAAATTTCTCTGGATATGTTCAGGTCCACGAATGGATATTCCTTCTATCCTAGGCAACTGGAAGGATTTGCCACTTATTTTTTCTAGCCCCTTTTCCTGGCTCGTCGCTCTACAGCAAATTCCACCAGCAATGTCTGCCAGGATTAGCTGGAGTCCTACCTCGTAATGAAATGCAATGGAAAGGAACGAGCTCTTTAATCTCCGTCTAGGCAAAGGATCACTCAAGGCTCAGGGCTTGACAACTTGAGGCAAGTAATTAATTGTCCTCGAACTCGCTTTATTTTTCAGGATTTTCTTGGTCATTTATTAATACAATTGAAAATTTTTATACTGCAATGGTGTGTATTCATTTCATCACCTCTGGCAACCAATTAGTTATATGTATATTCCACGTGCGTCCATTTCCTCTCACTTCAATTCCCATTTCCCTCCTCCTATGAGCGATTTTCAGTCAGGTTATTCGAATCAGTTTCATTTCGCAGTTTGACTAAGTTAATTACGTATAATTGAAGAGAATCGTTGCAAACCCGTATCATGTCCACAAGTGAATAAAATTGAGTTTGATGCGACTTCACGTAGTTTGTTATATGCTCTTTTACTCTGTATATCCACGGAGATAGAGGCATGTTTGGTTCACCCGGAGGGCCGTGGCTTCGACTCCCCTTTAGGATGTCGAAAAGTGTAAGAAAAGAGGTTTTTACTTTTGAAGTGGTACATGGCGCTGAGGTTCGCTCAGTCTACACCAAAAATAAGTAATAGGCAAACAAATGTGGCTGGGCATAGAGGGCAGAAGTTACTCCTCCAATGGCCTTCATTGACGATATGGTGACGGCTTTGTTTTTAGCTTGGTTCAAGCTGCGATATCAAATCGTGTCAGACGGCGTTGTTTCCTAGTGTTAATGACCGGATCAAACCGTGTTATGTCCATGCACATATTACCTTACGTTGGACACAAAGGGGATTCGTTGCATTCTTATGTTCGATATTCTGGAAAATAGACGATTTTCGGTAATGATTATAGTTATATGTTATTGACTAACATTATTGACAGACTGAACCCACCTGCAGTATGGTGATGGAGGAAAATCTCATAGTATGGGATTACTAAACATGAAGAACTGTCATGTTAAAAGACGCTCGTATCTATAATATACAATTCTTTAAAATGATATTTGTTCGTGGCGTTGACCTCTGCAGATGTTCTACCACTACTTTCACCATATGACAGGAACCTGCGTGTAAGGGTAACTGCGGAAGTGTAGACAGTTGAATGTGAGGAAAGGAACGTTAAGGACGACACAAACACCCAGTCCCCAGGCTAGGGATATTAATCATTTACAATTATAAATCCCTGATCCAGGCGGGTATCGAACCCGGGGCCGATATACAATATTATTAGTAAAGTAATTAGTTTCCTTCAATTACTACGAAATTCCACAATTTAAGTAATTCAATGTAATTGTAAAATATCCTATTACCACACTGAGCGGAGCAAGTCGTATTATGTCCGAAGTGCCTTTTCCGCTTTTCGTAAAATCGAATTCTAAAATGATTACATTTTCCATAGTACCTAGGTGCAGTATATCGTAGCACAACTGGACTTTATCTGATTCATGGTTACTTGTCTGGTTTGACTATAATCAGTTTTTTGTTTCTATTGAAAAATTTCATCCAGTCGATGTAATACTGTTTGCAGCGAGGCCATTCATTTTTTAAATAATTTGCTACTATTTCAATATTGAAACCGTTCAATACCACGTTATTAGACATGTCGAGAAGCCCAGTAAGATATGTGTGCCTTATCCTGCATCAATTTATGAAATAGTTCGTTGTAAATAGTATTTTATACCCTGTCTGGGATACGAACGACGCTGCGCGATTTCGGAGGCTGGAACCCTAATTACGCGTAAGGACAGAGAGAAGGTCTGAATACAGCGTGACCTTGGTATTTCCTCTCTATCTTGCAAGTTAGCTGAAGATATGACGCTAGGTTTAAGATGCTGCCTGTGTTAGAAGGCGTGGCTAATTTACAAGGTTTCAACCTAAGAACCGTATATAACCAATACTTTATTGCCTATTCCCTGTATACCAACACACAGACTTAGCAGGGGCACCAATAATAATAATAATAATAATAATAATAATAATAATAATAATAATAATAATAATAATAATAATAATAATAATAATAATAATAATAATAATAATAACAACACTACATCAATAAACTGCGCAATTTGTAGTATTTAATGATGTAAAAATATTATTTACTTCTCGACGCGATTTTAATGATGCCACATAAGACAGTATCGCAGTGATAAATACCAGATGGCTCTTGGGGGTTTCCTTGACTCAGAGCTAGGAGTACCCATCATCCCCACCACGTGTGCCTAAAATCCAAAGGACGCATTCGTAATTACTATGAAACACACCATCCGATTTGTATGAAAATAGTTCAGTAAATAGAGGGCGTAATGAGCAACAAATTGAGCATCCCTTCGACTCTGGAAGATGACTACTAACGGAGCGAGTATGTAAAAGTTGGAGGGAGGTTATTTTTCCACAGCAAACTCCACTAGGCGACTATATGACGTATATGACGTATCACACTGCACATTTCAGATTATTCCATATCATGGTTTGTGTGGTTCACGTCACAGTGCTGATTAAGTGTTTCTTTGCGCACATATCTACAGCCATTATGTGATAGGTGTGCGTGATATCGACAGCAATTACGTGTGATCAGTACTCCTCTTGTGACGGAGTGAACACGCTATCTGAAATGGCCAGTGCGTAGTGAGACAATAACTACGGAGAACTAAAGATCATTGTACTATAGTTGGCCGTGTGCAGATACCAGAGGCAATAAAAGCTATCAAATAAATGTAGTCATATTAGCCAGGGATGAGCATGTGAAAAGTGGCGCTCGGTTTAGAGGTTGCGCAAATTCTCTATTATGGCTATCTGTAATGAACGGGGCGCGAGGGGCGATCTTCAGGGATATTAATCGCTACTTGTGGTAGTCCATCTCTAGCCTATGAGTGGTCACTACAATTATCGCATTTATCCTGAAGTCAGATTAACATTACTTCGAATAACTCGACTTACATTTGTGTTCAGATGTATGTGAGTGCCCTTTTATCCTCATTCCTACAAAACGAGATCGTGCCTATGTGGTAGCGGTATTCCTGAGCGGAAGTACACCGTGGGATTTTCAACGGCTTGGAGGTAGCTAGGTAGCCGTTTCCAGTTCATCATGGAGCCAGCACGGAGCCAGACGAACCCAGGATCTTCTACCATGGCGCTCATGGATAACTAGATCCATATGGGTACCGCCAGATGACAGCAGATTACACACCGAAACGATAAGTACATTCCGATGATATCTCAGCATGAGAATCCGTCTGTAGTTGCATTAATATGGTAATATAACTTTCTAGATAAATTCAGCAGCATGCATTTTGATTTCGTGTATATGGTATAGATAGCGAGATATACAAATCTCAGTGGGCTATGGTATCTTTATTAGCTTTATTTTACTTGTCTTCTGGGTGATTATTGCCTAATCACGAAATATATCTTCGGGGATCTGCATGAATTGGTGTTTAATGCCCTATATGTTGTTATGTGTGTTTAATGAAGCACTCGTAGATGGAGTGGATTTAAATCATTCGGCTGAATTTCAGAATATTTCCATTTAAATCAGCTAGCAGGATCTTCTTAAGTTCCGATTATTAATTGTCCAGGTGCTTCACAAATTAAATGCTGCATGGGTACAGACATCCATTAGTTTAAGGATGCTGACAAGTGAAGAAAGAAACAAATTTGTGCGAACAAATGACCTAGAAGATACGCGAGTGCGCCAAGTATTATACTTTAATTCCCTGTCGGAAAATGTCATCTTAATATATTCTAGAAGGTATTTGAATAGTGTGGATAATAAGTACATGTGTTTGAAATTGAGGGCACAGAGAGAATATGTGAAGAAATGCAGGATATGAGAATTAATAATAATAATAATAATAATAATAATAATAATAATAATAATAATAATAATAATAATAATAATAATAATAATAATAACATAAGCCAGTAGTGTAATTCGCAGAGGCGTTGGAAGAAAGCGAATGATATGTGAATAATGTCCATGGAAGATAATATGCCGGAAAACCTGCGATAGATTAAGTAATAATTAATCATTTATTGCGGATGGGATTACGAGCAACCGCTCAGCTGTATGGCCAGGGCATGTTCCATTGGCGAAAGAAATATGGCCTCAGAGTGGAGGGTGAAAAGGAGGTGAGATTCCAGACCCTTCAGTCACTTTTGTTCCTTTTGATGGCTTTGTCCCAAGCTTTTCTTAAATTCAGGCCATAGCCACTACCTTCCCAATCCTAGCCCATTTCCATCCTTGCGCCGCCAAATCCTTCGATGTACTAGTGCGCCGTTAAACCAGTAGCAAAAAAATAATCATTATGATCAGCGCTGCTTTAGGAGAAAATATAAATCAAATATAATATTGAAACACTAAATCAAGAGATCCGACAAAAAACGTCTGAAATTCGTAAGTGGTTAAAGTTACCTTGTGGCCTTCCCAATTTACCAGCAGCTGAACTACCAGATGCTTTTAGAGACTTTCCCAATGATCTCAGTTTACCGATTACATTTTCGACAACCATGCTGAATAATAAACGTTCACCACCACTCCCCTCGCTAGTGTTATGGACTGAAGCACCACAATTACGGAAATAATGAAAATTTGAAATTTATATTACAGTGTAGCAAAGTGTAACGATGTTAAGAACGTTCGTGTGTTCAAATGAAAAAAAAACATGCAGCTCAATGAAATGACTGAATGTGCGACAAAATGATCAAAAACCTTGTTCTTTTAAAAATAGAAAGAAGTGTTACACTAGATATTTGAGAGTAACCATGTATTTACCATATACCATATTATAAATACATACACACTATTCGAAAATGTTCGCACTATGTAGTGACAGTCTATCGTTACTTTCTGTGTACTGCACACTTTGTTGTCGATCTTCTCTCAAGACCTCGGCATCGTAAGCAAATACTTATTGACTCTTATCTATCTAAGAGGTTGGTTATGGCCTTTATAGTCACTTCATCGAATGTTCGACAGAGTGCGAAGGAAATCACAATATCTCAAACAAAATAAAAGGGCTTCAGCCATATATATTTATTTAAAAATTTATTGACATTTAAAATACTTTACAATGAACAACGTTAAAATTTCATTAAATGGAAACAGGAAAAATAACACACAACTTTATCAGAAATGACTGATTAAATACGTTGAGTTCCTCGGACTTTTACCTTTGAGAATTTTTATTACAAGATCTCGTCCTTAAAACATTACTGCACAAAATATAATCTGAAAGATAAAGTCATGTTTCAAGCGAAAACATAGGTCAGATTGTTTTAACTCTGGAAAGCCTAGTCTCTCGTGAACGATTTTTAAACATTCCTTTCTCTATAAGGTTGTCACCGATTAAATGTCACAGTATGACACCATACAAGCACTGAGATGCAATGACCTCCAATCCAACTTGAATAAGACTCGAAATTATTAGCCATCATTTGATGAAGTAAAACGTGCTCCTTAACAAAGCGTAGCGTTCGAACTTCAGTCGAAATATCTGAAATATCAAAATGTGACTGCATCACCTTAACAAAAATTAACTCCATGAAGTAGGTTAAATGAGAATGCTTAAATAAATTCATGAAATAAACTATGTTGAACTGAACACGTATACAAATAATAAAATATCTTACGTTAATATCACATACGATTTAACTGATTAATTTTCATCAACTAATTAATTACTTTTCAGATTAACTCCGACTTCGAACAACAAATTATATGAAAACTGCTTCATTAAACGCAAGATTATATTTAAGAAAATTTAATACTGTTGCGACAAGTTAGCAGTGCACTTTGCTAAATACAAATTGTTAACATTACTAGGTCTGAAATTGTAGGTTGCATAATCTATAAATTGTTACCTTAACGTCCATAAACTATAGAAAACAAAACGCGCATCTCTGAATGAAATATAATCATTAGTGAAATCATACTTCATTATATCATCCTCGCCTGTACTGAGTCTAACTGGTGATTCAAAAACAGAAACAGTTCAAAACGACAAAAGAATTAACATAATACTATCCACCAACGAACCTGCAATACACGCCAATTAAACTACTATGGCCTGCAAATAAAATATATGGAAAACAATGGTCATGTATAAAACGTAGATTAGTGTAAGAGCCTTTAATTGTTAGCTAGGGCGTCATGTAGGAGACCTACCTGTCTGTGGTCAGGTTATGCAACGCTAAAACGTAACACATGTCTAGCTGAATGGGTGACCGCCTAACATGACCCGAAAAATAACCCCACTAACGTCACTCAATGACCTAGCATAAATCAATAACAACATAAAATATGTACATGACATCTCCGTAACATCAAAAGCTCACTAAAGGAATACAATATTTGAACCACCTAGGAATAACTTCCAAGTTCTCTCGTAGTCCATGCCCAACTCGTTTACGTCACATCTCTATTCTATCCGCAACTCAGTTCGACTGAATGCAGTTACACGGTATGTCCTAACCTTCTACCAAACTTGTGTTGCCATTCCACGACTACCCTCGATATTCTCAAATAAAAAGTAAATCAACGTGATGTTGTTACCATGATCAAATTTAGCATAATAACAGAGAAAAGGTCCTCCCTTCTATTATCCACAATTCCAAACCTTGAGGAATAATCTTTACTTGGAGAATCGTGAAACGAAATTCTGCCACTTAACCACATGGACCTACAGTCCGAACCAATGAATTAAAATCACACTTTCACTAATAACTCCCCAGGCAATGTCAAAAATCTACAGATGGCACACATCGTTTCTTCCTGGACACTACTTCAAAATAAAATGGCATTTAACAACATGCATCGGCGCATATCCAGACACACCCAGTTACATAACTCGTGTTCGACATCAAGAGATCAACTTTGCCTAAATAATACTTCACATCGCTCGAGAATATCACAAATCAGTCCTAAATGGTTATTGCAGCTTTTGACATTCTGCACATAAACTTGGGTGTCAAAGTCATCGCAAAAATGTATGCCAAACTAATTTATTTCAGTCGTAGATTCTCTGTAACCACTAACATCCAATTTCTTTTAGAATTCTTCCTTTTATTAACGGGAGAAAATCTTGGACGTTAAGAAAAAAATATACCCTTTCAGTTTCATGATTTAACAGTCGTACAGACCTTTCTGAAGTAAATACCTGCAATCTACTTCATCTCCTCGACAACCGCGGAATTCACAGACATTATGACCATTCTTAACGCACTTACCTTCAGGATTGTATTCACAACAACACATAATCCTATATTTAACATATGATTGGCACTAAACACTTCACTTTCGATCATTTGAGACGTCTTATTTCGCTGCTTCCTTCTTGATGCCCCGCAAATCCTCCAAACGCGGATCCTGTTACCGCACAATACGCCAATGAACTAAAAGCTTTTGACCGATAATAAAATGTTTGTTCTCACAGGAAAAACATTTTTAATTTTTGTCATGCCCGGTATAGATAGTTCTAACACCTTGTTGGTAAAAAAAAAAATGGCGTATGGCTTTTAGTGCTGAGAGTGTCCAAGGACAAGTTCGGCTCGCCAGGTGCAGGTCTTTCGATTTGACCCCCGTAGGCGACCTGCGCGTCGTGATGAGGATGAAATGATGATGATGACGACAAACTCACCCAGCCCCCGTGCCAGCGAAATTAACCAATGATGGTTAAAATTCCCGACCCTGCCGAGAATCGAACCCGGGACCCCTGTGACCAAAGGCTAGCACGCTACCCAATTAGCCATGGAGCCTGACAGCTTGTTGGTGATGGATAATAAACAGACTCTTGTCTTTACACACGTTCGCTGTTCCAACATAACAATCTAAATTCCTTTATTCTTGTTAAAAGTATGTTAATATTAGAATACCACGAATGCTGAATTATTTTATGTACTTCGAGATATTAGCATGCAACGGAGTATGTTCGTTACTTCTCCGGTTTAAATAAATAAAACATCGACACCCCACATTCTGAAAATTTATGAGTCCTTCGGGACCTTCTCATAAATCAGGCTGAGTCCAACTTCTCATTGAACTACGTTGAAGTCTTGTGCAACAATGCTATACAAGCCATGAATTTTCTTCACTCGTGGGATTTACACAAAATTTCATATCTGCTGTTGTCATAAAATTCAGGCCATCATATCTTCATTATCAGAATATTTTATATGGCATTTTCAAGAAGTAAAACGCTGATGGCTTTTCTCGTACTATTTCTTGTTCAATAAGCTATGGGGTCCTCATCTCAGCGTTTCCTCTGACGTCACTTCTCACACACCTGTTAAACGAAGTCGCCTTGCTCTCATATGTTCAGACATAGGATCTAAAGGATATTTTACTTCGGGACATTCTCTTATAATATACCATCTTTAAAAGTTAGGTTTTACTTGTGCCGAGATATCTCCAATTTTCTTCTAAAATAGCTTCCGAAGAAAGACAATTTAAGAAACATTTGACATCGTCTTGGGCTTGGATAATACATTTCCAAAGTTGCCTCTCCGTCCAAGAAGATGACAATCACTCTATCCCTCTCACTCAGAACGGTAAACAGCTAACAGTCGGAAATTATTGATCGCCTAGGGAGAAAGCGTAGAAAAAGTTATCACGCCCATAGAAATTGCAGAGGTGAGGAATATCGACCCCTGACTTCAAACACATGTACCTGGTTATGAACATAATTTTAGGCGTACCTCTTTTTGCTATTTGTTCGTGGCGTCGACCTCTAAACATCTTTTGCCACTACTTACACCATATGTTATGAACCTGCGTGTAATTGTAATTGCGAAAGTGTAAAGTGTTGAATGTGAGGAAGGGAACGTTAAGGACGACACAAGCACCCAGTCCCCAGGCCAGGGATATTAATCATTTAAAATTAAAAACCCATGACCCGGCCGGGAATCGAACCCGGGGACGCCGGGTGACAGCTGTACCATTAGTCCCGTTTCCTGATACGGGGTCGGGGATGAGATGACACGAAATTATAGACCGTATGGTATGTTTTACGGCCGGATGCCCTTTCTGACGCCAACCTCAGTTGAGGAGGTAATGAGGATGAATATATATATATTACAATTTGCTTTACGTTGCACCGACACATGTAGGTCTTTTGACAATAATGGGAGAGGAAAGGCCTAAGAGTGTGAAGGAAGAGTCCGTTGCCTTAGGTAAGGTACAGCCCCAGCATTCGCCTGGTGTGAAAATGCGAAAGAAACGCAAAACCATCTTCAGGACTGCTGACATTGGGGTTCGAAATCGCTATCTCCCGTACGCAAGCTCACAGCCGCGTGCACCTAACCGCACGGGCAACTCGCCCGTTCAAAGTGACGATAGAAGGAATTGACTGTTACCTGTTAATAGAAATTGTCCCGGTATTTGCCTCGAAGTGCAAATGGGAAACCACAGAAAACAATTTTCAGCAAAGTCATATTTATTTACCTGAGAGTTCAATAGTCAATGTTTTGCTCGTTCCATTTCCGTTTCCCACAATATCAATCTTGTAAACAAATAGTTACTTTTACAGCTTGACAAATACACGGGTCAGAATCGATCGTACAAATATCTTAGTTCAATTTTATGCCCTGACTCGAAGCTCATCTCCAATCCATTATCGTACAATATTAACGTTTCAATCGCTATACTTTTTGGCGTTTTTCTTGCCGTTTCTTTGTCCTTTTTTTACAACGTTTTACCATTTTTATGACGTTTGGCAACATCCATCCTTCTTCTTCCCTTTATTGTGCTTTAATGACTGTATTATCTCTGTCCCCTTCTCTCATTCATCCCACCCTCTCCTTCTGGCAAATGCGTATATATAATCACTTTCCTCCGTGTTCCCCTATTTCTACTTTAACGCAGCACAATCGAATGGACTTGACAAGAACAAATTCGCCCCCAAACAAATGCCAACCATCCGATTAGCCTCTCGTGTGTTGGCGGACCCCGTCTTTCTTGTGCAGGACACGCCACTGGCATGCAAATAGCGCGTGAGACCCGAGTCAACGGGTTTGCTTAAATTGTGCACTGATTGAAAAGAATGGGACCCAGCATCAGGAGCGATTCATTGTCTCAGCAGCGAAAGTCTGGGATCCATTACGCAATCAAAGGTGATAAATTTTACTGACCATTAATAGCAGATAAGGAGCTAGAAGCCAATTACTTTTCCATGACTGGACATCATTAGAGTAATAAAGAATAACCTATAAATTATAGTATGCATTAGCCATGGCTGTTAAGAACAGATGTGTCATAGTAAACACAATTACTGAAGTTGAATTAAGTGTAAAAGTAGCTGTCGCTAACCTGTAACAATATAAAAGAGGCGAATAATATGGGCTTGTATGAGTAAGTCAGTAACGTCCGAGGTTACCGAGGAGCATCATATTGATCGGAAGGTGATTAGAGCAGTGAGCTGGTTAGATCACAGGTAACTCTTCCTCGTTACTGGGCAGTTATGTCCGTTCAACAGTAGGATTGAGGAGCTATTGCCTTCAGATATTCGTTGGCCGATTCCCAGTACTGACAGCAGTTATATCGGGTGTTCCCACGCTCATACAGGGATAATTCCTTGGCCATCTACTGTAATTCTTAACATATTTGAAATCATCGAATAACACCAGTCCGCGTCTGTGGTGTAGTGGTTAGTGTGATTAGCTGCCACCCCCGGAGGTCCGGGTTCGATTCCCGGCTCTGCCACGAAATTTGAAATGTGTTACGAGGGCTGGAACAGGGTCCACTCAGCCTCGGGAGGTCAACTGAGTAGAGGTGGGTTCGATTCGCATCTCAGCCATCCTGGAAGTGGTTTTCCGTGGTTTTCCACTTCTCCTCCAGGCAAATGCCGGGATGGCACCTAACTTAAGGCCACGGCCGCTTCCTTCCCTCTTCCATGCCTATCCTTTCCAATCTTCCCATCCCCCTGCAAAGCTCCTGTTCAGCATAGAAGGTGAGACCGCCTGGGCGATGTAATGGTCATTCTCCCCAGTTGTATCCCCCGACCCAATGTCTCACGCTTCAGAACACAGCTCTTGAGGCGGTAGAGGTGGGTTCCCTCGCTTAGTCCGAGGGAAAACAACCCTGAAGGGTAAACAGAATTAACACCACCTGTAAAATAATAAAACATACAAATACGTTACTACCGAAATGTTGTACGACGCACGCCATTTGACAAATCACTTCTAGGCTATCATGGCAAGTATAGGCTGGTGTATCCTGAGTTGGAAGAGACTGCTCTAATAGGCGCAAAAGCAACTTTTTGAAGGTCAGTTGAAATGTGTGCGTTACAGAACTAACAATTCGGTTTGCAATCGACCAAAGTAGGCTCAAAATAGTAAATTCTGGAAAGAAACAATGTACGCTAGTCAGTATTTCAATATCTTAAACTGAATAATGACTTAGAAACCTAGAAGTAACAAGACTTTGTTGATTACACTCAATCTCATTCCTGGCTCCCACTATAAGAAAATGCTGAGACATGAGCAGTGCTAGTAATGCCATTTCTTATTCTGTTAAGAATAGCGTGAAGGTGCTACTCGTAGGATTGTTTGGCGTACACATTTCTCTGTGCTACGCAGACTGATATGTAACAACACTTCCTGGCTCATTGAGGAAAGCGACAGGAAACTAACTCATTCTGAGTTTAATTACAACGTCTCTTCGGTTGAATTTATGCTATAATTGTAAGCAAACGGTGAGGCTGTTGAAGGTCCAACCCGTCTTTAGGCTTCAGACTCGACATTTATACGTTTTAAATTTACAATCTACATCGCTGTTTGAGTCGTCAGTCCAAAGATTATTTGATGTAGTCATCCATGCCACCCAGTCCTGTGCCAGTGCCAGTCTCTTCATTTCTACACACCTTCTTCGTTTACCGCTTTTCCAACACCCTGTGGGGGTCACGGGTGTAAAATATGTTGCACATATTGATTTGTCTCTATGTTACGTCCGTGACGCCAACACTATGTGGAGGGGTGCAATCA
This sequence comes from Anabrus simplex, assembly GCF_040414725.1. Classification (NCBI taxonomy): domain Eukaryota; kingdom Metazoa; phylum Arthropoda; class Insecta; order Orthoptera; family Tettigoniidae; genus Anabrus; species Anabrus simplex. Next base: position 472,444,364 of record NC_090266.1, on the reverse strand, counting down.
CTATTGCGTGTTTCTGTGATGGTTGGTAGTGTAGTGCTTTGTGCGAATACAAACACAGAAAACTAGTCGCCGAGCCACCTCTACTGTCTCAAGGGCAGTGTCCTGGGGCGTGAGACATTGGGTCGGGGATAAAACTGGGAAGGAGAACTAGTACCTCGCACAGGCGGCCTCACCTGCTATGCTGAACAGGGGCCTTGTTGGCGGGGAGGGATATTTGAAGGGATAGACAAGGAAGGGGGAAGGAAGCGGCCGTGGCCTTAAGTTAGGTACCATTCCGGCATTTTCCTGGAGGAGAAGTGGGAAACCACGGAAAACCATTTTGAGGATGGCTGAGGTGGGAATCGAACCCTCCTCTACTCAGTTGACCTCCCGAGGCCAAGTTTAATCCGTTCTTGCCCTCGTACCACTTTTCATAAGATCTTCATTGTAGACCAATACAAGGTCGTCCAAGAGCAACAAATCCCCACGTCGCCATAAGACCTATCTGTGTCGGTGCGACGTAAAGCCCCTAGCAAAAAAAAAAAAACAAAAACAAATCCCCAAACGATATCAGGAGGGGTGGTCTCCATGCCAGGTGTTCAACAGTGTATATTGCGTTTGGTCCAATGCATTGAAGAGTCAGCACTATTAAAAGTTGGCCCCTGAACAACTCCACGAACGCTTTCTTCACAGTTTAGACTGGAATCTGTTCACAAAATGATTCCCCACGCACATCCGTTTAGAGGTAATGTAGACACGATTTAATCCCTGGAATATCGCTGCCGTACTGTAGGAATGTATGATTATATGATGTATTTACCCAATCCTACAATATAATGAATTTAAGATTCATTTTCCATTGCACATAAGCATAGAAAAATGAACACAATGCACATTGTTCTGATGGCCTGCATATCCATGTGTAGCTGGGAGGCATGACCAGTCTTAGACAAAATAATGGATATGAAGACCATTGTCAGATACGTGGTGTTAGAATTAGGCTATCGCTACAGTGAAAGTGAAAATCCACAGCCTGCTTCCAGTCATCTGACCGGGTCGGGAATAGAATGAATGAAGCCCGCATCCGACGTCGAGAATAGGAATTGTGCCGGCTGCCGAAGCCTGTCGCACTCCTCTGGGTCAATGATTATTGACTGACAGATGAAATGAAATGGTATTGGAGAGTGTTGTTGGAATGGAAGATGACAGGGAAAACCGGAGTACCAGGAGAAAAACATGTCCTGCCTCCGCTTTGTCCAGCAAAAATCTCACATGGAGTGGTGAGAATACGGCGCGCTGTCGCCTGAACCACGGAGGCTCCGCTATCGCTACAGTAAATGCCGAAATTGGCCAGCTAGACACCAGTAAGAATCCATCCACTCACTACCTTTGAATTTCACTTCCGATACTCTATCATTGAGATACGGTTGCCCAGGTTTTTTTTTTGTTTTGTTGGCAGGGATCAGTTCGTTTCATTTGTTTCAGTTACTCTTCTTTCTATGTAAAACATCAGAGGGTCCCAAGTTCGATTCCCGGCCGGGTCGGGGATTTTAACCTATATTGTTTAATTCCAATTGCCCGGGGGCTGGGTGTTTTTTACCGTCCCCAACATCCCTGCAACTCACACACCACACATAACACTATCCTCCACCACAATAACACGCAGTTACCTACACATGGCAGATGCCGCCCACCCTCATCGGAGGGTCTGCCTGACAAGTGCTGCGCTCGGCTAGAAATAGCCACACGAAATTATTATTATTATATGTAAAACATAATTTCCAGTAAGGACAGAAGGAGTTGCGGTTGCTAATAATTTGTTGTTTTCCTATTATCATCTGTTCATGGTCGGAATCGAAGATATTTTATAATTGAAGTGGTATTCCTGAACAGATGCCGCTTTCATGTCCCAAACAACTGATTCTGCCCATCTACTTGAATTTGTATCCTACTGTTGCATATATTAACCAACATCACCAAGCCCATTACTGTCAGAGAATTTACAGTCCTCCTTAATTATATCATGCTATGCGTGACGCTTGGGCCACATCTAATTGTAGCCGGGGCCACGCCAAGGAACATGCATTAGCTTTGCGTTCAAAATAATTGACAGGAAATTCTTGCTCACAGAGTTCATTTCTCAAACATCAAAATACACTCAAATAATGTTAAGAAACTGTAATAACCAAATAGTGTATCGGGTGTATTTTAGGATATGTAAAGTCTTTTGGGGGTGTGTAGTGCAGTGTGTGTTTCAAACCAAGATTAAGAAACTACGGAAATAAATGTTTGAAACTTTGAACAGTTCTGCTGAATTCTCCGTTGACCAAACAGTAGTAAATAATAATATATCTTGATTAGCTATCGGAACTTTTATTCAGAAGTGGGTCTTCGGGCGCGCCAAGGAGTCGCTTACAGGGTCTTGTCCCAATTACCTACCAAATGGATAGGAATTCGTCCGAAAATTTGAAACTTGAGCACTAGCAGAAAATGCAGGATTATATTTCAGCATTCCGGAATGTGCGTCTCACTGAGAATGCGGTGAATGTTGAATACTGGCAGTGGGCACTACAGCCAAGTACCCATACTTTGTACAGTTTCCAAACGCATAGCTAAATACCGACTTCGAGAAGTTAGAATTGGATAATAATTAATGAGGCTCGGATAATTATTTGCTTCAATACTGTGAAGCGGAGGCATCCGCGGGGCCATTTTGGAATAACCTCTAGGTGGAGCAAATCATAATGGCTCCAATGGCAGGCGAATGGCCGAGCTGCCTTTTCCACCCTGGCGCCAAACCTATCGGAGAGGAGACGGGCTAGGCACTGCTGCCAACTCATATCCCTCCTGGCGGTGCGGTAGCGACGAGCATTCCGTACCTAGAGACTTTCAGCGGAGTTCCCTTGTCCGAAGGATCTCGAAGGGCCAGTCTCCCTATAAAAAGGCAACGGACGAGCGTGAGCCGGTTCAGCGTGCGAACTTATTGCGTAAGCGGTTGATGACGTGGGTCATTTGTGTGGAGTTACAGTTTCTAAGCACTGGTGAACTGACGGTGGGGGATAACAGTGTAGAGGAGTTATGGGAGGACCGTGAATCGAGACTGTTGTGCGTGTGTGTATGTGTGTGACTACACGCGCGATCTGTCAGCCTAAGTGTGCGGCCGCTAAACGTTGTTCTGTGAACTGTATCGTGAACTGCCCTAGGGCAGTGTGTGTGCGTGAATTAGAGTCACAACACTGAGAGGAGACAGAGAGCGATAAGTAGTATAATTGTGTGCTGAGTAAGTAGTTACTAGAGTAGTAACTACCAGTCGTGTTTTCATTTATCTATTTTCCCGACATCACGGTACAATATTTTAAATTTAACTATGTTTCGTATTCACTTACACATTTTGCCACTTTTGATTATTAAATACATATTCCGGCGATTTATACTTAAGTACATATTTCCCGTACTCGGTGGGTTGTTCTACTACTTACATATCTCCTGTTCACATTTTCGATCCTTCGCAATTACAGAAATTGGCTTTTCTGGTTGGTTATTCAGAAATCAGGTTTTGGATTGCAAGACTTTCCTAGGAGCAGACGTGGACTCTGACCACAACCTGTTGATCATGAAATGCCATCTGATGTTGAAGAAATTGAAGAAAGGAAGGAATGCAAGGAGATGGGATCTAGGCAAGTTGAAAGAAAATATTGTGACGGGCATGTAACACAGGGAGTAAATGGAAAGGCTGAAGGAAGCCTGTAATAGGCTGCTGAAGGAAAGTGATAAGAATAAGTGATAAGAATCAAGGGCTTTTAAAAAGAGGCAGTGTTCCAGAAAGGAGTGAGGCAAAGCTGCAGTTAGTCCCCTCTCCTTTTCAATGTTTACATAGAACAGGTAATAAAGGAAATCAAAGAGGAATTTGGAAAGGATATCAAAGTTCAAGGGGAGGAAATCAAAACCCTCAGATTTGCCGATGATATTGTTATTTTATCTGACTCTGCAAAATATCGGGAGAAATTGCTGAATGGTATGGACAGAGTCTTGGGGAAGGAAGACAAAATGAAAATAAATAAGTCCAAAACGAAAGTAATGGAGTGCGGTCGAACAAAGTCAGGTGATGCAGGAAATATTAGATTAGGAAACACAGTCATAAAGGAAGTAGATGGCTATTGTTACTTGAAGTGGTTTAGTTGGACCGTAACGCCGTTCCGGAAAATACTTTCCCGCTTTAGAATGACGTAGCATTTTTACATTCAGTAAGAAAATCTTATAATGTATACTGTACCGGGAACGCCGCTACGAGAAAAGTCCGAAGTATGTTTGTTGAACTTCGCGCGAGGAGGAAGGTAGGCAGCCCGCCGAACGCAGTGACGTACCCACCGAGTGACGTGGCTGCCGTAAGCCAGCTATTCGTGCCATATATGGTAATGTTCCAGCTCACCCTCAAAAGTACATTTTGAGCTACTTTATTGCTATTTTGACACTGCCATCTTAAAAACCTTTACAATGGACGTCATCTGTCAAGATTTCAAGAAAATCCACCGAGTATTATAGAAGTTATAAGGGTAGATAGTACCCGAGTTCTAGACACTTCCATGCGAACGTGTATACGAATTCAGTGTCTGTCACTCCGCCGTCTCTGTGACACGGGTGACAGGGGAAGTATTGTGTGTGTCGAACTTCTGGTTGACAGTCTGCGAAATCCAAGTATTGGAACTTCGGTATTTTCTCTAAGTGTGGTATCGGGACTTCATCATATTCTTGAAGTGCCTGAATGGGACTTTGTTATTTTCTGCGAACATCGTATTGGAACTTTGTCATACTGACACATTGGAACTTTGTTATTTTTCGTGTGTCGTGATTGGACTTTGATATATTCTTAAAGTGCCATATAGGAACTTCGTTATTTTTTCGGAAGCGTTTCAGTGGAACTTCGTTATTTTCGCCAAGTGTCGCGATAAGACTTTATTATTTTCTTAAGGTGACATACTGGAACATTGTCATGGGAACTTTATTTTCTTCGAGTGTCGTGTTGGGACATATCGGAACTTCGATATTTCTACACATTGGAACTTTGTTATTTTTTTGAAGTGCCACATAGGGACTCACTTATTCGACGACGATTGAAAGGACTTTGCATTTTCACGAGTGTTGTGTGCCGCATTGAACTTACGTTTCGAACTTATTCGAACTCGTATTTATTGAATCAATTTCTGGAACATTGAAATTTTCCGAGCGTGTAGGATGAACTTGTGCCCTACCAACATAAACTTTTGTGTGAACGATATGACTTGTTTTCTAAAGTGCCTCATTGAATTTACGCCTTGTAAAGACTATGAAACTTAGGGGACGTTCAACATTACGTTTAATTGTGAAATATGCAATACTTTCCAAGTGCTGCACAGGGACTTATGTTTTGATTCTTAAAGACTGTGACAATTCAGAATACGCATATCGCGTTCCCAGAAAGCCTAGACCTTTCCAGTATTTTGAGTGATCCATAATTTATGAAGTCAGACTTTTTCTTATAAATATTATTTTCTTTAATGGCTATTCACTTCGCCTATTGACGGAACAGGACAGTTTCCGAATGCTACTTATTCAGTTCATTGCCAATATGTTTTAAATCTTCAGAACTATGCATTTAGGACTGCAGTGACAGTAATCCTCTAGAACATTCTGACTTACAGTGAGCTTGCATTATGAACTTTCATTTCTACCAGTACTTGTTCTTCGAGTGATTATTCCAGAACGTTTTGATTTAATATCTAGAGTGCAGTAACCATAATTAAAAGGTCATATCTGTTCAGACAGTGCCATGAATGTGTGGAGTGCCGTGCAGGAAATTCAAGTGTGAATTACGTCTCGAATCGAACCCAGGAACGTGTGCCAATCTTCGAGACATTCCAGAACGTCGGGACATTCCAGAACGTCGAGACATTCCAGAACTCCTCATCCGAGCAGGTGTGGTCCCTGCCCAGTCGATGTCCAGCACCATCAAAGGCCTTGGAGGTACCAACCAGCCACGACACTTCCACGCTGCTGTACGAAGGTGATATGAACTTGCTTTTGATGACCAATAAACTCAATTTGTCAAAAGAATCTCTAAAATTGATAACTATACCTCTCTCTGCACCAGCTCCAATGATAAAGCCACTCCCTAGGTTAAGAATCATGCTCGTTAATTTAATATCAAGCGCCTTAAAGATATGAACTCATTTTTACGGGTACAATACATAGCGCTGAAACGTCATGGGTGTACTCTACCGGACTATAATCGAACCTTACGGTTTTATGTTCATAAGATATGGTCACTTTTACACTCCTGGGCGGTTTTCTGGTTCTGTAAGGTTGGATACACTGCTATTGGATTCGGAGAGCGGGAAGTGAGCACAACTTTCTTACACTCGTTATGTTTGTGTGAATCCAGTTTGAGGTTTTGCTCAATGTGTTGCTGTGAAACATATATTATGGAATCTCTCTGCAGTTAATGAACAACAGTAGCCCCTGTAGTAATTTCGAAGTTTTCCAGTGGCTGTGAAAGTGAGTTGTGAGTGTGACCATGAGTTTGCTGAAGTGGCTGGCTTAAAAAAACGTGTTGGGAATGAAGATGATGAATCAAAAAATACTAAAATGTTGTGTGATGGCTCAAGTAAAAACGAAACTGAATGGAGTTCCGAGAACATTAGTTTTATTAAAAACGTGAGTATAAGGACAGAGTCTGCGTTAAATGTTGCTTAAACGTGTGATGCAGGTTCAATGGAGAATCTAGGTTATGGTTCTCCACCTTCTACCATCAACTGTGAAATTCAAGGATCCAGCTACCGAAAACAAGATTTTCCAGACTGTTGGAACGAGTCTCAGTACCGTTACTTTTTGTCAGAGAACAAGTGGTTATTTGCAGAAAATAAAAATTTTGGCTGCAGTATATCGTCGCCGCCGGGGCAAAACCTCCTATGTGAAATATTTCAGCTTAGAACTTTGGCCGGTAAGGTTCTGTCATCTAAGGTGCAATATTGTGTGAATATAGTCAAGGCATTCTCGCTCTTAATAATGTATGTGCTGCGGGTCAGTATATATACAAAAATATTATCACATAGGAGGTTTTGTCCCGGCAACGACGATATGTAAGGAGGAAAGTAAATTAGGATTAGGAGCTTCTAAAGGGGCAGGCCATAAGCTAATGAAAGTATGGGTAGAATGCAAGGTTCATCCCAACGGAAATAATATTAATCAACAACAAACAAGCCTTCGGAAAAATATTTCAGCACAAAATTCAGGATGTCACATAAAAGCTATGTTACAAAAATCAAAATATAATAAAAAGATATTTGAAAGTTGCTTGGACACTATGAATGTCGAAAACCTAGAAACCACCGTTCGAGTATTTCGAGCAGCATACTCAATTGCGAAAAGAAATAGACCCTTCCTAGACCTACAGGCTTATGATGAACTTCAACAATTAAATGGTTTAGATATGGGACGAGTTCTTCATACAAATTTTAGTTGCGCTAATATTATTGAACACATTTCACAGAAAATGAGAAATAAAACAGCAAAACCTATAACAGAAAATCAGAGGAGAATCAGTATTATAATTGAGGAATCAACAACAGTTAATGTAAAATCTTTCTTAGTACTATGTTTGAGATGTGATCTTTTAGATAATTCTGAAGTTGTTTCCTTTTTCTGGGAATTGATATAACTTGAATCAACTACAGCAGATGTTGTTACTCGGGAGATATTGAAGAATCTTTCTTCCTATGCGATGAATGAAAACATTCTGGCAGAACATTTAGTTGGTCTATCGTGTGATTGGGCCTCTGTAAAGTTAAGTAGAAAAAATGGAGTTGGAGCACAGTTTTTAAAGTTATTTTCATATACTTAATCTGGCACTGTTTAAAGCATCGCTTGGAATTGGCTGTTTCTGATATAAGAAATGAACTTACATGTGTTAACCATTTCCATTCTTTCATTGACAAATTGTTTTCTTTATACAGCATGTCTCTCAAGAATCAAAAGGAACTCAACATTTGTGCTGTTTCACTGGAATAATGAGTTAAGAAGTTTGAGAAAATATTTGCAAAAAGATTGATAGCATCAAATTATAGAACTGTAAAAGCTGCCTGGGAAAACAATAGTGCACTAATACAACATTTTAGTGTGGCCAAAAATGACCACCAGAGAGACTCCAAAGAAAGGGAAAAATTCCAAGGTCTAAAAAATATGTTATCATGTGTATTATTTCTAGAAAATATTGCAATTATGTATGATGCTCTTGTTGAGTTAGCTGATTTGTCATTAGAGTTTCAGAAAAAAGAGACAAGTCTGACAGAGGCTCAAAATGCAATCAAGCGCACTATAAAAGTGTTTGAATCTATGTGTAACTCAGCTTCTGGAGAATACTACAGAACAGTTCTTAAAGCAGCAGAAAACAAAAAGTTTAGAAACATAGGATAAAAATATTCGAAAAAAGTAGTAAAAATTGACAGAAATCAGTTTTTCAGAAGTCTTATGAACAATTTAAATATCAGGCCTATGGAAAATGTGTCCACATCTTCTCATCTTGGTTCCAGCCCTCGTCAGCAGAGACATGACTGAATGAAAAAATTATCAGTAATTCAAAGGTACTAAAACAAGAATTGGCCCTCCACTTCTACATTGGATATCTGCTATGGTGGTGATAGCGTTGGCAACCTTTGTGCCTTTTTCCACATGTCAGGCAAGAGGAAGTGGGCTACATTAGAAAGTATGTCGAGACCAAGGAAATTCCAGTGGAGCTGATTCTTTTAATCAAGACTGTAGAGACCATTCCCATGTCTTCAGAAGGAGCTGAAAGAGCTCTCAGTACCATTAATGAGATCCACACCGAAAAGAGAAATAGGTTGCTGGTTGCAAGATCAAGCGGACTTATTTGCATAAGCAGCGTTGGACCTCCTGTGCATATATTTAACCCAAACCATATGTCAAGTCATGGCTACGAAAGGGGAGACGTTCAGCTGATAAAAGAACTTGTCGGAAACATGAGGCCGCTGATTTTGACACCCAATACAAGTCCATTTGGAAATTGCTGAATTAATAAGGTGGGTTCCTGTAAATATTTTGTTCCAACTAAATCACTGGTTACTTGGGTAGTAAGATAACTAATGATGGCAGAAATAAGGAGGACATCAAAAGCGGACTCGCACAAGCAAGGAAAGCCTTTCTAAAAAAGAAATGTTACACCTCGAACATTGGTATACGAATTAGAAATATGCTTTTAAAGACTTTCGTCTGGAGCTTGGCACTGTATGGAAGTGAAATATGGACGATAACTAGCTCAGAATGAAAGGCAATAGAAGCTATTGAAATGTGGTGTTTCAGAAGGATGATGATGATGATGATGCTTGTTGTTTAAAGGGGCCTAACATCGAAGGACATCGGCACCTAAATAACAGAAGAATGCTGAAGGTGAGGTGGGTAGATAGAATCACGAATGAAGAGATACTGAATCGAATTGGTGAGAGAAGATTGGTTTGGCTAAATTTGACCAGAAGATGAGATAGAATGATAGGACACATCTTAAGACACCCAGGGCTTGTACAGTTGGTTTTTGAGGGAAGTGTAGGTGGTAGGAACGATAGGGGTAGACCAAGGTACGAATATGACATGCAGATTAGAGCAGATTTATGATGTAGTAATTACGTAGAAATGAAAAGTTTAGCACACGGTAGGGTGGCATGCAAAGCTGTATCAAACCAGTCTATGTACTGATGACTCAAACAATAACATATTACGCTCTTGCCTCTGTGTTCTATTTCACGATAGAAATTCCCCTGCCGTTAAGGACAGTAAGAGACTGGAGCCGTAGAGTTTCATTAAACCTTCTTTGCTCCTGTAATAGGCCATACCTGGAATTACAGTGGTCTGCCAAATTTGTAAGAGATTGACAGTTTGAAGTCCTTGTTTCAAGGAATGAAATGCATCCCAAAAGCTAGTTTGAACCGTTTCGTGCGGGGACGTTTTTAAACCTGACAGAACTATATTATTCATCATTATTTGTGACTAACCCTTAGCTGCAGACATGCGTTCGCAAGTTACGCAACATATTGTGACAGCAGAACACACGAAACGTGCATCGTTAAAGAAACCGACAACGTGTTTGCTTTCCGAAATGCAGGAATTATTACCTCATACAGTTCTCATAAGATATTTCTTGCTATTGATATAAGACTCAAGAGACTGCAGCATACCGTGCAAACTGAAACGTTAGAGTAGTCCGTCAAACTTCCTCTCCTTGACGAGTCATCCTGCATAAGTATAGTTTACCAAAACTGTACTCTGAGACAGTACACAGAATTCGTGGTGAAACTGGTGACAAAGCTATACGGTTTACAGTGTTCGAGACGATTGACGCTACTGGATTCGAAAGCTGCGGCAAGAGCTGGTCTGTGTAGCGGGACGTAGGTCTGACGAAATATTCGTGCTGTGGACTAGTTCATTCAAGCAGCTAGAAGTTTAGAATATATTTGTGATCACATGATCATATTTTGCAAACTTTATCACACACTAGCTGATGTACTCGTGCTTCGCAACGGCATTCTACATCGTATACAGAAGTAGTTTTGAATAAGATGTTATTACATTACATAACTGTTAGCGTTACCAGAGAAATACGACCGGGAGGTCGCCATTCGTCGTTTCTCATCTGAAGACTTGGTTAGGAAGTTTTCATTGTATTGTCAGGCCCCCTTGTCTACTGCTAGTCACAAAGGTTAAGGGATATTTTCATTATGATGGTAGGCCACCTTGCCTACTTCCTGTCGCAATGGAGTTGGAGAGTTTTCATTATAATGGCAGACACTCAATCTCCACGTGTCCTTTTATGTCCTCAGAAATGTTGTCACTGTGGCTTCCCCAATGTCTTAAAGGACCTGTCAATGGAAAGCAAAACCAACATGACATCAAAATTAACGCAATAAACCGGTTTTTTTAATTCGTATCTGCGCAAGTACGAATTCAAAGGAGAGGTAATCCATGTTAGCGGCTGAGGTAAATGGAGAAAAATAACCTGATTCGCAGCAAGAGTAAAAGTACGGAATGGGCGAGTTAGCCGTGCGGTTAGGGTCGCGCCGCTGTGAGCTTGCATCCGGGAGATAGCCGGTTCGAACAACACTGTCGGCAGCCCTGTGGTTTCCCATTTTCACAGCAGGCAAATGCTGGGGTTAACTAAGGCCACGGCCACTAACTTCCAACTCCTAGGCCTTTCCTTTCCGATCGTCCCCGTAAGACCTATCTGTGTCGGTGCGACGTAAAGCAAATTGTAATAAAAAAGTATGCATGTGACAGCCTGTTTGCAATAGAACGGTATTCTTGGTAAGTAAACGATTAATCTAAACATCGGAATAGTGTAGACTGTAAGTCCGGCACCGCGGTGTAGGGGGCAACCGGCGGCCCCGGGTTCGATTCCCGGCGGGGTCAGAGGTTTTTAGTTGTAAGTGACCGAGGTCGATAGCTGCACTCGCTTAAGTGCGGCCAGTATCCAGTATTCGGGAGATAGTAGCTTCGAACCCCACTGTCGGCAGCCCTGAAAATGGTTTTCCGTGGTTTCCTATTTTCACACCAGGCAAATGCTGGGGCTGTACCTTAATTAAGGCCACGGCCGCTTCCTTCCCACTCCTAGCCCTTTCCTGTCCCATCGTCGCCGTAAGACCTATCTGTGTCGGTGCGACGTAAAACAACTAGAAAAAAGTTGTTAGTAATTAATATCCTTGGCCTGGGGACTGGGTGTTTGTGTCGTGCTTAACGTTCCTTTACTCAAATTCAACGCTTTACAATTCCACAATTTCCAAATACACTCAGGTTCGTAACGTATGGTGCAATGTAGGGGCAAAATATCTTTCTAGGTCGACACCTCGAATAAGTAGCATTTCGATGGCTTACTTCTAAAACTTCGTATCTCCCAAAGCACTTCCTACCCATTTTGTTGCTTAAGACTGGTCACGCCTCCCAGCCACATATGGATGTACAGTCCATCAGAACAATTTTCGTTGTGTTCATTTTCCTATGGTTGTTTGTAAAGGAAAATGAAACTTAAATATGTTAAATTGTAGGAGTGTTTAAATTCGCCATGAAAACAACATCCCTGCAATACTGTATGGTAAGGTCCATTTTCCTATACACGTCTGCACAGGAAAATGAACACTACGAAAATAGTTCTGCTGGATTGCATATAAATAGGTGGCTGGGAGGCGTGGACCAGTGTTAAGGAATATAGTGGGTAGGAAGAACATTGTAACATACGAGGTTGTAGAAGTAGCCTAAGCCGACGATTTAAAAACTTGTAGACTGTATTAATATGTTGTAGGGGGCATTGACTAACTTTCAGATATTGCATCCAAATAAGTCATCTTATAATTTTGCAGAAACAATTACTTTTTGTTTCCTAATATAGACTAAATCAATAATTTAACATTATTTATAAGTCCTGCAAAGATTATAAATTTAATACAAGTTAATTAACATATCTTGTGTTTGTATTTTATTTCACTGACTACCATTTTAACTAAAATTTGTGTCAAACGGGAAGCGTTCCGCCATGGGAGTTCACTCAGATTTATCCAACCAAGTGGCTGCTATGTTATCACGTTATCGCACTCACTCGATGCGTTGCACTCTACGGAAAACTTCACTGTGTTTAATCTCACTTGAACCGGGCCAAAATATTTTATAAAAACGCCCGAAACGCAAACAGCTTCCCATTTGACACAGGCTATAGATGACCTTATCATTTTGCAACGCGTCTTAAATAAAAGCTGGCAATGGAAAAATGAGTAACAACGCCAAAAATGAATAACAGTGGCAAATTTTAGAGTACGGATAAATACCTCAAATAATACACTCTCTACTTACCAGAATATGTGACAGTATAGCATACCGTATACTCATGAATTTTCAGGAAGTTTGTATATCATCGCTCCCATGCCAAGAGCGCAAATGTGGCAATGCTCTTCCAATCTGTTATTTCCCGTAAAACGTATCACGCCTCCCAGCCACATATTGATATACAGTCCATCAGAACACAATTTGTTGAGTTCATTTTCCTATGCTAAAATATAAACGAAAATAAATTCTACTTGTACCGTAGTGTGGGAATGTATGTTTGCATTACATATTTACCCGCCCCTAGAGTATGATGTATTTAAGGTTCATTTTCTTTTACACCCGCACATAGGAAAGTGAACGCAATGATAACTGTTCTGATGGACTGCATATTCACATGTGGCTGCGAGGCGCAACCAGTCTTAAGGGAAATTTTGGATAGGAAGAGCATTCTAACAATCGCGGTTTTGACACAGGAGCGACGATATGTCCAACTAGTAATAATAAACCACAGTATTCATTTAAACAATGGATTAGAGATGGAAAACTGATCATAACTTCACTCAAGATTGAGGAGCATCCATCAAACGGCCCTTAAAGCTACCCTCCTCTGATGTTTGCATATAATATTAAACTTCACTGAGGTAAATATAACTTACGCCGGGCCAAAATATACTTACTTCATAAAAACGAAGGAAATGCAAACATCCAAACTTTCCTTCTTCAAATGTACTTTTATATTTTGAGTTGCACCAGGGGATGTACTGCAACTGATCAATGCATATTTGGTCACTCTTCTTCTTATTCCTTTCCTTCCGCTCTTCAAACACATGTGGGGTCGCGGGTGTGAACTGCGTCGCACATGTGGATTTGGCCCTGTTTTATTGCCGATTGCCCTTCCTGACGCAAACCCTATATGGAGGAATGTAATCACTATTGCGTGTTTCTGTGGTAGTTGGTAGTGTAGTGTGTTGTGTTGTGTGAATATGAAGAGCAGAGTGTTCTGACGAACATACCCACCCAGTCCCTGAGCCAGAAGAATTAAACAGAAGCGACTAAAATCGCCGACCTGGCCGGGAATCGAACCCGGGACCCTCTGAACAGAAGGCCAGTACACTGACCATTCAGCCAACGAGTCGGACCAATATATATTTGGTCACTATTTAGAATAATTCTAGCGCCATATTTAATGAATTTTCTCATTACCATCGGAGAGTAAACGATTCCTCGTATGCCACAATGCTCTTCTTCTTCTGATTAATATTCTTCCTCTTCTTTATGAGTTTACCCTCCGGGGTCGGTTTTTCACTCGGACTCAACGAGGGATCCAACCCCCACCGCCTCAAGGGCAGTGTCCTGGAGCTTGAGGCTCTGGGTCGGGGGATACAACTGGGAAAGATGACCAGTATCTCGCCCAGGCGGCCTCACCTGCTATGCTGAACAGGGTCTTTGCGGGTGGGGGGGGAGGATGGGAAGAGTGGAAGGGCTAGACAAGGAAGAGGGAAGGAAGCGGCCGTTGCCTTAAGTTAGGTACCATCCCGGCATTTGCCAGGAGGAGAAGTGGGAAACCACGGAAAACCACTTGCAGGATAGTTGAGGTGGGAATCGAACCCACCTCTACTCAGTTGACCTCCCTCGGCAGAGAGGACCCCGTTCCAGCCCTCGTACAACATTTCAAATTTCGTGGCAGAGCCGGGAATCGAACCTGGGCCTCCGGGGGTTGTAGCAAATCACACTAACCACTACACCACAGAGGCGGACCACAATGCTCTTCCTATCCATTATTTACCTTAACACGTGCCACGCCTCCCAGCCACACATGGATATGCAGTCCATCAGAACAATGTCCATTGTGTTAAATTTCCTATACGAACGTGTAAAGGAAAATGAACGTTAAATGCAATGTACTTTAGGAGTGAGTAAATACGTCTCACAAACATACATTCCTGCAGTACGATACAGTAAGGATCATTTGCCCTTACACATATACATAGGAAAATGAACACAATGAAAATTATTTTGATGAACTGAATAATTATATGTGGCTGCGAGGCGTGACCGCTCGTAATGGAAATAATGGATAGGAAGAGTAATATGACAAGCGAACAACGATATGTTCCTTGCATTATAAGAGAATTCATTATTCTGATCAAGTTAAGTGTACAAATCTTCCGATATGCTTACACTTTTAAAAGTTAGAACTCAACAAAAGGCATCTCAGAAAAGAAATGTGCAAAATGGTACCTGGGGGATAGTGGGTTCGAGATCCACTGTCGGCAGCCCTGAAGATGGTTTTCCGTGGTTTCCAATTTTCCACCAGGCAAATGCTGGGGCTGTACCTTAATGAAGGCCACGGCCCACATCCTTCCCATTCCTAGACCTTTCCTCTCCCATCGTCGCCATAAAACCTATCTGTGTCGGTGGGACATAATGCCAATTCTAAAAAAGGAGGTCTTGTATTACATTACATTCATTTATATCGTCACTCAAACAAGCGCTTCAATTATATACCGCGGCTTAGGAAACAGTGGAATGTATCCATTATTTTCCTTATGACTGGTCTCATCTCCCAACCACATATGAATGTGCAGTCCAACAGAACAAGTTTCTTTGTGCTCATTTTCGTATGCTAGCGTGTAAAGGAAACTTAACCTTACAGCAACGTACTGTAAGAATGTATGTTTCAGGACCTATTTACGCACTCCTACACTACAATATATTTAAGGTTCATTTTCGTTTACACAAATGGCGTTAGGAAATGAACACAACAAAACGATGGCCTAGAATGAAAACCTCGTATCTCACAAAGTACTTCCTATCCATTACTTCCCTTACGACTGGTTACGCCTCCCAGCCACACATGAATACGCAGTCCATCAGAACAATGTTCGTTGTGTTCTTTATTCCTACGCCGACGTGTGAAGGAAAATGAACCTTATCGTACCGTACTATAGGAAAGTATGTCTGCGTGACGTATCTACTGACTCCTACAGTATAATTATATAAGGTTCATTTTCCTTTACGCATCAGCATAGGAAAATAAACCCAATGAACATTGTTCTGATGGACAGCATATTCTTGTGTGGCTGGGAGGCGTGACCAGTCTTAAGGCAATAATAGCTTGGAAGAACTTTTTGAGATACGAGGTATTCAATCTAGGCCATCGAAAAACTGTTCTGATGGACTGCATACTCGCATGTTACTTGGAGGAGTGACCAGTCTTAAGGAAAATAATGGATAGCAAGTGCGTTGTAAGATACACGGTATTTTTTCCTAACACGCGATGTTCTTCCTACGCGAGTTGTAAAATCCCCCTCTTTCATTTTCACTGGTTCTCCCCTCCTACTCTAACGTCACAATTTACACCGCCACCACCCCCACCAACAACAACAAAAACAACTACCACCACCACCACTATCTCTAAGTCCTTCAGCAGGAAGAGAACATTTCGACCTTCATCTTGGTTAACTTCCGTGCTTTTTAATTTGATATTTTTTGTAACTAACTCGAAGGATGCATTCTTATATTTATCAAATTCTAAAGACTCACAAACCTTATTTTTAAATGTTATTTTGCTTTACGTAACACTAACTACTTTTACGATTTTCGGAGACGCTGAGGTGCCGGAATTTAGTCCCGCAGGATTTCTTTTAGGTGCCATTAAATCCACTGACATTAGACTGACGTATTTGAACACCTCCACTTCAATTCAAGTACAAGTATGAGAATTATAAATCTAACTGTCGACTTGATCGTTTCATGGTAGGTTTTTATGACAATGTGCTATTTTTCAAGTTGTTCTACAATCCTTTACTTTTCTATTATGTCCTTTTATAAATGTTTATGACAAGTGAATGCATAAAAATTACGATGATACACTTATGATAAATATACTACGAAGAAGGTAGTCGATCCGCCTCAGTGGTGTAGTGGTTGGTGTGATTAGCTGCCACCCCCTGAGGCCCGGGTTCGATTCCCGGCTCTGCCACGAAATTTGAAAAGTGGTACGAGGGCTGGAACCGGGTCCACTCAGCCTCGGGAGGTCAACTGAGTAAAGGTGGGTTCGATTCCCACCTCAGCCATTCTGGAAGTGGTTTCCAGTGGTTTCCAACTTCTCCTCCAGACAAATGCCGGGATAGTACCTAACTTAAGGCAACGGCCGCTTCCTTCCCTCTTCCTTGTCTATCCCTTCCAATCTGCCCATCCCCCACCTAGGCCCCTGTTCAGCATAACAGGTGAGGCCACCTGGGCGAGGTACTGGTCATCCTCCCCAGTTGTACCCCCGACCCAGTATCTCACGCTCCAGGACACTGCCCTTGAGGCGGTAGAGGTGCGATCCCTCGCTGAGTCCGAGGGAAAAACCAACCCTGGTGGGTAAGCAGATTAAGAAAGAAGAAGAAGGTAGTCGACGGAGCAATTAAGAATCAATCAATTTTAAAGGATAAATGCAATGAGTTACCGAATTGAAGGTAAGGATTTTTATTAATCTATTGTCTGTCTGTTAGGTCATCAGCCCAGAGGCTAGTTGGATTCTCATGCAGCGCCACCAAAGGCTATTCAGTTACAGGGAGACAACAAAAACTAACGGCAGCACCAAAATGAGGCGTACTAGGCAAGATGAGTAGTAAGGTGAGTTTTCCATTGCTTTCCTCACTGGGCCATAAAGTGTTGTTGTAGCACGACTAACACTATGAGCAACTCCTTTCATAACACTCAGATAAAATGGTCGTGCTCCGAATGGCATTACTCAACACCACTCATACCCCAGAAGCTTCCATACTACATTACTACCATACTACCATGAATGAGACCTGGATTTCGGTGGAAGCTTCACTTTGCCCTGGCCTGTGCCAAGAGATGGATGCGAAAGTACTGCACCAATCAAGAAATGACATCAGGCAGTATTACTCTATTACATACGCAATATTTACTTATTTATTTTCTAGAAATTACACCATCCTGCAGAGAATCTGCATATTGACACAACTTAAAATGGCATTTCTCTTAATTTAGTGAGTACCTGCGGGAAGATGTTGATAAAGAAATGTTGTAGTAAAGCGGTTTGAAGTTTTAATATTCTTAAATCTTCGGAATATTCTATTTACATAATGATCCTTACTCCTCCTTTGACTTGTTGATGTTATACTACAATGTTACAATTGTAAAGTTTCCAATTACATGACGAGCATCGTTGCTTTATATCTGATGTCTCATTCAGTGAAAAGCTTCCCTTCAATGGCTCACTAATCTTCTCTTCCCTCGTGGCTTATTGCTAATTAGTCTTAATTCCTGACAAATGTTACAGCAATTTAAATGAATATATTATGTTTCTTTGACGTCCATCGTTCCAAAGTTCAAATTCGAGGGTTAGTAGAGCAACTTCGTTTATGTTTGGTGTACAGGAGTCACAGTCCTCATTAGAGGACCAGATCATCAAGTTAACTCCGACTGAATGGTGATTCAAAATTAACTTCCCAGTAAGAGAAAATAAAGGTGATATAGTAGCCTTGATGTGTACTTTCTTCATTAACTGATGAATCGTACGATGTTTTGAGAGGAATGTAATTGTGAGAAAGGAAGAAGTGCACTATTCTGATCAATTTAATGAATTTTGTAAAGCAAAGAATTTACTAGATTTGTTGATGAATTCGTTTAGTGATCGAAACGTGTCACCAAGTTTCGAATTCCACAGAGTGAATTCCTTGATATCGAATCATCCTTTCCTTATCATTACAGAATCAATAATATATCTGACGATGATATTTTTTCAGAAATGATGATGATGATGGTGATGATGATAAAGAACAATACAACGTATTGCAAACCCCTTCCAGATCAAATTATCCGCATTTATGGGAATACAATATTTGAAAGGAAATTTAATAGTCCTACGTTATTCCTCTTTGCTATCTTCTACTGGCATAGAATCGAATTCGGGCAGTACATCACCGTAACTTGCAAGATACCGTGGGTTAAGAAACAGCACTGTTGAACCTCCGTGGCTGAGGTGGCAGCGCGCTGACCTCTCACCTCTGGGTTCCGTAGATTAAATCTTGGTCACTCCATGTGAAATTCGTGCTGGAAAAAGCGGAGGTGAGACAGGTTTTTCTCCGGGTATTCCAGTTTCCCGGTCATCTTTCATTCCAGCAACACTCTCCAATATCATTTCACTGATCCTTGCCCCAGAAGAGTGTGACAGGCTTCGGCAGCCGGCACGATTCCTATCCTCGCCGCTACACGTGGGCTTCATTCCATTTCTGACCCGGTCAAATGACTGGAAACAGGCTGTAGATTTCCTTTCAAGGAACAATTGTACGTATTAGACGATGCACATCCTATCCAATATTTTCCTCAAGACCCACAAACCCCGTACACATACGGGTAAGCAGTCAATCAGGACAATTTTCATTCTGTTAATTTGCCAATGCGCATGTGTAGGCCTAAAGAATAATGAACCTTACCGTACTGTAAGAATGTACGAAGGTTGGAATTTTAATAGTGGCAATACTGCTGTAGATAACCCATGCAACGGAACCTAATAATATCGCTGATAGCATGCGTTGGTTACATAGGCCTACCTAACTTACCTCAGGGCAAATGGACGCTTCCTTACACCACGCGCATGCGAAATGGCGAGAGCCCCTGTGGGTGGCGGAGGCGTATGAAGAATACACCCATGGTATCCCCTGCCTGTCGTAAGAGGCGACTAAAAGGGGCGACCAAGAGGTGATTGTGTTAGACCATGAAACTACTTGTGATCAGTACCATCACGCGGGGAAAGCCATGGGTCGCCTTTACCTGCGAGTAGTACCATTATGTTAGGTACACAATAGGTTTGCGATTTGTAGCAGCAGAGAGCGGTTCACTGTGGGTATTCAGTACCTGTGATTAGTACTACTATATGCGGAACATCACAGACTTACTTTGCCTGTGATTTGTACTATTATGTGAGAAACATGACGGGTCTGGGCGTTGCCTGTGAATAGTATCACTATATGAGCGGCACTGTTGGTCTGTGTTGCCTGTGATTTGTACCCACTATGTGAGGAACACCACGGGATAGTACGAGTCCCTTTGATTAGTACACCTATGTGAGGTGCACCATTGGGTTTGCGTTGACTACGAGTGGCGCCATTATGTGAGAGACACCATAGGTCTGCGTTACCTGTACGACGTACAATACTTGTGAGTAGTACCATAATATTTGGAACACCGTGAGTTTACGCTACCTTTGATTAGTTCCGCAACTTGAGAAATACCATGATTCTACTTTACTAGCAATAATTGCCATTATGAGGGACCGTTGAACTGGATATTAAACCCCTTTAGACAGCAAGCATCATCGATTAAGGATTGTGCATTGGAAGCAGTCCCTTGGTCAGTAATAGTGTTTCTGGGAAGGTGAAGCATTGCGGGTCGGATCCACTGAGTGTTTTAAGTTCATATTCATCCATTTATTCTTCATAATCACGTTTTGAATTCTGGTCATTAGATGAATATTTTACTTTTAAATTTTCATTGCAATTCGTCTCATTTCGTACCATTAGGGGCCGATGACCTAACTGTAAGGCCCCTTTAAACAACACGCATCACCATCATTGTACTGGCAGGAGGAACAGAGCCTCGTGCCAGCTTGCAGTCTAAGATAGTGTTATCACGATGTTTTCGAAACAGGAACAACGGAGTTGGATAAAGGTTGAATGTGCCAGAGGTCGTACGACAGTGTCATCAAGGACGGGATATTTGACTTGTCTTACAGATCAGCGGCACGGTAGCTAAAAGCCTTCAAAGAGAGATGCCAAAATGTGGCAGACATACATCGGCCAGGTCATCCTAGTGTCAGTGAAGAAGAAGTGCATGCTCTTGACGCGTTACTGGATACTGACCAATGCCATACGATTCGTTAAGTGGCCCGAGACACCGGATTAGCTCATATTACTGTGCTTCACATTCTGATGGAAAGCCTGGGCATGAGAAAAACTGCATCACGATGTGTTCTGCGTGATTTTACGCAAATGCAGGAATGGTTAATACGAAGCTGCTAGTAAACACTTAGACCACTATGAGCGTGGAGGGGGGGTTTCTTACGCCGTATCATTACGCTGGATGAGACATGGACCAAATCGTACGAGCGACAACTGAAACATCAATCGAACGAATGGCGTCATCCTGGGTCACCACGGGTATCGAAAGTTCGTCGGAACCCCAGCAATGTAAATGTCATGGTTATTTTCGTCTGGTGGTGTTATCTCAACGTATTACGTTCCTCCACAGCCGACCGTCAGTACGCAGTATTACGTTTCTTTATTGAAACACAACCTGCGACCGGTATTGATATAACAGCGGGGACACTTTCAGCAGAACCCATCCACATTTTGCACAACAACGCTCGGACGCATACAGCGCACATCGTGGTTGATTTGTTCGATCGTTGGGGCTAGGAATTTGCTGTACCATCCACCATGCACTATTGGATTTAAGCCCTTGTGACTGGATTCTGAAGGAACCACTTCGTGGCATTCGCTTCAGAACTGTTCCAGAGATTCGTCAGGCAGCAGACCGCTCCATCCGAACAATCAACACAACAGGCACTGCTAAAGGAATCCTACGACTTGTACATCGCTGGTAAGGGGTTGTAGGAGTAGGCAATGCGGGTTACTACTTTCAAGGACAATAAATCGTGGTAACTTGCATCCCTTTTGTATCAGTTGTCATTAAATGTTTGCCACCACTAAAGTTCCATCTCTGGTATATTTTCATGACATGTTGGCGCACTTCTACAGTAAAATGTATTTAAGGAACAATACCATGTACCTGACGATGCTCTTCCTAACCATTTTTTCCTTAACACTGATCACAACTCCCAGCCAAATATGGGTAAAAGTCATCAAAACAATTTTATTTTGGCATATTTTATATTATTATTATTATTATTATTATTATTATTATTATTATTATTATTATTATTATCATGTGGAGGAATATCACAGACCAACTTGAAATCGTTTTCTAAAGAGGTGAAAAATTACTCTTTCATTACCTATATTTCGTTAGCATGTGTGCTAAAATCTAATTGCTTAACATTTTTGCCGAATTGTCTTGGTATATATTGTATCGGTCTCCTTCAAAAAGGCGTTCGTGAAGGCCACTGGTGAACTGCCTGGTGCTATTCAAGAATGTAAATCGTTGGAAAATTTTTCACATTCTCTTGCCCGCATAACTCCTCCAGCACACCTCACCAACCCGCCCGCATCCCTTGGCCAGAAAAAGGGCCTAACCCTCAAGGTTTGATGAAGATGATGATGATGTGATCATGATATCTAAACAACAACGAAATGCATGTCATATATCACATTCTCATTTAGACTACTTCGTACAGTTTCCTACATAAAATCGTAGTGCTGGAAACTAAAATATAAAACAAAGGCAAGTATACAGCCTAAACTGCAAAAATGTATGGCTGTGAAACTCTGTAAAATGGGAGAGGATATTTTTGTTGTTAGTGACAAATGCGAAATGTAATAGAGAGACGCATGAAGATGTATTTGCATGATTTATTACAAATGTGATTAATTTATGACTAATTGTATCGTGAATTCTTGCGGAAATTGAATATTTTTACGATAAAAGTGAAAATGGAATTTTTGTTAACATTCATATTCATCTTGGAGAGGTTCGCTACAAAGAAATTAGAAATAATTCTGAAAATTCATTAACCTAAAAGTCTTTTATTCACATTTCTTAACTGTGGGAGAACCGATGACAAGGTTTCCCTGATCCTTTGGAACATTTCGTTCATTTATAAATGCATTCTTTTTAGTACTATTTATTAGCTGCAAGAGTAATGCAAGGCACGGCCACATGGACTTCTTATTATTTTCTTGGGTTTCCCCTTCGTCTTCACAACCATTGTCACTCATGTTGCTTTTACAGCTTGCTAATCCACAGGTAGGGTGAACCGAGCGTGACCCTCCAGGCCTGCAATGTTAACACAATACATAAGAAAGAAATCAAATAAAATTTCCAAGGAAACACTAGTGGAGGAGTATTTCTACATTTCTGAGAATTTGAGAAGTACATAAAGTAGGCCTGCTTGGTCCAAGTTTGCTCCCGTCTTTCTTACCGAGATCGTAAAAATCGTGAAGTTATTGATACCTTCCGGGCTAACGAATTCAAGAAAAATGGTTTAGTGGCAAGAGGTACTAATATATTTATGTGTTGAACCATTTTAAGAGTCAAATGTCGCAAATAATTACCGGTACTTGGTCGGTGGCATGTATTTGTAGACTCTGTTGTCTCGGAGGTACTTAAGGGCACTTCGTCACTTGCTGGTATGAATATCGGATGTCAAGGAAGACCTATGCACTTGAAATTAAAGGCTCGGAAAACAAACTGCATTTATTTATCCAAAACATTACATAACCATGATTATAAAAGTATTGTTATAAATGAAATACATCAGATAATTACTGATTGCGATTAATAACACTCAAATATGCACTAACTGTTGCCTAATGTATACAATATTAATGAAAGGAAATGCCTGAAGGTCTATTTAACAGAATGAAACCCTCTTAAGTTTTATTTGAGAACAACAGTAACAACTTGAGAGTCCAGCTGCCTGGATATCGACGCAAGATACCTTATAAATCAGCCGGCCCTCAATTGAATCTGAGCAACCTCCAGTCCTCTTATGGACCGATCACTTTCATTTACTGAAGTTCAAATTAAGTTAACGTGGCTGATGACCAAACATAACTCTCCAAATTGGAAGAACGATGATTTAAGATCTCTGAGTTAACAGGCACCTCATCTACCAATAAATTTACATCAGAAAATCCAGTTATATAAAAATGAAGTGTTATCATTGCGTTTTACACACAAACAAAGAGCTCACAAGAAAAATAACATGATTTACTTTAAATAAATTATGTTATTCTCTAAACCAAAAACTATACCGTCCAGGTTAAATTCGAGCTTACTGCTTGGGTTTAATTGAACACGCGAATTTCGATTCTAATATAACACTGAATAACTATCCATGAATAACACCTGATTGGTAGATACATGCCATCCCGGATTGTAGAAATGGTTATCGGTAAACTAGTTGAATTAAATACAACAATTAACTGAATATAATATTTCCATATTTCGACGTACATTTTGCTTAGTGAGCTCAGTTATCTGAACACATGTTCTTGAGGACCTATGAATGATATCCTGTGCATAACTACACACTTTAATACGCTAACATTCTATTACGTCGTTAAATGATACCATATGATGACATTGTTAAAGAAAAACTTAATCTTGGGTAACCCTATATATAGTTAAATCACGAGTTCTTTTGCATCCGTTTAAATACAAACCTACACTAAAATCGCAAAATATACTAAAATTACAAACACCTCAATTTATGTACAACATGGACAGAAAATCATTAATATCCCTTCGACTAATGGTGGAATGCTCCATCGTTATATGGAATTCCATGCGGGACCAAATCTCTGTGACTCAACTGGAATGCAGGGTGACTGTCCTAACTGCATCATTTCCTCGGACCTACCATGACCGAAAACTACTCCAAGAACCCTGTATCAGCGACGCAGTCCAGCCACTAACCAATGGCTTCCCCATAATGTCACATCACCTACGACATCTAACAACTAACTTAGATCTCACACCACATTAGAATAACAAAAACACAACTCCTAAGTGGATAACCATTCCCTCCAATCTTCCAATACATACAAAAAGATGTTCGATTGGATTAAGAACTATCAGGCCCGGTTTCATCAACACATGTTAGTATTTAACAAGGTGTTAAACTATTTTAAACCGGGCGAGTTGGCCGTGCGCGTAGAGGCGCGCGGCTGTGAACTTGCATCCGGGAGATAGTAGGTTCGAGTCCCGCTATCGGCAGCCCTGAAGATGGTTTTCCGTGCTTTCCCATTTTCACATCAGGCAAATGCCGGGTCTGTACCTTAATAAAGGCCACGGCCGCTTCCTTCCAACTTCTAGGCCTTTCCTATCCCATCGTCGCCATAAGACCTATCTGTGTCGGTGCGACGTAAAGCCCCTAGCAAAAAAAAATCTATTTTAACATACGATTTAAGAAAAGTTTCGTTTCATCAACAACTGTTAACGTTAACATATGTTAAACTGCGGATTAAAGTTAACATCAGCCATTTCCCATGTTAAATGGGTAACATTAACATTTAGCAACCTGTTCCAAAATGGCTGCTGTGAATATCCCTTTAGATGCGGAATTGCTCTATTTAGATTTTTTTACACAATAATCCTGATCGAAGAAGAGTTCAGCGACGTAATGACTTTGAAAATTTGACGGATGCAGAATATCTCCATACATACAGGTTATCGAAAATAGTCGTTGCTAAGGTTGTTGACGAAATTTGAGTGAGATTGGAATAACCTACGAAGAGAAACTTACCTCTTTCATCAATATTGCAGGTACTGATAATATTACAATATTTTTGATACTGGTTCTTTTCACACAATCGTCCGAGCCAATGTTGGAATTTCTAAAGCCACTGTTAGTAGAGTTGTTTGTCGAGTGTCTGCACCAATAGCATCCACGAGAAGGAGTTATATAACATTCCCTTCAGTAGAAGAGCGTCAGCAAATTATCCGCGACTTCTATGAAATAAGCCGTTTTCCTGATGTTTGTCCTAGGTGCAATAGATTGCACACATGTAAGAATCCAATCACCTGGAGGCAATTGGGCCGAAGTATATCGTAATCGGAAGGGATATTTCTATGTTAATGTTCAGGTGATCAGTGATCCTAACCTCCAAACCAGGGATGTAGTTGCTAGGTGGTCTGGTTCTGCACACGACAATACAACATTTATAATTCCCATATCGGAACACAGTTTGAAGTGGGGACAATTAAGGAAGTGATTTCGTTAGGTGACAGTGGATACCCGCTAAGAAAGTATCTGTTAACCCCATTGAAACCCTCGCGGACTTCCTCCCACACCTCGTCCTTTTCTAGTATCGTCAAGCAATCTGTGCGCTTGCACTCAACTGTCGGCAGTCCTGAAGATGGTACTCCGTGGTTTCCCATTTTCACACCAGGCAAATACTGGGGATGTACCTTAATTAAGGCTACGGCCGCTTCCTTCCAACTCCTAGGTACTTCCTATCCCTTCGTCGCCATAAGACCTGTCTGGGTCGATGCGACATAAAGCCACTAGGAAAAAAAGGAGAAGTGAAAAATAGTATTTGGAATGATATGAAAACCTACAACCCTTTTTCCAGTCTTTGGCCGGCTCAGGGATGTAATGAATAGAACATATATAGGCTAGGCCTAGTATTACAATGGGGTCGCCACTCCCAAGGTGATTTATTAATGACTGATAAATGCTATGAAATGATAGTGGAGAGTGTTGCTGGAATTAAAGATGACACTTAAAACCGGAGTAAATGGAGAAAAACCTGTCCCGCCTCCGCTTTGTCCAGCACAAATTTCACATGGAGTGACCGGGATTTGGACCACGGTATCCAGCGACGAGAGGCCTACGCGCTGCCGTCTGAACCACGGAGGCTTTAGAATTTGGAATCTCGTTTAAAAATTAGGAAACATATTTTTTGTTTGTTTTAAATCTGCTTAAGCGGGGATAAGCAGGAGTGACAGCGTGGGTGGATTTTTAAAATGAGTATATATAAAATATATATCCAAAAATAACATCTTATAGACGTTACAACTGGCATTTGGAATCTCCTGTAGAACTAAAGGAATGGGCATAATTATTTTCTGAAAATGCACTAAAGGGAAAGTGTTAAAGGGGGTGAATTTTTAAAATGAGCATATCTACAGTATATGTCAAAAACATAACATATTACAGACGTGAAAAATGGTACTTTCAATCACATATAAAAGTAAAGTAACACGTGTTTTTTGTCTTTGGAAAAAAAAAGCAATTAAGGAGGGGTAAAATGACTGGAAAAAGGCTTGAATTATTTTTATTAGGTTACTGGTATCTTCATACCTGAATATATTACAGACGTAAAAATTGGTATTTGGAATCCCTTTTAAAAATAAAGAAATACGTATTTTTTGTTTACGTAAAATTCACTTTGTTTCTAAAAAACACTCTTGGGGGTGGGGGTGTAAAAAGGACTGAAAAAGCGGTTGAACTATTAGGATACTTATGTCTCAAAACTGAAGATGTTACAGGCATGAAGATTTGCATTTGGAATCATTATTAATAAAGAAGAAACACGTAATATTTGTTTTCGGAAAATCCCCTTAAAAGGGGGGGGGGGTTAAAAGACGTGAAGAATGTGTTGAAATCTTTTCATGAGGATACTTATATATCATATACTGAAGATGTTACAGACGTGAAAATTGATAAGTTATTTGGAATCTCCAGTAAAAGTAAACGAACATAAACGAACACGCATAATTTGTTTTCTAAAAATACACTCAAGGGGAGTGTTAATGGGGGGTGAATATTTAAAATTAGCATAGAGTATATCTGCAAAACGTAACATATAACAGACTTGTAAATTGGTTTTTTAATATCATTTGAAAATAAAGTAACACATATTTTGTTTCCGAAAAAATACCACTTAGGGTGTGTGTAAAAAGGACTGAAAAACGGGTTGAATTATTTTCATGAGGATACTTACATCTCAGAACTTGAACATGCTATGGGCATGAAGATTTGTACTTGGAATCTCTTTTAAAAATAAACACGTATTATTTTGTTTCCGAAAAATCCAATTAAACGTAGGGGGATAGAATAACTGAAAAATGAGGTGAATTCTTGGTTTGAGGTTACTTATATCTCGGAAACTAAGGATGTTACGGACGAGAAAATTGCTATTTGAAATCTCCTTTAAAAATAAAGTCACACGTAGCCTATTTTGTGGCAGGGATGTGAGTGGGTGGAATCAACTTAAGGGGGATGTAAAATGAGTTCACTTAAGAAATAGACCCCTTAGGAAGGTTTTGACTGGGGGATGAGGAATGATGACAAAATGTGCATTTAAATGAAACTGTTTGAATTATGATGTAAAAATTTCAAACTGTATCCTAGGTGTTAAATAACAGAAGGTTTCAAACAAATTTAAACATTCAGAAATTTAAATGGGGGTTAAGATCCAAAAACAAATATATTCATTTCTTCCTCCGAAACGGTTTAATGTATGAAGTCAAAACCCCAAATAGTGGTACATGTTTTAAATCCTAGGTTTGAAATAATATTTTGTAACGTTCCACCCGTAAAGTGTTGAATGAGGTTAGCTCCATAAACGAAATTATTCATCCCTTCAAAACTATTTGACATACAATGTTGTAATTTTACGAGAAGGGTCTTCTTTTATATCCTATGTGTAAAATATCGTATACTTCAAAATATTTTTCCCTTAAGGGCTTTAGATGGTGGTTGACTCTCAAGAACACAACATCCATTCTTTTCGGGCATGAGCTTATTTTTTTATGTAGGGTTGTCTTCTATAAACTTGATGTTGATAAATATTTAGAAACATTCACCCCTAAATAAGTATTCATTCCTCCATTACTTTTCGGGATACAAAATCAAAATTTCACAGGTTGGTTTCTTTTACAACCTAGAAGTTAAATAATATAGGGTTTAAAACGTTCAAATCTTTTCGTGTGGGGTTAAAATAAGTGTTAGATCAGAAAATAATTAATAATTCTTCCAAAACCGTTTGACGTACGAACTGAGGGCGCATTTTACTGGCTCAGCTGACAGTGGGCTCTCAAATTGTAAAACTTTGTATAAATACATTCAGTTTTAAACCGTATGGAAGCATGGATATCTTGGTAGTAATAATATAAAATGTTGTCAACGTGAAATTATGCGCTCTCACTTAATTAATACGCAGTAAAGTTATTTTCAGTCGTTATTGAATCGATACATCGAGGCTATATACAACGGAAAAAACTAAATCGATACGAATTTAATTCTGACTTCAGACCTGCCAACCGTATAGAAAGAGCGCGCTGGAGACCTCGTGATTAAAGTGAGTAAAAAGTTGTACGCTTTCCCGATTGTCATGCAATTGCAGGGGAAGCTACATTTGCTCAAACTGCCAGCAGATTAGCGTCACCAACCAGAAATAACTTGGATATGGACTCTCAGTGTACTGTACAGGTTAACTCAGTTAATATATTTCCAATAAAATTAATTAGTTTCGTGTGGCTATTTATAGCCGGGTGCAGCCCTTGTAAGGCAGACCCTCCAATGAGGGTGGGCGGCATCTGATATGTGTAGGTAACTGCGTGTTATTGTGGTGGAGGATAGTGTTATGTGTGGTGTGTGAGTTGCAGGGATGTTGGGGACAGCACAAACACCCGTTCCCCGAGCCATTGGAATTAACCAATGAAGGTTAAAATCCTCGAGCCGGCCGGGAATCGAACCCAGAACCCTCTGAACCGAAGGCCAGTACGCTGACCATTCAGCCAACGAGTCGGACAATATATTTCCAATGATGTGTTGTGACGTATAATGATTGACTTGTGTCCCATATGACTTGCCTCCAGACTGTCCTTATCATGTACCTAATATCTCAGCACTGCCGAGGTGCTGCATTATGGCGCCCGCCACGTACTGTTTGCCATTTTGGTTTTGAGCAGTTCATTTCTCGCCTGCTCGCTGTGACGTCATCTTGACTTACGAACGTCTTCCGCATACCGCGTCTTCTCGAAATTATTCTACTGACGTATAAATATCAGGCACCTCTTCCAAAGGGCAGGTGAACTAGAGAATGTAGCCACGGCTTGATGTTAATGCGCAACGGACATTTTCGTGGAGAGAGCTGGTTCTCTTCGCCATTAAGTTGACCATCATAAACTCCAGGTGAGTGTTACAGAGACATACCTCCTCATGAATCCGTCACAATCATATCATCGTTGTGCGAGCAATACAGCGTGTCTGACAGTGCTCTTCCTATCCCTTATTTCCCCTCAGACTTGTCACGCCTCCTATGAGCGTGTGCAAAGGAAAATGAACTCAACCGTACCGCACTGTCTGAATGTATCTTTGCATGACGTATTTACGCACTCTTAAAATGTAATGTATTTAAAGTTCATTTTCCCTTACTATTTTTTTATAGGAAACTGAACACAACGAAAATTGTTCTAATGGACTGCATATCCATACGTGGCTAGGAAGTGTGACCAATCTTAAGAAAAACAGTGTATGGGAAGAGTATTGTCAGATACGCGATACTGCTGGCGCAGCAGCGTTTCTAATTTCTTCAAGTAACATTTCTTTATTTTGGTGCATGGGATAATACTGGAAGACTATGCGAAGATATCAGCATCCAAGCAGATATAACCAGGAAAGTAGTAAAATATTAGTTAAGATTAAGAAGGCGAGAGGTGAGGGAAATATTGAGACTAAGCATTGAAACACCTGAATAATGATTACTGGATTGCTAAAGTGAAACGTATGCTAGACAGAATAGGAATGGGAGAATACTGTGATAAAGAGGAGCACAGAAAAGAGAAGAGATTCATCAAAAAGTAACGATCGGGGTTAAGGACATGGAGAAACATGTGATTAGGGCAAAATGCGGGACTAAAAGGACAATACCAGAATTTTGTGAAATTATTCACAATACGTCAGTGAGGAAAGAAAGACTCCCAAATAGAGAGCTAGAGTTGTTGTGTGGTGGCTAATGGGGATATACAGTATATAATAATAAGGGGCTGAGAGAGCGAGAGCACATAATGAAAATCATTGTTTTCTCTGTTAAGAAATAATAGAAGAGGCCCATCTATCGACAGGCTCTTAGATTTACATATATTGGTGGTGAATATAAATTAAAAATAGAAAGGGAGGAGGAGAAGGAATCCTACACAATTGCTAAATTGTTATACAAGGAATGGATCACTCGAGGACGAATAGCAATTTTTTGGTATTTTAAGAAATTTGTGGCAAAGGGAAATGAAAAGAGAAGCACTAACTGAAAGTATAAAAAGAAACCAAGAACAAAGTCTACGTTTAGAGTCATGGTTGTAGTGTTATTGTCACTGTTAATATGTGAAATTGCACGGGAATCTGCTTAGCTTGCAATGTATGAACTGTGTCTTACTCAGCTGCCGGAGTTCCGTAGATGTTTGTCGAGAATTCACGGCGTCTATTTTAAGCTGAGGAGAAATCTGCTCAAACTCATAAAAAACGAATACTCGAACCAATTAATAGTAAAGGTAAGATATAAGTTGTCGTAGACAATAAAACACTGTTAATGCGTAGGACAAAAATAAATATATTTCACTTTTTTTGCTATTTGCTTTACGTCGCACCGACACAGATATGTCTTATGGCGACGATGGGATAGGAAAGGCCTAGGAAGGGGAAGGAATCGGCCGTGGCCTTATTAAGGTACAGCCCCAGCATTTGCCTGGTGTGAAAATGGGAAACCACGGAAAACCATCTTCAGGGCTGCCGACAGTGGGGTTCGAACCCACTATCTCCCGATTACTGGATACTGGCCGCACTTAAGCGACTGCAGCTATCGAGCTCGGTTATTTCACTTTTTTTAAACTACAATTTAGAAATTAGGTGGAAATAGTAATTAAGTGTAAGTGTACTGTTAAAGGTAGTGGTAGATAAATTTAAATGTAATAAGAATGTTACGCATGTATCAGAATAATATGAATTGGTATAAATGGTTACTCTATCCCCAGTTCCTGGCGATCCGGAACTAGGGGATGGAAGTATTGTATTGTATTGTATTGTATTCTATTCTATTCTATTCTATTCTATTCTATTCTAAGTAAATGGTCTCGAGTGGAAACGTATTTACGTAAACCAACTTGAGAGTTGGGAATGAGGTTAGGAGATAAGAGATAACGGGATATTCGTCTACTTAGTATGGCTTCCAGGATCCTGGACAGGACGGTAATTGAACTAATAGGTCTGTATGAAGGTATGTTGGAAGAGAGCTTACCAGGTTTAAGACAAAGTAGGATGTTTGAATTTCCCCAGTGGGTGTTATATATACCAGTATAAAGAATAGTGGTATATAGAATACTAAGTAAGTAAAATAAAGTAGGAGGGACTTCACGGATATAAGTGATGGAATCTGAGCCGGGGGCAGTATTCTTATAGTGGGTGACAATGGAACGGGTCTCTTGGGAGCTATAGGTGAATAATTAATTAATAGAGGGGAAATTGGTAAAAGAAATTTGAAGGTCAGGATGATGTGAGTCGTGTAGTTGGTTACGTGGTTAATCAGGGTGAATAAAGTCAGGTAATGTGGATGGAGGAATTATGGATGCATAATATTGGGCAAAAAGGTCAGCATTGTCTTTGTCAGTAATTGGAGGGTTAGGATTATGGTGGATAGGGTATTTAGGGAGATATTCCTTTTATAGTGTGTTTGTATTTAGAATGTATTCCAGAATATTCTTGAGTCATATTGTTCTGGTAAGTTGGTACATGCTAAAGTCCAACGTTTCTGTTTAATTGCTCTAACATATGATCTTAGACGTCGGAATGTTCGTCTCTGTTTTGTTAAAGTGCTAGGGTCACCTGTTCTGACATATTCATGATATTAGTTCTCTTACTTTGGACTACTGCTACTCCGCCTTTGTAGGGGGAGGAGGGCCTCTTAGACGGTAACGCCGTCTCTCATGCCGGAAGACTTGTTACGGTGAAGGTGACGCTCGGAGAAGGTCAGGAGGTTGGCGGCCGTGGCCTATACTAGGAACTGTGCCGGAATTCGTTTTAGTGCAGGAGAATGGAAAATCACGGAAAACCATTCTTGGAACAGCCGACGGTTGGGGCCAGCCGTGAAGTCTAGCCCTGTCCCGTCTCAAGAATGCAGAGGCGTAGAGCCACGATAGAGCTGTGGGTGGTCACCCCTCCACTTTTCAGTTAGCCGGTCGGAGTGCAGAGCTGTTGGACCAGAGACCAAACATGGCCACTTGTGGGCCGAGACCCGCTCTGCATCTACCGACGTTACTTTGGATTCCTACTTTTATATCTGTAGGGATAA
The DNA here is from genome assembly GCF_040414725.1 of Anabrus simplex. Lineage (NCBI taxonomy): Eukaryota > Metazoa > Arthropoda > Insecta > Orthoptera > Tettigoniidae > Anabrus > Anabrus simplex. Next base: position 472,411,539 of record NC_090266.1, on the reverse strand, counting down.
GGCACCTTTTATATACGAATGATGGACACTCATCATTGGAGAAATTTCCTTTAATGATCAATTTTAGCTGAGCTTTGGGAATGCAAGATTTGTCTATATTTCACTCACCCATTCAGTAAAATTGTTCCTTGGTTTATTTATCAGTTAGCACAATATTTTGCAGATATTTATCTCTAAGGACGAGTCCTTCTTATGTGGTTCCGCCGCCTCGTTTTTCCGTTCTCACTATTTTTCTTAAAACTTATCGGTTTTTGGATGTTGCAAAAATCTGGTCTTCAACTACAGTAGTGCAGATTCGTGTATTTGCTCACCCCGTTAACGTGCTTATTAATCTGGTTTTTAACTTATATTTTTACCGGACGAGTTGGCCGTGTGGTTAGAGGCGCGGCTGTGAGCTTGCATCCTGGAGATAGTGGGTTCGAATCCCACTGCCGGCAGCCCTGAAGATGGTTTCCGTGGTTTCCCATTTGCGCACAGGCAAATGCCGGGGCTGTGCCTTCATTAAGGCCACGGCCGCTTCATTCCAACTCCTAGGCCTTTCCCATCCCATCGTCGCCATTTGACCTATCTGTGTCGGTGCGACGTAAAGCCACTAACAAAAGAAACTTCTATTATTTTGTACGTAAATATTCTGGTAGTCTAAGAATCTTGTTATCAAATTTTGCTGTTCGTATTATTGTTGGGTGTTGATTAATTTATTTTATCTTCGTGTATTATCCACTATATTTATCTTTATCTTTGGAATTCCTACCTGAGATAGCTTTGTTATTCTTAGTTTTTAAAAACGCCTGATATTTTTTTAACTTCATAAAGCATCACATGCTCTATTGTTCACTATAGAAAGACACTCTTAAAATACAATTTACTACCTTCTTATTTATTCTTCTCTTTTCACGATTTATCTTCATCTTCATTTTCCATGTACACTCCCTAGAATCCTCTGGATGCCCGGTATATTTCGTCTCGAGTCACTCTGCGCTCTACGAATTGTTTATACCCTTATAGTCAAGAGTGTCTGGTCATGTTAGGTATTATGTATTGAAATTTACCATATTCCTGTAAAGTGCATGAACGGTACTGTTACATATTAATTTGTACCAGAATCCTATTATCATAAATCCGAGCTACTGTTTCTTCTTCTTATCTTGCTCTCACAACACAAATTATATTAAATCTTTATTTATTGAAAGGATAGTATATTATTTCGTTCTGACTTCCTGGCATTACCCACGATCCATCTTTCTCCCACTAGCTACCGGGGCCTTGTACTTATTACTAGTAGTTCATGAAAATTCCACTTTTTCACTGCGTGTGTGCTTCTAAGAACATTCGTCTCTGCATTGTTAGATTTCAATTTGGTTAGGCTCTTATGTTGCTGGACGACCGTGAGTGTGAAGTGTGCCTCTGAAAAATCAAAAATTTCTGGATTCTAGAGCAAGTTAATCAGAATACTTACGTCATCCCCGTGGTCATCCGATGAAGCATCCACTACATCGGATATAATGATCCTTCCAATCGCCCGCCCACTACGCCACACAGTAAATAAGTAAAATTCAATCGCTTACCTAACTTCAAAACTTGTATTTATCATTAATTTACTAAATTTACGTCACTGCCCTTATACGTCATTAATCTGTTGTTCCTATGCCACTTTGAATGACAGTCGAGTTTCCCCAGCGCCGCACTAGACACATTTTGAATCACTTAGTGTAAGCAACGTTTTTAATTCTGAGACATTTCTATAGTCAATATACCCTCATACCACACTATAATCTTCATGTTATAGGCATTCGCTCCCTGAGAGAAGCACGATTCTCTTCCCAGTGCAGCAATTTTGTCGATTATGATTTCCTCAATGGTTGAAGAAATCAGTTCTAGAAACACTAACACTGCTGCAGTGCTAGCACATGGAATTTATCAAAGTTTCCTGTTGTAGAACCTGCCGCTTGTTTTTTCGTCGATATTCTCGCTTTTTTTTTTTTTGTACTCGTGCCTTTGTCGCTGTTGTGGACCCTCATCGGCAATACGTCGCCAAATCGGCTGATCAGAAGAAACATCCGCCCATTTAGCGATATCCACACCTTAATTTGAAACGTCCTTGCATCCTGTTTCCAGTCCTCTCTAAATACGTTTTCTACCCTTCAATAGAGAATGCATCACTTGTTTTTGAAAACCTATGTTAGGCGTGCGGACGACTTTGCCGGTCCGTTCTAGTTGATGTCCCACTTCTCATGATATTGGCCTCTTCCAGGATACTGATATATGTTCAACGGTTTAACCATCTTACTGTAAGTGTTCTTCTAATTAATAGCTAATATCCTTGCTTTTACGTTCGATCAACTACATTCTTATAGTATTTTGAGACACCGAGGCACCATAATTTTGTCCGGCAGGTGTTCTCTTACGTTCCAGTAAATCGTCGTTGCGGAGACAAAACCTCCTATGTGATAATATTTTTGGAAATATACTGACCCGCAGCACATACATCATGAAGAGCGAGAATGCCTTGACAACAGTCACACAATATTGCACCTTAGATGACAGAACATTACCAGCCAAAGTTGTAAGCTGAAATATTTCACATAGGAGGTTTTGTCCCGGCAGCGACGAAATGTAACGCCGCAAGGCTGACGTATTAGAGCACTTTGAAATACCAAAAGATAGAGCCAGGAGCAAAACTCCAGGTTAGGCTCAGAAATCCAGTGCTCTACCGTCTTAGCTACTCAGTCCAGCAGATATTCTTCTTGGTCGTATTATTACAGTCATATTAATTGCCTTCTGTAAGCGTGAGTGTTGGTATGACTTAACATTGAAAACGTATGTGGACGTTGAGGTCATGGTTGTCGAAGACTCGTTTATGGTTATCAAAGTAATTAATTGATCAGTGTTATTATCTTTAGGTTCCACTAACTATTTTTACTGTTTTTGGAGACGCCGAATTGTCTGAATGTATTCCTGTAAGAGTTATTTTACGTTCCAGTAAATCTACCGACAAGAGCCTGACGTATTTGAGCACCTTCAAATACCACCGGACTAAGCCAGAATCGAACCTACCAAGTTGGGTAAAGAAGGTTAAGGTCAAAGATATCAAACTAAAGAAAGTGTTCAATATTGATGGATTGTGCCTCGGTATGAAATCGGTTTATTTGAAGTTATGCATACTCAAGTTTCCCACCGAAATAAGCTACTTTTCGTGATGAAAGCACTCAAATTTGTTGTTAAAGTCCTACCATTCAGATCGTCTTCGAAACTTCGGCTGAGAAATTGCAGTTTGATAATCGCGCCTTGTTCTGATATATTTGAGGTCTCTGCTCTCCCTGCTATAGCAATGTTTCTTATGGTGAGAGGCAGTACTTACAAGTTTGATTCAAATGTTCTCCCAGCTACGTTAGAACCTCGCATTAAAAAGAAATGAAACTACTCCAAACACTTCAATCTCATGAGTAAATAATTATGTTTCTGTATTGTGAAACGAATCACTTTTATTTTCATATTTGCCCATCACTCTTCCCCGGATTGTATTACCGTTGATGTCTAAACTTTAATGGGCGCCATACTTCTGATATCTGCTGTATTTGCAACTACCTGTCATTGGACTGCTCAATGCATATAAATATTTATTTTAAGCAGACTGAATTAACAGCATTTTCAACTCCGTCTCACTCTGCAAGTATCAGATTCGGGCTCAGCCGTACATATGGGATGACGGAGATAATAATTAAATCACATTTATTATTTATTCAGAAAACTGCATTTTGAATCAAAACAAGTAGTGAGGTTCTACTATTAAATGTATCCCTTGCATATATCTACCTGACACATTATGAAGGGAATTATTTGAAAACTCGATCTGTAAAAAAAAAGTGAATTTGGTGAAGTGCAAACACTAAGAATAGTAATAAATTACACGTCAATGGACGACAAGTCTATCATGAATCAAGTTCAGGAACGAGGGATAAAGAAAAGTTTACCCATTTGTTTCCTTCAGTAGTATTATTATTGGTAGCAGTAGTATTAGTAGCAGTAGTAGTAATAATAGGGGCTGCCTGGCCGAGGCGGTAAAGGCGTGCTCGGTTCGCCCGAAAGGACGTGGGTTCCAATCCCCGTCAGGAAGTCGTAAAATTTAAGAAACGAGACTTCCACTTCCGGAGGTGCATATGGCCCTCAGGTTCACTCAGCCTACATCAAAAATGAGTACCAGGTTAATTCCTGGGGACAAAGGCGGCCGAGCGTAGAGCTAACCACTCTACTCCATCAAGTGCCGAGATTAAAAATGATCGAAGCCTTTACGTTCTACCTCTCCAAGGGCCTTCATGGCCTGTAGTAATTGTTACCGTGGTTTGGCGGATCAGCAGAGGTGAAAGAAGGTGCTGGGATGAACGGGTCTCAATATACGAAATTAAAGTTAATTTAAAATTTAACAGGGTTATATTTTCTTTTCAAGATCAAGAAATAACAAATATAACAGGTACTCAGTAACCTAGCAACAAATCAAGAATGTACAATTACAGTTGTTACAGGATTTGGGCTCCGAGACCCAGACACACAATTCTTGAGCAATTAGCCCAACTTTACTCAAATACAAGGTTTGACAAAAGGGCAGAAAACCCCAATCGTGCCCAGGAGCACTTGCTCCCTATTACTCAGTAAAGCCTGCTCGAGGCACACAGAAACCAACTTTAAGAAAGAGCAACCCGCTCTCAAAGTTCAAGCCTATCAAAGGCCACACCAAACTCCACCTTCAAGCTGACCTCCAAGCACATGAAAACAGGGGTAAAACAACCCAACCTACTGAGGCCTATTCCATAAAGAAACAGGGCAATTACATGGCCCCCAAAATACCAACTTGAGGCAAAACTGCACTCCTAATACATTTCTTTAAAACCTATTTGGCACTAGGCCGCTTATGCAAGGGCTAATCCCATACAACGGAGGTGACACGATTGAAAAATGTTATGACATTACGAGTAGAAGGGAAACTGTTATAAAAACGTAGCCACCTCAAAACAAAATGAATGGGAGCTCGAGAGAGTTAGGCACTCTCTATCCCAATTTGTAGTTAAAGAGACAGAATTTACACCAAGTCTCTTTTACATTTTAAATATAGGTTACATGAGGAAAGTTTCGAACCCGCCCCGAGGGTTAAACTGCTGAGCTATCAAACAAAGAAGTTATTAAAAGGCCATTACCTGGTGGATGAACTGCCGCCTGAAGAAAGGGGCGCTTCCCGACCCCTGCTATATAATCACACTAAGAAAGATGTTACTGAAGTGGCCCCGAGACCAGAAAATCAGCAGTTTATATATCCTCGTGGAAGATTCGAGACGTTTCATGACTGATTACAACCCGCCCATAAAATTTTATTGGTTACCGAACACAGTTACAGAGTAGGTTGGGGAAGAAAGCCCCGATTGGTCGAAAATAAATTTAAGAAATTCGGGATTGGCTAATTTCAAAACGGGCGGAACGAACGGATTAACATTGCCAACTCAAACAATGACAGAAAGAAATTTAACAAAGAGCAAACTTATGACTACAAAATTTCTTCAAAAAAAAGTTCCTTCACTTTGCACTAGGGTGCACAATTGTAGTTCTTATGTGGTGCCATCTAGAAGAGAATGAGAATGTTCACACTTCTTGCTACAGAGAAAACAAATATAAATCGAAAAAGACACAGTTCAGAACTCTTCAAAATTTACAATAGCGACATCTTCTGAGAAACTTTAGAATTAACATGGTTGTTAACGTTCAGGCTTCCTCCAGTAGAGGAGTTTCAACAGGCGCAAAGTTTGAATTAGCGGCGTGGAGGTGTACCGCCCGGTACAGTAATAATAAAGAAAAGCAAATCCATCATCATAGAGGTCATGAAGGCTCTTCGAGGAGTGACATTTAAAGGGCTTAACTATCATTAATCCCTTTATTACCTGGGAGAGAGTGGTTACCCCTTTGCAGTTTTGATGTGGGCTGAGTTAACCACACGCCCATGGGCCACTCCAGAAGTGGAATTATCGTTTTATTTTACTTTGTTTATTTTGTATTTCCTGACGATTAAACAAAACCGTGTCTTTCCAGGTGAATCGAGCACTACTTGACCGCATCGGCTAACAGTGCTAAAACATGCCATAGAATGTATTATCACTTCATCACCGACCCCGTATGAGGAAACGGGACTAGAGGGTGGACTTAGAGGATATCGTTGGCTCACTTCTAAAACCTCGTATGTTACAATGCTCTTCCTACCCGTTGTATTCCTTAACACTGGTCACGCCTCTCAGCCACATATTTATATGCGTCCATCAGAACCTTTCTCGTAGTGTTCATTTCCTTATGGTGATGTGTAAAGGAAAATAGGCCTTACCATACCGTACTGTAGGGATGTTGTTTTCATGGCGAATTTTCCTTTACAAATCAGCATAGGAAAACGAATACAACGAAAATTGTTCTGATGGACTGTACATTCATGTGTGGCTGGGAGGCATGACCAGTCTTAAGGAAGACAGTGCATAGGAAGTGCATTCGGAGATACGAGGCTTTAGAAGTAAGCCATCGATATAGGCTTAAGGTACAAGTGTTCGTATGGCGCAATGAGTGTTTTCCTCCAGTGAATATATATGGATTCTGATATGATTGACTCTACTATACCGTACCGTAAGGAATTTTATTGTTATACTAGCAATTACCCGCGGCTTCGCTCGCGTGTATTTCGTAATTTGATCACAGTAATCGTTTCTCGGCGTTGTCCAAAAACACTATTTGAAAATTCGTAACGTATAAAAACTCACCCAAAAATTGAGATTAATTTACCCAAAGAAATCCTTTGTAAACCGTGTTTGTGGTATTACCTTTTGGGGCTAAGGCGACCATGCGACATAGAACTGTACACGTGAGAAACCGTCTTCTCTCAAGTCGAAAGATAAATGCATGTTTCTTTATTGTTAAAGGAGATTCCAAATACTAATTCCCACACCTGTAACATCTTGAGATTTTGAGATATACATAAGTACCCCCATAAAAAGAAGTCAACCCCTTGATCAGTCCTTCCCCTACCCTCACCTTCATCTAAGTGTATTTTCCGAAAACAATAATACCAATTTTCATGTCTGTAATATCTTCAGTTTTTGAGATATAAGTATACTCATAAAAGTAATTCAACACCTTTTCCACCCCTCCTTACCCGTTAATTTGATTCCTCCTCCCCAAATGCGTGTTTCTTTATTTTTAAAGGAGATTCCAAATACCAATTTTCACATCTTTAACACTTTTAGTTTTGAGATATAAGTATCCTCACAAAAATAATTCAATCAGTTTTTCAATGCATTCACCCCCCTTTAGTGGAGTTTTCCGAAGACAAAAGAACGCGTGCTTCTTTACTTTGAAACAAGATTCCAACTTCCTCAAAATTTCTGAAGTGTTGCTCAGCGCATGCCCCATTGATGCGAAGAGGTGATTGTCAGATGGCACCAGGTCGGGGCAGTACGGCGGGTGCGGAAGGATGTCCCATCCAAGCTACTTCAAGGTGTCATTCACTGGTTTTGCTATGTGAGATGACGCAGTATCGTGTAACAAAATCACTTTGCCATATCTTCTGGCCCATCCCAGGCGTCCTTCGATCAGTGCGATAGCGTTGTGAATTACCGGTTTCACCGGGCTTCAATCCCTCACTTGTCCCAGCCGACACAAAGCATGGTCTTCTTGCCGAAACGATTTGGCCTTGGTGTTGAAGGACCGGCTTCGACAGGTGACAACCACGATTTTCTCCGCTTAGTGTTTTCAAAATAAGTCCATTATTTGTCACCCGTCACAATTCGGTACAGAATTTTTTTTCTCTCGTGACGTTGAAGCCGCATTTCACAAGTGACTTTGCGATTTTCCGTTTTCCGTTCATTCAAATCGTGTGGGACCTATTTACCTATTTTATTGATCTTTCCCATGGCTCGTAAACGTCTGTCGATTGTTTCTTGTGACACATTTAATGCTTGTTCCTGTTGCTGTTGAGTTTGAGTTGGGTCATCATCCAGTAACGCCTGCAATTTCTCGTCTTCGCACTTTTGTGGTCTACCAGAGCCCTCACTGTCTTTCACATTGAAATCACCAGGTTTAAATTTACGAAACCATGTCTCACATGTTCTAATCGATGGAGCGTGTTCACCATCTGTTTCCAGCTGCAAACTATCAATTTCCACAGCCGTTTTCTTTTGATTAAATAAGAAAAGCAATGCGTGCTGCCAATGTTCTCTTTCAGGCACAAACGTTGACGTTATCACTGAAGGATAAAACATAGACGCTAGTTTTTGGTTGACACAACTTCTGTGTGTTGGTAGGTTAATGTCAGACGAACAAACTGACGTATGTGTGAAATTCATACGCTGCATACCGTTCGCTGGCGGCATCTCTTATTGTTAGTGAAACTGGATAAGACTTAGGCACACACTTTGTAATTAAATCCACGGTCGCTTCCTGCCCATTTCAAGCATTTTCCTATCCCATCGTCGCCATGAGACATATCTGTGTTGGTGTGACGTAGAGCAAAATTGTAAAGAAAAAAACCTTCCTTTCAACAGTCCTTGTTCATGGTGTACCTGCTGTCGCAACAGGGGTTGCTGCCGTCAACTGTACATGAGGTTTGTTTACAGAGAACCTTGCAAGGTCACAAGCGCTTCCACCTTCCCTTGGGGCGTTCCCATCTTGCTTGTATCCTTACGAAAGCCCCCACCGCCTGATTAGTATACACACGACACGCGTAGAGGGAGGATTCGGTCTGGTCAGCTCAGCATCGCTTAGCACCACGTAGCAACACATCCAATTAGGATGTACCCAAAAGTGTTCGCAAGTCCGTGGGCTGTCTGTCTTGATTCCTCCAGATACTTCATTTCTTGACTTTAGAATCGTGAACGGAAAAGAACTTAGTTACCTCTCTGCAGTATAGCGATTTCTGGTTGTTAAACATGGGCTTTCAATACCTGTTCTCATTCCTCTCTCTACCACAGTGAGCCTGCATGCCGAGTGAGGAATGCACAATTTACTTGGAGTATAGTATTCTGGAAATTAATTTCTCGCTATAAGAACATTCATTTTAGTAGTGACCGTTTGATAATCAAGATCAGACCTTGACATTTCACACTTTGGGAAGTACACGCCCACAAGTGCAAAATGACACTTCTGATATAATGTAAGATTTTAAAATTTCTAGTGAATTCAGTTTTAATATACTTTTATATATCGTCGCTTCACCAGTAAAAGGTTGTAATCCACAAAGCTCTTCCTATCGATTATTCTCCTTAAGACTGGTCACGCCTCCCAGCCACATATGGTTATGCAGTCCATCAGAACAAATTTTGTTGTGTTCATTTTCATATGCCCATGTGTAAAGGAAAATTAACCTTACTGTACCATACTATACGAATGTATGCTTGGATTACGTATTTACGCAATCCTATTTTATAATGCATGTTAGGTTCATTTTCGGTTACTCGTCGGCATAGGAAAACGAACACAACGGACACTGTTCTGATGGGCTGCATATCCATATGTGGCCGGGAGGCGTGACCAGTCTTAAGGAGAATTATGGATAGGAAGAGCTTTGTGGATTACAACGTTTTACCGGTGAAGCGACGATATTAATGTTATTTCTTTTGTGTATTTTTATACATTTTAATATAAATTTTTCCATTCATACATTTCAATTTTCTTAGAAGTATCATCTTTGTATTTGTGCCCCTCTTCTTCCCAAGGTGCGATTTGTTTTGAACAGAACTTCACATGATACAAAAATTTATTTTGGCAGTGGACACTGTTATTTCCTAATCAAAAGCAGACAATTATATTCTTGTTTTCCACTTTTAAAGAGAATGCCCTGAGAGTGAAAAGTTTATTTCGGCGGTTTTTGCTATCATGTGTGTCCATTCATCAATGGATCAAAAAAGATATAAATGCAAATATCATATACATGCTTTTACCTTTTCGTAGGAAAAATTATGTCTTTCGTTATCTGGTAATACACACGTAAAAATAAATATATTGCTACTCTTAACTATTTCAACTCTTCATATTTCATATCAAGAAATGCTGTGAAGTACACACATTTGGAAAATATAAGCAGGATTTCTGAAATTCCACCGTTCCCATTCTACTACTTATGTGCAGCAACTCGAGTGCCTAACTTTTTAAGGATGAACCCTCTAGTATAGGTTGTATCTGCCGCTATCACACGTTCACGATGCAGATAAATCAAAATATTGTTTTTATCTTTCAAGGTACTATCATTCACACTACTTTTAAAACTCTTACTCCCTAATTGTATGGGAAATATTCCCAATTTACTCACCGTTTGCTCCCATGGAGTACAATTAATTATGCAGGAATAATTTCTATGAATTAACTTCGTTCTATGAAAATTCCGTAGGATGATGCCGAGAACTTGTTGCATTGCCTATGCTGTCATGCGAATGAAAATTTCCCCCTACTCTAAATTGATATCTCATAACTGGCGTTGGATTTTCAAACGTATTTTGAGCATCGACATGCCTCGCATATTTGGAATGCATATTTTTATAGTACACAACCCGATTCACAAAATAACCCGAACAGTATAGGCGATTTACGCCTAGCGGAATTCCATCACATTCCAGTCAACAAATTATGCAAGTGTGCAACGAACAGTCAGAATGTAGAATAGCACATTTTTCTACTCCTGAAACTGCCTTAAACCAAGACATAATTACCGTTTCGTCGTTGCGCCGCTACGTGATATTTTTAACTTAGGTAATAATAATAATTATTATATGGGCTTTACGACTCACTAACTATTTTTATGGTTTTCGGAGACGCCGCCGTGCCAGAATTTAGTCCCGCAACAGTTCTTCTACGTGCCAGTAAATCTACCGACTCGAGGCTGGCGTATTTGAGCACATTCATTACCACCGGATGGAGCCAGGTTTTAGGTTAGAATCTTGGCCCGCAAGCTTCTGTCATCTAATGTGTAATTTTTTTTTTGCTATGGGCTTTACGTCCCACCGACACAGATAGGTCTTATGGCGACGACGGGATAGGAAAGGCCAAGGAGTTGGAAGGAAGCGGCCGTGGCCTTAATTAAGGTACAGCCCCAGCATTTGCCTGGTGTGAAAATAGGAAACCACGGAAAACCATTTTCATGGCTGCCGATAGTGGGATTCGAACCTACTATCTCCCGGATGCAAGCTCACAGCCGCGCGTCTCTACGCGCACGGCCAACTCGCCCGGTCATCTAATGTTCCATACTACGTGACTGTATCCTAAAAATTCTCGCTCTATTGATATATGTGCTGCGGGTCAGTATTTCTGCAACACCATTATCACATAGCGGTTTTTCCAGGCGCAACGTAGATATGCTGTTATTAATAAAGCTGACTGTCAACGTATCTATCTATAAAATCGTCTTTCCGTCCGTATTGTTTTATATTGACCTGTTACTTGGTTTTAACACTGGACAGGAAAAATAATAACCGATGTCGGGATCGTGTTCGTTTGCCTGTTACGGCATCACGTGGATTTTCATGAAACTTGGTGTTTAAATTGAGAATATGGGCGAGTAATTCCTTAGATTTAATTCGCCAAAAAGTTCAGCAAGATAGCCGCTTAAACTTGAAAACCGGTGCATCTCTTTTACGGTTGGTTTTACATGAACATTGTACATGACAAAATTTGTTTACTACATTAGTTATAAATTTTCATAACTATTCCTTTTACCGATAAAGTAGAAATTAATGGAAATACCAGTCCCATCCGTGTGAAATTTCAGGTCAAAAAGCCAGTAACTAACTCTAAGAGTAGTTGCTATGGAAGTGATCTTGATTGTCTGTAACTGCCATCCATAAACATTACAATTTTTGCTTCCACTTTTCACATCGTCACATATCTCGTATTGTTACTTAGCATTTTCTAACTATTTTATCTAAATTCACACTCTGGTTCTGACTTTCCTTCTGTTATAAAACCACCGGGTTTATAATTTTTACTTCATATGGACGATTGCAGTTTTCATTATGAAATATTTATGAGCATGTCGATTCAAATATGGACTGAAAAAGTCTCAATAGGCATATTTGCATCGATCTTTGCTGATACCCGTACCTTCACAGTCGCCATGTGATGGGAGGGAGATGAGCAACAACAATCTCCGTACCAAACTTGTGATATAAAGTAAAACAAATGGCCCAAGAATCACCACACTAGGAATTACTTGCTAAAATACTCATCGAAGCATGATTTTTAAATCGTTCAGCTAGAACGCCAGAAATAGTAATTATTTTGAAAGGTCATTTCAAATATACAGATTTTAATTGGCTCTCACCTCAAGAAAAACTGTGTTTTGTGCTCATGAAGTTTGTCTATTATAGCAGCTGTATAGCACTGAAATTCTCGCTGTGGCAGTAACGACATTAAATAAATGGTCGTATATTTTCCCTTTCTCCAGTTCTTATACACAGCACCAACAGTATAAAATTTACCGCCTAAAGAGTTCCAAACCTGAAACGGTAGGGGTATTTGTGATTTAAAACAGGACGATTAACTGGTAATATGAAAAGTGTAGCTTGGCAACATTAAATTTATTTTTACAATTTGCTTTAGACGCACCTACACAAGTAGGTCTTATGGCCACGAGGGGGGTAAGGAAGAGTTAGGCATGTGAAGAAGCTGGCCATAGCCTCCATTAAGGTACAGCTCAAGCATCTGTCTGGTGTGGAAATTGGAAACCATGGAATACCATCTCAGGGCTGCCGATAGGGTGTTTGAACCCACTATCTCCAGAATGTAAGCTGAAAACTGCGTGAATGAAACCCGTGTGCTCCCGTGAGTTCCGATTCCGGCTAATTCCGAATCCTTTCGAGAATTAGCTATCTGCCAATAACACTATCTGAGCGAGTCCTGTCAGTTCCGGTCACTACCTGAGCGAGTTTCAGCTTAGTATTCTACAGCGAAAATGTTTTTATTTGTTTATTGCTGAAACAAATAAGGTCCATTGTTAGCGTGCCCTTTTTATTGAATTGGCTCCTCTAACAGAGTGGGGTGGACGCCATGGACCGATAGCTCCCATAAGCAGCTTTCGCCTTGTCAGTATCTATATCAGCATGTGCATTCGTCAAAATAATACGTTTTGAGTTATATTCACAAAGTTCATAAAATAGTATCAGCATGTAGCTTCGTCTTTGAACAGTTTTTTATCTTATTTAGAAGTCACCTAGTAATCAGCATGTAGCTTCGTCTTTGAACAGTTGTTTATCTTATTTAGAAGTCACCTTAGTAATCAGCACGTAGCTTCGTCAAATTGAACTTTTAACTGAATTTTTATCTTCTTTACAAGTCACTTAGTAATCAACATGTAACTTCGTCAAATGGATCTTTTAACTGAATTATTCTTCTCTTTATACTCTGAAATGGCGTATGGCTTTTAGTGCCGGAAGTGTCCGAGGACAAGTTCGGCTCGCCAGATGGAGGTCATTTGATTTGACCCCCGGAGGCGACCTGCGCGTCGTGATGAGGATGAAATGATGATGAAGACGACACATAGGCACAGTCCCTATAACCAATTATAGTTAAAATTCCCGACCCCGCCGGGAATCGAACCCGAGACTCCTGTGGCCAAAGGCCAGCACGTTAACCATTTAGCCATGGAGCAGGACTCTATATACTCTAATCAATATGTACAGCAAAATAAATATTTCTTAAAATACTGTTAAATCACCGGCCTGTTCAAACTGTTGAGGTGCCCTTTGGATTCTGCCATCCATTGCAACATATTTTCTTTTCCTTTTTGTGGCTTGCAAATTCAATTCTGCCCGCATAATTTTTTCGTCTGAATTTTGAGACTCCTTCAAACACAACACCAAGTATTTTACACGGGGATGTGGTTTTCCTCATTTAAAATTCAGCTTATGGTTCCAACCCTCTACAGAGTCTTTGGTTCTATGCCTCTTCCCATGGCAACTCCATATTTCAAGCGAAATATGCGCGTTTTCAAGCCATTGCTCGACAATGTAATAAAAAACTCGATTCACTTTTCATTGTCCGGTGCCGTACTATGAATGTGTAGCCAACGGCTTTCTACTCTTTCTGGTTTGAGGAATGCAAGTGCAGCACACTGCCTGATGGTGTTTCTGATTTCCTGGCTAGTTTTATATACTGTATACCCGAAATCCCAATTTCTTGCACTTTCCTCCAAATACTTTGGCTTAAGTTGACCAAACAACCTTGCACTTGGACTATTGGAAATTCTTCCTCTATCGCTTTCATAACTACAACCTCAAAATCCATGTTTACTACTTCAGATGACCATGTATCACGTATTACACGAAGGCTTCTTTTGAAGTGGTGAACATAAGTGGCTTTGTTCTTGTTTGGAAGTAGTGCGAAAACAGCATGCGTTACATTTATCTCCACTTCGTTGCATCCCAAGTCTGCATGAATGGTGTACACTTGACAGAGCTACTTACCGACACTCTCAAATGTCCCGTCCATTAAGAAGTGGTTTTTTTTTTGTTTCAGTATTTCTTTGCCTCTAGGGCTCGCAAGTATCAATAATCTGTCGCCTTCGCAGACGTCAGCCAACAAGAAGTTTATGCCATCGGGCATACATAGAGTTTCTTCAGCTAAATTTACTTCATCTCGATGCATTGGTTGTTTCAGCACTCCTTGTGCTTTACTCTGCTGTCTGTACAATGAAGTATTTAAAATTTGGAACTGAGGCATTCTAGTCACTAACTCGTATTCTGTTTGATGCAAGTATCCAAATATTTCATCGTATACCTGGAAAAAATACATGGCTTTAGAATGGTTCAGATTACCGCTTTTAATTATATAATTAATTACTACAACATTGTTAAGCTACAGTAATTGTTAAATCAGTAAGTACATCACATGAGTCGTATTTGATCCCTAAGCATGATTATACAGTATTATTACTAAGCATACTAGGTGAGGATAAATATTACATTATTTAATCATTCATGTTTTAATCTTAGACTTATATTTAATATAATAATTTGAAGTTGCTTAGAAGTCCAAAAACCGTATGTTCATTTTCTGTATTACATACATACATTATCATTAAAGACTGCTATGCCTTTCAGCGTTCAGTCTGCAAGCCTTTGTGACTTTAAAACACATCGCCACAATCCTCTGCTTGCAACTAGTACTGTGGCTTCATTTAGCTCTATAACTCTTATCTTTAAATAGTTAGAAACCTAATCGAACCATGGTCGTCTTCGTCTCCCTCTTCTTCTTCTACCATCATTACAGAGTCCATTATTCTCCCAGGTAACCTAACCACCTCCATTCACCTCATGTGACCCCAACACCGAAGCCAGTTTATGCGTACAGCTTCATCCATCGAGTTCATTACTAAATTAGCCTTTATCTCCTCATTCGTAACCCCTCCTGCCATTGTTCCCACCCGTTTGTACCAGCAATAATTCCCGCTACTTTCATGTCTGTTACTTTTAACGTATGAATAAGATATCCTGAGTCCACCCAGATTTCGCTCCCGTGAAACAAAGTTGGTCTGAAAACAGATTGATGTACGGTAAGTTTCGTCTGGGAGCTGACTTCCTTCTTACAGAATACTGTTGATCGCAATTGCGAGCTCACTGCATTAGCTTTACTACACCTTGATTCAATCTCACTATATTACCATCCTGGGTGAACACACACCCTAAATACTTGAAATTATCGACCGGTTCTAGCTTTCTATCACCAATATGACATTCAATCCTGTTGAATTTCTTACCTACTGACATCAATTTAGTCTTCGAAAGGCTAATTTTCATACCATACTCATTGCATCTATTTTCAAGTTCTTTGATATAAGACTGCAGGCTTTCGTCACAATCTGCCATTAAGAGCAAGTCGTCAGCATAGGTAGACTGCTTACTACATTTCCACCTAACTGAATCATTCCCTGCCATTTTATACATTTCAGCAGATGATCCATGTAAACTACGAACAGCAAATGTGAAACATTACAGCCTTGCCTAACGCCTGTAAGTACCCTGAACGAAGAACTAATTCTACCATCAATTCTCACTGAAGCCCAATTGTGAACATAAATGCCTTTGATTGATTTTAATAATCTACATTTCAGTCCATAGTCCCCCAGTATGGCGAACATTTTTTCCCTCAGTACCCTGTCATATGCTTTCGTTAGATCTATGAAACACAAACACAACTGCCTATTCCTCTCGTAGAATTGTTCAGTTACCTGGCGCATCCTGAAAATCTGATCCTGTCAGCCACTCTGTGGTCTGAAACCACACTGGTTTTCAC
The DNA here is from genome assembly GCF_040414725.1 of Anabrus simplex. Lineage (NCBI taxonomy): Eukaryota > Metazoa > Arthropoda > Insecta > Orthoptera > Tettigoniidae > Anabrus > Anabrus simplex. The sequence goes on along the minus strand of NC_090266.1, from coordinate 472,395,243 downwards.
CCAACGTCCTCTGAACTACTGATCGCACCAGCCATTCCAAGATGCCAGTGAATATTTTGCCTGGTATACTAATCAATGAAATACCTCGATAGTTGTTGCAATCTTTCCTGTTCCGTTGCTTGTAGATTGGTGCAATTACTGCTTTTGCCCAATCTGAAGGTACCTTACCAGCACTCCATGCTAATCTTACTACCCTATGCATCCATTTCATCCCCGCCTTCCCACTATACTTCATCATTTCAGGTCTAATTTCATCTATTCCTGCTGCTTTATGACAGTGCAGTTTATTTACCATCCTTTTCACTTCCTAAAACGTAATTTCACCATCATCACTTTTCTCCTCCCCATGAGCTTGGCTGTTCTCAAATGTTCCAAATATTTCCTCCACCTCTCCAGTGATTCCCTGGGATCTATTATGAGTTCAGCTGAATTGCTCAAAATACTGTTCATTGTCTTTTTCCCTCCCATCCTAAGATTCTTCGTTGCTGTCCAGAAATGTTTCCCTGTTGCTTGACCTATCCTTTCCAGGTTATTACCAAAATCTTCCTATGACTTCTGTTTGGATTCAACAACTACTTGTTTCGCTATGTTTCTGTCATCTATGTACAAATCCCTTTCTGCCTCGGCCCTTGTTTGGAGCCATTTCTGATATGCCTTTTTACGTTTACAAACTCCACTCACCACATCATTCCAAGAAGATGTTCTCCTTTTCCCATCTTTACACACAGTTGTTCCAAGGCATTCCCATGCTGTTTCTACATTAGCATCCCTGTATGTCACCCAATCTCTTCCTATATCCTGAACCTGCTTACTGTATACTGTTCGAAACTTCTCACTGATCATATCCATGTACTTCTGTCTAATTTCCTTGTCCTGGAGATTTTCTACCCTTATTCGTTTGCAGACAGATTTCACATTCCCTACCCTAGGCCTAGAGATACTTCGTTCACTACAGATGAGATAGGGGTCTGTATCTTGGAAAAATCCCCGGAAAACTCGTACATTCCTAACAGATTTCTTGAATTCCAAGTCGGTTAAGATATAGCCTATTAAGGATCTGGCACCCCCAGCCTACCATGTGTACCGGTGAATAGCCTTATGCTTGAAGAATGTGTTCGTAACTGCTAAACCCATACTAGCACAGAAGTCCAGCAAACGCTTCCCATTTCCATTAGCTTCCATATCTTCCCCACATTTACCAATCACCATTTTGTATCCTTGAGTTCTATATCCAACTCTCGCATTGAAATCACCCATTAGCACAATTCTATCTTTGCTGTTGACCCTGACCACGATGCCACTCAATGCTTCATGAAACTTGTAAACTTCATCCTCATCTGCTCCCTCACATGGTGAATACAATGAGACAGTTCTTGTCCTAATTCCTCTAACTGCCAAATCTACTCACACCATTCGCTCTTTTACGTGCCTAACAGAAACAATGTTGCGTGAAATGGTATTCCTGGTAAACAGCCCTACCCCATACTCTGCCCTTCCTTTTCTAACACCCCTCAAGTTCACTTTATATTCTCCTATCTCTTCCTCGTTATCTCCCCTTACCCGAATACCACTAAAACTCCTGGCACATCCCGATGCATCCTCTTTGCTGACTCAGCCAGTTCTACTTTCTTTCCGTTAATACTGACAGCTCCCCATAGAATTCCATTTTGTTCTCCAAGTTGTTTCCAAGGAGTCCTTCTTCTGTCAAATGGGAGTGGGACTCCGTTACTCCCATAGGTCCGAGGCTTGCTTAAAATGTTCTGAGCTTGGTAAATTCATGAAGCAGGATGCTACCCTACTTACACATCGTCCATGTGGAGATCTCTCCTCTAATGTGTTGGGGACCCCCGGTGGATGGTGTAGACCTAGCCCCCTGTGCGCAAGGAAGGCCACGACTCAGATTATGTCCGAGATGCCCACTCCCATTCCATAGCAACTGGTATCCCGACTCTCAGTACCACTTACTAAGCCGCTCAGCAGTTGCCCATGGTTCACGAACTAGGGAGGTGGCAAGCCACGCTCACAGGCGAAATTTTGCTCCGCTAATAATGATCTTTCAGCGTCGTGAGGGTAATCAAATTGTAGCTCTTGACTCCTACGTTCACTGATCTAATTTCATGTAGATCCGGTCGCTGAATCTCTTATAATCTCGTAGACTTCCTTTCACAAATTCAAGCGTCAGCTATCATATCCTGGTGGATCCCATGCTTTTGTCGCGCGGCTCGACCGTAACATCCAGTTTCCATTTACCCACACCTGTCTAACATGCGTCATTACCGCTCCGTTTTTAAAGTATTACGTTTTCTTACATCATTAATTTGCATAAAATTCGTTGATTCAAATAAGTCCTTTACTAGTAAATATTCATCGAATATGTCGACACTTTATTATTATTATTATTATTATTATTATTATTATTATTATTATTATTATTATTATTATTATTATTATTATTATTAACAACTGAATACGGTGGGTTGGCACCAGTGAATTTGCGAGAAAATCGCTAAGAATTTCTATTTATGGTGTTAACACACCGTGATAGACTCCACCTTCTAACCTAAACATCCTCCTTTGCGTGGCGTGGGGCCTTCTTTCTCTGTCGGCGGAGTGAGAGCGTTATTCCTAATTTACGCTATGAGCATTCTCCCTCGCGGTACTCACAATTAGACCTGAGCTCTTCGAATTGGCGCTTCCCAATCTGAGCGAAAAATGCAAACTACGGCACTATATGTCGCAGAATGTCGCAGAAAACGGCATATTGTTGCTAACTGGACTTCACGATATGCCTGTTGGTATGGTGTGGAACGGTTACATAATGTATAATTTATTTTTATGGAGGGAAGGTCACTACAGATGTCCCATCAGCTTTTTCAAAATTAGAACCCACTGTTACAACTGCACACAACTATTCTTGAATCACAACACTGAATCATGAGTTCCACTGTCAGTCTTCTTCATTGGTGATACATCCGATATTGAGCATTTTCCCCTACGGTTCGATCGAAGTGTACCCTTTGGTCCAATACATATATCTGTGAACTTGTTCAAAAAGTTCAGTGACATCAACAAATTATCAGCAAATATATGTTGAGGAATTGTATTACACTCCGTGTCACACGGCAAAGGATGTGTACACTTCAGGAAGAACACTCACCCGAAACCAAATTCGTCCCTGTAAATATTTGCTGATCCTTCAGCGCCCTGATGTACCTCATAGTTGATGAGATACCCCACAGTGGAAGTTATGGAACAAAATTATGCACCCAAGACGGATGAGTTGTATACGTATAAACTGTTTCAGTCCATGGCGGAAGTAGTAATGAAGCCTATAATAGCTCTTCATCAGTTGACTCGCTAGGCGTATGGCGAACTCCAGAAAACGTTTTCGTAGCATTTCTAGGTGGAGTCCTAACTTTTGAAATTATATGATTAAGATCAAGTTCATAGTTATCATTGAGGCGAATGATTCGCATTGATTCCTCAGTAGAATAAGTCAGGGTTCTGCGAGATCCGGTGCTGGTGGCCGTCTGGACGAGGCCTGATATGGTGAGCGATGTCACAGCTCTTTGCGGGCTGCCAGGTAAGAGCGCGCCCTAAACCTTATTTGGCTAAGAGCGTGCCCTTAACGTTACACGACCTTACGCTGGCTATGTGTCCAGGCTTAACCTTACAGACCCCGGGTTCGAACCTTGGCTTAAGAACCTTATCGTTATCGACCCAAGTTCGATGCCAAAGAGTGATTATGGTTAAGAGGGGAAGCTTAACCTAACAATCATGACGTGCCTGGACTTAACCTTGTAGATCGCAGGTTAGACTCCAGGTCCAAGGGCGTTAACTGTACAGACCCTAGTTCGAAGCCTGAGAGTACCAGCTTCAACCAAAGAGAATCAAAGTCAACACACGAGCTAATCGCATAAAATGGGAAGCTTAACCTAACAGGCTTCAATTTTGATACTCGGTTTAACAGCAGGCCTAATGTTACGCTGACCACGCGTCAACCTAACATAACTCCCCAGGACTTGGAACTGAATTCGGAAGAAGATGGGGGCTATAAGGCTTAATTCGTATGCTATTAGACTACAAGTTCGATATCCCAGCTAACTTCAGGCTTACCGTTACGCTGATCAGGCGTAACGTAACTTAACCTCAAATGACTTGGAGCTGAACTTGGAACAAGATGGTGGCTATAAAGCTTAATACGTATGCTTTTATACTTCGAGTTTGATACCCGGGCTAATTGCAGGCCTAACAGTACGCTGACCACGCGTTAACATAAACTCCTAGGACTTAGAGCTGAACTTGGAACAAATTGGCGGCTATAGGGCTTAAAACGTGTTCTTTATTCATAGGGGCGTAACATTAGAAACCGACTTAAGGTAGTGTGAAGCTGAACTTGGCACAATATGGTGGCTATACAACTTAATACGTACGATTTTTTCATAAGTGACTACTGTCGTAAAGTGACTTCGGGGGCTCAGAGCTGACCTAGAAACAAGATTTTGACTGCACATGGGACTAGTGAGATGGTGTAAGGCTTAATGCATGTACTTCATTCATCTTTTTAGTGTCTGCAACTTGGACTTTGACCTAAAACGGAGATCGAAATGGGACTCCCTTGATCTAAAAAGGAACTGCTCGGGCACTAAATCCTGCCACTTTTGGGACTCTAGAACCTATTTAGTAGGACGTAATTGAGTAATTGTTGGTCTCTTTTAACTTCAAACTCGCGATTACATCTAATCTCTATTGGTTAACACATGGTTTCTTCCGATTTTAACTTTGCAGTTACATGTGGCCTTTTACTCTTACATTTAATCGGTATTGATAAATTGTTGGTCCCTTCTAACTTCATTATTATTAGTTGACCCAAACAGAGATCGAGTCAAGGCTTCTCTTAAACAAGAGAAAAACGACTGCGGGACTAAATTCCGGCACTTAGATGTAGCTAAAAAGCCGTTAATAGGAGATAGAGTCAATAACATAATTGTTTGACGAATAAGAGATCGAGTCTGGGAGGCGCCTTGAACAAAAGTAACATTAGTCAAAATATCTAACCTACACAGAGATCGAGTCTAGGACTCCCTGGAACAAAAGAAGAACCGCACAAGATGGCGGCCTTAAGGCTTAATACGTATGCTTTATTCATATGGCGTACTGTCGGAAGGTGACTTCGGGGGCTCAGAGCTGAACTAGGAACGCTATGGTGGCTGCACATGGGACTAGGGAGATGGTGTGAATAACTTGGAACTCTCTTAGACTGAAGTTTAACATAACCAGGAAAATCGAACTCTAGCCTTTTTCTTAGACTGAACCGATCCGACAAGTATTCGAACCTGTAGCTCCTCTACATGGGTAGCTAACAAGCAAAACTGTACATTAAAACCTTGGGCGTTTAATTGAAAAACTGTGTGCCTCATATAACTTCAAGCTCGCGACTACGTCTGACCCCTATTAGTCGACACCTGGTTTCTTCCGATTTTAATTTTTCAACTCCATGCAACCCTTTACTCTTACATTGAATCTCTATTGATAAATTGTTGGTCTCTTTTAACTTCAAACTCGCAATTATGTCTGATCTCTATTGGTTAACACTTGGTTTCTTCCGATTTTAAGTTTACAATTACATGTGGCCTTTCACTCTTACATTTAATCTGTATTGATAAACTATTGGTCCCTTCTAACTTCAAACTGGCGATTATGTCCGACCTCTATTGGTACACGTTTAAGGTCTGACTTCTACTAAGCGGGTATCGACTCACTCTTGGAAACCAGGGAAAACTCATCGAGAATAGCTGCCCAGCCCTTCTTAGTAGATTTTACTGTCACGTAAAGGAACTGGAAACAATGAACGTTGTATTCTCTGTCTCAGCAAATACTTCCAAGTGTAATTAACTTGCTGGTGCAGTCAATCCTTTTGCTTAAAACACATCACTTTAACAGCATTCTTACTCCGTTCAAACATAATCGTCAAGGAAAGAAAAGCTCATCATCGACTTTTTCCGCTTATACAATTAAGCTCTATAGATCTCAGTCCACGTGAGCTCCAGGTTGGAATCCTAGTCGGGGTGGGGATTTCCCGCAGCTCAATTGTTAAGTGTATCGATTTAAGCAATAGCACTTGGGCTGTGTTGTTTCAATTAAACGCCCAAGCTTTTAATGTACACTTAAGCTTGTTAGCTACCCAAGTAGAGGAGCTACGGGATGGAAACCTAGTCGGGTTGGTTCGGTCGAAGAAAAAGTCTAGTGTTCGATTTTCCTCGTTATGTCGAAATGTCTAGGAGAGTTCCAAGTTCGATATCCGTTCTTCTTTTGATCAAGGGAGTTCTGTATTCGATCTCGGTGTAGGTTAGATATATTGACTAACGTTACGTTTATTCAAGGGCGCCCCCCAGACTCGATCACTACTTTTTGGTCAAACAATAATGCTATTGACCTTATGTCCTATTTACTGCTTTTCAGATACATCGAAGTGCCGGAATTTAGTCCCGCAGTCGTTCTTTTCTTGTTCAAGAGAGTACCAGACTCGATCTCGGTTTGGGTCAACTATTAATAATGATATTGTCTTTACGTCCTACTAAATACGTTTTAGAGTCGCCTGATTGACAGACTTTAGTCCCAAAGTAGTTCTTTTCTAGTTCAAAAGAGTCCCAAAAACGATCTCCGTTTTAGGTCGAAGTCCAAGTTCGAGACACTAAAAATATGATTGCAGTACATGTATTAAGCCTTACATGATCTCCCTAGTCCCATGTGCAGCCACCGTCTTGTTCCTGGTGCAGCTTTGAGCCCCCAAAGTCACCTTTCGACAATACGCCCGTATGAATAAAGCATACGTATTAAGCTTGATAGCCGCCATCTTGTTCCAAGTTCTGCTCCATGCTCCATTAAGTCGCTTTCCAATGCTACGCCCCTATGAGTAAAGCATACGTATTAACCCCTATAGCCGCCGTCCTGTTCCAAGTTCAGCTCCAAGTCCTGGGAAGTTAAGATAATTTAAGTTACCCGTGGTCAGCGTAACGTTAAGATTGCAGTTAGCTCGGGTATCGAACATGAAATCTAAAAGCATACGCATTAAGCCTTATAGTCGCTACCTTGTTACAAGTTGAGCTCCAAGTCCTTGGCAATTAAGTCGGGTTAACGCAAGGTCAGCGTAATGTTAGGCCTATAGTTAGCCCGGGTATCGAACTTGAAGTCTAAAAGCATAAGTATGAAGCCTTATAGCCGCCATTTGTTGCAAGTTCAGCTCCAATTCCTGGAATGTTACGTTAGGTTAACGCGTTATCAGCGGAACGTTAGGCCTGCGGTTACCTCGGGTATCGAACATGAAGTCTAAAAGCATACGTGTTAAGCCTTATAGCTGCATTCTTGTTCCAATTTCAGCTTCAAGTCCCGGGAGGTTAAGTTAGATTAACGCTTGGTCAGCGTAACGTTAGCCCTGTAGTTAGCCCGGGTATCGAACTTGAAGTCTGTCAGGTTAAGCTACCCACTCTTATGCAGTTAGCCCATGTGTTGAACTTTGAGTCTCTTGGGTTAAAGCTTGTACTCTTATGCATAGAACTAGGGTGTGTACGGTTAACGCCCTTAGGCCTGGAGTCGAACCGGGGATCTTCGAAGTTAAGTCTAGACACGTCATGCCTGTTAGGTTAAGCTTCTCCCCTTATCCATAATCACGTTGGCTGTTAGCGTAAGCTTGCACATTTGGGCATCGTACTTGCTTATATAAAATTAAGGCCCTTAAGCCTAGGATCGAACCCGAGGCCTATAAGGTTAAGTGTGGAAACGTAGCCAGCGTAAGTTCATGTAAGGTTAAGAGCACGCTCTTAGCCAAATAAGGTTAAGGCACTCTCTTAGCTAGCAGCCCGCAACGCGCTGTGACGTCACTCACCATACCAGGCCTCGTCCAGACGGCCACCTGCACCGGATGTCGCAGAACCCCTGACTTATACTACTTTGCTCAAATCTGTTCCTACTTATCCCTTCAGCCATATCATTATTCGTTCTATTCGTGTGTATTCGTTCTTTCAATATATACGACGGCGCGAAATTTTATATCAATATATACGGCGGCATGGAATTGTATGTAGCCGCTAAAGAGTAATATACCAAGGAATACTTTCAGTTACTGAGGAGAAAATTCAGAATTCACTTCCCTTTTTTACCAGCTTATATTCCACCTCGTTTCACGATGTGGCTAACTATGTCGTCACAAAAGAATAACTCGAAACATTGTAAGGGTACACAGTTAGGTAACTCTTGTTACTTCTGACAGGCTGGATAAATCCGCGTGTTTCCATCTTCGTAGTTTTTGGTTAAATTTAGTTTTATTTCATCCATACTTTGAGGTTTTGATCGCTGGCATATCCAGAGTAGCACTTTCATTGTCATCCCCCGATGGAATATCGTCATCATCACGTCCAGGAACCAAGTATGCTTGTGTTGATAGCTGATTATCAGTGAAATTATCTATTATTATTCACCATCCACTGTATTATTATCGTTATCGTTTTCTCCAAATACGTAAAGCATATACTGGTACATAAGAAATTGAATTTAGTCTGATTTTCGAAATTAAAAATATCGTAATGGGTATAATTGTACCGAAAAAGACATACTCGTACAATTATCACTGGGTGATGAATTGTGTAACTTTTACCGTCCTTATCCCCGTCCCTTAGGGCTATGGATTTGCTTTTATAATTAAACCCTGTAACAATTGCGGGGAAATTAAACACGCATAAGGAGCTGATAGGCGAACTTGTATAAAGCTTATTCAAAACCTCCTTGTATCTACAAATTGAGGACGAAAAGGATTCGAGCGATTACCTCATAATTTCGTATTGTTTGGAATATTAAAAGAACATTGAAAGAATACAGTATAAAACTCAACTCCGGGCTCCCGACGGTGACGATCGAAATCACCATCTCCCGTATACAATTTACACGTACACAACCTGCACCACATAGCGAACTCAATCGGAAAAATTAATTGTACTGTTTCATCCTATATCCATATAAATGGTGTCAAATATTTATGTCAGTTCGTCAGATATGTCCTCTCAACATGTACCTGATCAGTAAAATGAGAGTGAGAATCAATTACGTCCGTCTCTGTGGTGTAGTGGTTAGCGTAATTAGCTGCCACCCCCGGAGGTCCGGGTTCGATTCCCGGTTCTGCCACGAAATTTGAAAAGTGGTACGAGGGCTGGAACGGGGTCCACTCAGCCTCAGGAGGTCAACTGAGTAGAGGTGGGTTCGATTCCCACCTCAGCCATCCTGGAAGTGGTTTTCCGTGGTTTCCCACTTCTCCTCCAGGCAAATGCCGGGATGGTACCTAACTTAAGGCCACGGCCGCTTCTTTCCCTCTTCCTTGTCTATCCCTTCCAATCTTCCCCGTCCTCCGCAAGGCCCCTGTTCAGCATAGCAGGTGAGGCCGCCTGGGCGAGGTACTGGTCATTCTCCCCAGTTGTATCCCCCGACCAAGAGTCTGAGGCTCCAGGTCACTGCCCTTGAGGCGGTAGAGGTGGTATCCCTCGCTGAGTCCGAGGGAAAAACCGAACCTGGAGGGTAAACAGATGATGATGATGATGATGATGATGATGATGATGATGATGATGATGATGATGAGAATCAATTACTCACATAGACTCATGACGTCTGAACACATGCCTGAACAATCAAATGAGAGTGAGATTTCATCACTCACGTAGGTTCGTGGCGTCCTTCTCTTGTAACGCTTTTTGAAAAATATGTACAGATTGCCACCATTACACTCTAGCTGAGCATTTCTATCCCTCCGATAGAAACACAGATATTTAACATTTGATTTCCACAGGAGTAATGATGATGATGATGATGATGATGATGATGATAATAATAATAATAATAATAATAATAATAATAATAATAATAATAATAATAATAATAATAATAATAATAATAATAATAATACTTAATGCCCTTTCGATTATCATAGAATTCACGAGTGTCAGGAATTTGTCCTGTCGGAGTTCTTTAATGTTTTAGGAGAAAACGACATAGAGCCATGGCTTTCAAGAACTTTCACACACCTTCGATTTCAGCTGTGATTGATCTCGCTATTTTCCCTTGCAGCGTACGTACTTTAAAACTGCAAACTACATAGATATGGTCGTTTTGACCCCAGAGGTATTCCTGCTGTTTCTGTATATATTTTCGAATAATTATCAATTAGCATTCACATCTCCTTTCTTCAGAGTTTGTGTTTCTATCTCATTCTGTTGTTCCCTGAGCATTTCCACCATTCTCTCACTACAATTTGAAATTATCGAGGTTCAATAAACAACTGAAGCACAACTCAATGACAAGTGTCACTCAAAAATTATAAGGAACTACAAAGGAAATCTGTCTGTTTGGTCCCCAGCCCGCATGCTGGTTGGATTCTCGTTGCCAAAATGAGGCTTACTAAACAAGATGAGTAAATAGATAGGCCTAGATTGTCATTGCTTTTTTCACTGGATTAGAAAGTTCTATTGCAGCACGACCAGTCCTGTGAGCAGCACATTTCATAACATGTAGACACACTTGCCGTGCCCCAAATGCCACCCACACCTCAGCAGCCTCCGTAGTGTAACGGTTAGTGTTGTTAAGTGCCGTCCTAGGGGGCCCGGGTTCGATTCACGGTACTGCCAGAAATTTAAGAATGGCAGGAGGGCTTGTATGTGGTTGGAATGGTACGTGCAGCTCACCTCCAATGGGGGTGTGCCTGAAGAGAGCTGCACCACTTCGGGATGAGGACACGAGTTTACTTACCTCAGCAGCTGCTATACTGTCACAGGCATGGATAAATCTGGGACTTCGGTGAAATTTAATTTTATTTTGTTCTGGCCTGCACCACTAGGCAGACTCTAAAGGACTGCATCCATCAAGAAATGGCAATAAGTGGCACAAAGAAATTATAAACAATGATTTGAATAACACAGCCATGTTGTGTACAACTGTTGGTAGTATAATGATATTTGGCTCCATGGGTAAATGGTTAGTGTGTTGGGCTCTGTCCCAATGGGTCCCGGGTTCGATTTCCGGCTGGGTATGGGATTTTAACTTCCATTGGTTAATTCTGATGTTTCGGTAGCTGGGTGTATGTGCCGCCTTCAGCATTAGAATCCATCGTAGGTAGGGCTCCATCCTCACAAACGCGCAGGTCGCCTATAAGGCGTCAATTCAAAAGACTTGCACCAGGCCTCCCCGGATGCCACATATTATTTGGGAAAAAGAAATATGCTGATAAGTGACAGAAATTGGAAACACAATGCTAACAGTAACACACTGCATACATGGGGTCCTTCATAACCCCACTTAAGAAGGGCAAATATTTCTACGGAGAAGAAGGATCAATTATTCCATCACACCCAGAGGTGTTAGTTCAATATCTGGAAGGATCACATATAGAAAATGAAATATCTAAGCGAATAAATTTCAGAATTATTCAGTTTTTAGGATGAATAAGGTCAAAACTCCCACCCCTACACCCACTGATATGCTTCGAGTGTTGATGACATAGGGACAACGACTAACCAAGTACGTCTTAGAGTTTGAATTTTCAAAGGAAATGTCCCAGATGTATTATCTCTATGACTGGACCAACCCTGCGTACTGTATAACGCAACGTATTCGTTGTATTTGAGTTAATATGCATCTATTTTGTCATCTCGGAAGTGTAAGATCTGTACATAAGCTTTGGAATGCACATTAATCTTTGAGACATCTAGATCTATGCACGATATTTTCTTTGAATTGATTTAATACATTTCATTCTTTATGTTCTCTGATCTGAAGTAAAAATGCTACGTGTAGCAATTGTAAAGTGTTATATGTTGGGAACTAAACCAATGATCAAATAACAGTACTTTAAACGAACATGCCAACGAGTTATGGATCAGCATGTTGTAATCAATTTTGTGCTCTCTTGCTGACAGAATACAAGAGGAACGATCTACTGTGCCGCATCCATAGCTTTCGCGTCGCAAGTCACGGGTGAATGGAGTAACAGAAGTGGGAGAATTGCATGTAGGGTGCGACAAGGATCATAAATCACTATTGTGGAACTCTAAAATCCGGCTGGATTTGATTTGTCCCTGCAGATGAACACCACTCCATCACCCTTCCCCCCCTTTTCCCATAGCCTGATCGCCACCCTTTTTAACCGCGCACGGAGAACGGCCCCAACACACACACACACACACACACACACACACACACACACACACACACACACACACACACACACACACACACACACACACACACACACACACACACACACACACACACACACACATCCCAATCAAACCCTTCTCACAGAACTAGTTCGTATCCCAGAAAGACAATCTTCTGGCCATTTCGGATGTTTTCACATTTCTTCTTTTTTTCGTGAAACTGGACGGAGCAGATATGTCGCGTATTTCTAATAGCATTTCCGACGTAATCTAGTTTTGCCGTGTCTGGTTATAAACAGTATTTCGTCGCTGCACGAGCAATACCGCGCATCTGACTCTACACTTCCTATCCATTATTTTCCTTAGAACTGATCATGCCTCCCAGCCTCATATGGATATGCAGTCCATTATAATAATTTTTACTGTGTTCACATTCCTATGCTGATGTCTAAACGAAAATTAAACTTAAACACATTATACTGTAGGCGTGTAGAAGTACGTCATGCAAACATATATATCTACAGTGGGGTAAGATAAAATCCATCTTTCTTTACACAAAAGCATAGGAAAATGAACACAACGAAAGTTGTTCTTGTGGACTGCATTAACATTATGACTGGGAGGCGTGACCAGTATTAGGGAAAATAACGGGGAGGAAGAGCATTGCCAAATACGCCGTATTGCTAGCACTGTGACGATTTAGTACACTGTGGCGTACTCCAGGACGGTTTAATTTCCCACACTTTATCGTATTAATATTCAAATATCTGGGAAAACATAGTAAGTTTAAGTTCAGACAGCATGGAGTTTAAAATTATGCATTTATTGAATTAATCTAGGGAGGTTGCTGTGCGTCATGGGCACTATTAATGTACGATTACCTTCAGCGGATAGCGGGTTTCGAAAATAAAATTGTTGGCCGTTCTGAAGATGAATTTTTGTGCTTTTCAATTTTCGCACCAGGCAAATATCGAAAATGTACTGTACCATTTACTTACTTCTCTATAGCATGATTGGTGCAGGTGATTTCTTGAAGTTCGCTAGGCGTCTTTCGAATACATACCTGCTTTCTCTTCTCCCAAAGGTGGACCGTCCGCCACTTCCTCCTCATCTTCTTCTTCCTCTTCTTCCTTTCCTTCTTCTTTAGGTGCGTAAAGGTTCCCAAGTACGGGTTAATATACGAAATGGAAATCGAACGACTTTCATAAACTACATTTATTAAACCATAGGAAAAGCCATAGGTTGGTTAAAAGCAACGGGAAACTACAGCCGTAACTACCTTCCGAGGACATGCAGTTCTCTATTTGTGAGTAATGTACTGATGATGGCTTCCTCCTGGAAAAAAATAAACCGGAGTTAAAATAGTACCCCATTCAGATCACCCAGCAGGAGACGTGGACTCTGACCACAACTTGTAGGTCATAGAATGGCATCTGAATTTGAAGAAATTGAAGACAGAAAGGAATGCGAGGAGATGGGGTCTAGATATGTTGAAAGAAAAGACTATGAGGGATTAAACGAGAGGGGGCAAACATCAGGAAGATGGATACTGACATTCTGCGAGACGGAGCGTGGACTGTTAGAAGTTTGAAGCGTTGTGGTAGGTTAGATAATCTGAAAATAGAGGTGGAAAGATTAAATTAGATGTAGTTGATTTAAGTGAAGTAGGTTGGTACGAAGATCTTGCCAGTGGCTTTACGTCGTACCGACATAGATAGGTCTTATGGCGACGATGGGATAGGAAAGGCCTAGGAGATGGAAGGAAGCGACCGTGGCCTTAATTAAGGTACATCCCCAACATTTGCCTAGTGTTAGAATGGGAAACCAAGGAAAACCATCTTCAGGGCTGCCGACAGTGGGATTCGAACCCACTATCTCCCGGATGCAAGCTCACAGCCGTGAGCTCCTAACCGTACGGCCAACTCACCGGTAAGGTATGAAGATCAGGATTTTTTTGGTCTGGCGACTACAGAAATAACACAATATAAAACAGGGGAAATGCAGGAGATTGTTTAATAATGAATAAGAAAAATAGGGCAGCAAGTACGCTACTACGAGCAGCATAGTGATAATATTTTTGTTGTCATGACATACATCAAACAATTGCCCATTAATGCAGATCTATATGCCTACTTGTTCAGCGGATGATGAGGAAGTCGAAAGATTTAATACACTATGTAAACGATGACGAGAATCAAATTGTGATGGTTGGCTTGTAGGCCAAGGAAGAGGAGGTAATACAGTGGGAGATTTCGGTTTGTGACAAAGGAACGAAAGAGGAAGTCGGGTGGTCTAATTCTGCACCAATCATAATTTATTCCTTGCTAGTCCTTCAAACACCACAAACGAAGGCTGTATTCGTGGACGATACCTGGAGATACTGGAAGGTATCAAATATACTTCATTATGATTACGCAGAGATTCAGAAACGAGGTGGTTGTTTGTAAAACTTTCCTAGCAATAGATGTGGACTCTGACCACAAATTTTTGGTCATGCCATCTGAAGTTGAAGAAATTGAAGAAAGGAAGGAATGCAAGGAGATGGGATCTAGATATGTTGAAAGGAAAGAGTGTGAGGGATTGTTTTAAGGAACATGTTGCACAAGAACTAAACGAAAAGGCTAAAGGAAACACAATAAAGGAAGAATAGACAGTCGTAAAGAATGAGGTCAGTAGTGCTGCTGAAGAAATGTTACGAATAAAAGAAAGCTCAAGTAAGAATCAATGGATGACTCAGGAGATATCAAACCTGAAGGATGAACGAAGAAAATACAAGAATGCAACACACGAGGAGGCCAGAACAGAATACAGGCGATTAAAGAATGAAGTGAATATGAAGGGAAGACAGCTAAGTAAGAATGGCTGAAGGAGAAGTGTAAGGATGTTGAAGGTTGTATGGTTCGTTGTAAGGTAGATGCTTCATACAGGAAAATCAAGGTAACCTTTTGAGAAAAGAAAACTAGCTGTATGAGTATTAAGAGCGCAGATGGAAAACAACTTGTAGGGAAAGAAGAGAAGGCAGAAAGTTCACAGGAACCTATCCAACATTTGTATGAAGGTAATGACGTAGTTGGTGAGGTTCTGAATCAAGAAGAGACAGTTGATGCTGATGAAATGGGCGACCCAATTTTGAGGTTAGAATTCGATGGGCTTTGAGATACCTAAATAGGAACAAGGCACCTGGAGTCGATAGCATTCCCTCTGAATTACTGACTACCTTAGGAGAAACCAGCACCACGAGGTTATTTCATTTAGTGTGTAAGATGTACTGAGACAAGAGAAGTGCCATCCGATTTTCGGCAGAGTGTTATTGTACCTATTCCCAAGAAATCCGTTGCTGAAAAGTATAAAAATTACGGCAAAAATAGTTTAGTACATCAGGCCTGCAAAATGTTAACACGTATTATTTACAGAAGAATGGAAAGACAATTTGAAACTGAGTTGGGAGTAGATCAGTTTGGCTTCAGAAGAAATGTAGGAACACGGGAAGCAATAGTGACTTTCCGTCTGATCTTAGAGGATCGAATTAAGAAGGACAAGCCCACGTCCATGGCGTTCGTAGATCTAGAAAATGCGTTCCATAACATTGATTGGACCAAGATATTTGAGATTCTGAAAGCAATCGGGTCAGCTACCGAGAACGGAGAATTACCTACAATCTATATAAAAATCAGTCTGCAGTGATAAGAATCGAGGGTTTTGAAAAAGAAGCAGCATTCCAGAAAGGAGTGAGGAAAGATTGTACTTTGTCAACCCCTCCTTTTCAATGTTTAAATAGAACTGGCAGTAAAGGAAAGCAAACAAACATTTGGAAAGGGAATCACAATCCAAGGAGAGGAAATCAAAACCCTGAGATTTGCCGATGAAATTGTTATCTTATCTGAGTCTGCAGAGGTTCTGGAAACATTGCTGAATGGTATAGACGGAGTCTTGGGTGAGAAGTTTAAGATTAAAATAAGCAAGTCCAAAACAAAAATAATGGAATGCAGTCGAATGAAGACATGATGATGATGATGATGATGATGATGATGATGACGCTTGTTGTTTAAAGAAGCCTAACATCTAGGTCATTGGCCCCTGAAGGAAGACAGGTGACGCAGGTAGTATCAGATTAAAGGAAGTAGTAAAATAACCAACGATAGCAAAAATGTGTAGGATATAAAATGCGCACTAGCAAAAGCAAGGAATGCCTTTTTTTAGAAAAGACTTTTGCCACCATTAAACATTTATACACCGAGCTCGATAGCTGCAGTCTCTTAAGTGCGGCCAGTATCCAGTAATCGGAAAATAATGGGTTCGAGCCCCACTGTCGCCAGCCCTGAAGATGGTTTCCCGTGGTTTCCCATTTTCACACCAGGCAAATGCCGGGGCTGTACCTTAATTAAGGCCACGGCCGCTTCCTTCCAATTCCTAGGCCTTTCCTAGCCCACCGTCGCCAAAAGACATATCTGTGTCGGTGCGACGTAAGGCAAATAGTAAAAAAAAAAAAAACAAAAAAACCCACATTGATACGGGAATAAATTAGATAGATAATTTTGAAGACTTTCGTCTGGAGCGTGGCATGGTATGGAAGTGAAACATGGACGATAACTAGCTCAGAGAGGAAGATAACAGAAGATTTTGACACGTGGCGTTACAGAAAAATGCTGAATGTGAGATGGATGGATCGAATCACGAATTAAGAGATACTGAATCGAATTGGTGACAGATCAATTCGGCTACATTTGAAGAGAAGAAATAAATAACATGGCAATATTTATTTCCTGATCAATTATTTAAATTCCCCTTTACATTAAATTGGGTACCAATATCACCACATCACTCTTACTATCGAAAGAGCATAAATTATTATTATTATTATTATTATTATTATTATTATTATTATTATTATTATTATTATTATTATTATTATTATTATTATCAAACCAAGCTAAGCAAACTTCCTTGATTTAAGATGGACTTTTACGAGATGTCATGGCTATTATAATCATGGTGTAAATAAAGTACGACGGAGAAAATTTCTTCCCTGGAACTTCGATCTCCCTATTTTGTCCTGTTATTGTCCCTTAACACACGTGTCTCATTAGCAAATTTCCATCTCACATATCCTCTCATCGGGAGTAAATAAAATATCACCCTTCTCTCTGGGTAAAACACTAAATAATTATCACATCTAGAGTCCAAAAATCCAATAAATCACCTTTCACTCTGGCAAACATTATTGTCGGGAGCGGATTCCTGCGACTCATCGCATCTCACATAAATCCGGGGACAAACAATTATACCGCAGCATTTTCACTAGCTGGTCAGACTATTCTCTTATCATCAACACGTTATCCCCTCAAGACATTCGTAAATTTTCACCCCGTGCATAAACTTTTGCATGATATTTAAATTCAGGTACCAATTATAAACTATAGTTTTAGTAGACTTATTACATTTTATTTTGAGTTTCAATAATCTCTTTACCTCGGGGAAACTGTTATTATTACTTCCGTCATTCAACAAAAATTATTATTATTATTATCATCATTATTATTAATTTTAATATTATTATAAATGTTGTTATTTTTCAACTCACGACACCTAATCAATATATTCTACTGGATAACCCTATCCACAAAGTGAAATATACTATGAAACTGACCGTTTAAATCCACTGGCCTTTAATTAATCGTGATCATAATCAATAATCAAACAGGCTCTGTTATTAATCAAGTTTTGATGAATCAAACTAAAAATCAAATAAACTATTAACTCTATCACGGCTTAAACCTCAGCCAGTCTACTACAAAAAAAGAACATATTTCCACGTAGATGACAATCACCCTAGACGTACATACAACATATAAAAAACAAATATAGGCAACGGTTAAGAAAAAATACTACTCACATTTTTCAGCTCTGATAGTCTCACATCTGGCCTCAGCTCTCTGCATGGTGTTGAAGCTACTTCATAGTGGCGTGTAATTCACTGGGAATAATTCCGTTGGACATTGACGAACACATATCTGCTTGATTTGCTTACACAAAACACACTCGCTATTAATACACGAGGAACACTTACTACATGCACGAAACAATATAATCAAATATTAAACTGGATCACTAATGCAAAACAGTTTTCATCCAGCCGTTGCACTAGTCTGTTGTAGTTACGCGAAAATGGAGCAGTTATCGAAAGGTTTCTTCCGCGTACTATCGTAAATCTTCCAATCGATGTCGGTCAATGGGCTAATCTCCTGAACCGCTAACAGCTGTGTGCGGTCCTTTCACTTATTAAGAACACGAGCTAACGATTGAAATTATTAGCAAGGTTTCCTCTCTGTTATTAGAGTTTAAACTACCATATCAGTTCACGCATTGTTCATTCTCAATTTTCTGACCGCACTAATTAAAACGTTCATTCCATTGTGCAGCCGAGCCTTCTAAAATATGCCTGCTCTAAGTCTACCTTTTTATTCAGTCTTAACACACTTTTACAGGCAGCCAAGAGTAAAGGCTAAATATTATGAACTGATTTCTCCTAAAACAACTCAAGTGATATCCTTACATTTTAACTTCCTCTCATCTATCCATGGACATAAAACCAGACCGACTTCTACCCTTATGATACCGGTTAATCTATCTATATATATAAAATAACTGGTCCTGACTGACTGACTGACTGACTGACTGATTCATCATCGCCGAGCCAAAACTACTGGACATAAAGAGATGAAATTTTGGGGATATATTCATATTAAGACGTAGGTGCTCGCTAAGAGAGGATTTTTGGATATTCCTTCGCTAAGGGGGTGAAAACGGGGGTGAAATTTTAAAATGAGTTGCTCTATATCTCAAAACTTTAAAAGTTTACAGATGTAAAAATTGGTATTTAGAATCTTCTTTAAAAATAAGGAAACGCGTATTTTTTTGTTTTCAGAAAATCCCAATAGGAGGGGTGAAAAAGGGTGAAAATGGGGAAAAATGGGTTGAATGCCTTTAATCAGGACACCGGTACCTATATCTCAGAAATTGAAGATATTACAGACCTGAAAATTGGTACTTTTGATCTCTTTTAAAAATAAAGAAACACGTAATTTTTTGTTTTTGGAAAATCCAATTAATGGGAGGGTGAAAAGGGGGTGAATTTTTAAAATGAGTGAATCTATATCTCCAAACTTTTAAAGTTTGCAGTTGTAAAAATTGGTATTTAAAACCTTCATTAAAAATAAAGAAACACGTATTTTTTTGTTTTCGGAAAATCGCAATAGGTGTGAAAAGGGGATAAAAAGTGGTTGAATGCCTTTAATGAGGCTACTTATATATCAAAAACTGAAGATATTACAGACCTGAAAATTGGTGTTTGGGATCTCCGTTAAAAATAAAGAAACACGTATTTTTTTGTTTCTGGAAAATCCAATTTGGGGGGGGGGTGAAAAGGGAGAAATATTTTAAAATGAGTGTATCGATTAAAATTTTTTAAGGTAATATATGTGAAAATTGGTATTTAGAATCTCCTTTAAAAATAAATAAACACACGTATTTTTTCGTTTTTGGAAAATCCAAATATTGGGGGGTAAACAGGGGGGAGGGTAAATTTTTTAAAATGAGTGTGTATACGTCTTAAAACTTTAAAATTTACAGATGTAAAAATTGGTAGTTAGAATCTTCTCTAAAAATAAAGGAAAACGTATTTTTTGTTTCCTGTAAATCCCAATAGGAGGGGTGTAAAAGGGTGAAAAATGGGTTGAATGCCTTTAATGAGGATACATATATCTCAGAAACGAAAGATATTACAGAACTGAAAATTTGTATATGGGATCTCCTTTATAAATAAAGAAACACGTATTTTTTAGTTTTGGAAAATCCAATTACTGTTACAGAAGTGAAAAATGGTATTTTTTATGTCTATTAAACATAAAGAAACGTGTATTTTTAGTTTTCGGAAATATCACTTGGGTGGAGGGGGGCGTAAAAGTGACTGAAAATTGTGTTGAATTCTTTTAATTAGGCTACTGATATATAAAAAATGAAAATGTTACAGACGTGAAATTTGATATTTTCAATCTGCTTTAAAGGTGAAGAAACACGTATTCCCTTAAAATCCAATGTAGCGGGGATGGAGGGGGGTGAAAGAATTGAAAAATTAATTGGCTTAATTGTATGAGAATACATACATCTAATAAAAACTAAAGTTGTTACAGACGTGAAAATTCGTATTTGGATCTCCTTTAAAAACAAAGAAAAACGCGTTTTGGGCGGGAAACTATCTTGGAGGGCGGGAGTGTAAAGGAGTTGAATTCCTTTCATGAGGACACATAAATCAAAAACTGAAGAAGTTAGAGTCGTGATAATTGGTATTTAGAAGATCCTTTACTATTAAAGAAACAAGTATTTTTTGCGGGAAAGTTCACTTGGGGGGGGGGGGGGCAGTAGTGTGAAATGAAGTGAAAAAAGTAAAATACTTTTATGGGGATTGTAATATCACAAAACTGAAGGTAATAGACGTGAACATTGGTGTTTGGAATCTCCCTTAAACATAAAGAAACAAGCCTTCTTTTAATTTTTTGGGGGGTGGGGGTGGCGGTAAATAAACTTAACGGCGGTGGGGTGTAGAAGGAGGTGAGACCAATTGATTTTACTGTTATTAATGTACTTATAAGGATCCTCCGTTGCTCAGGCGGCAGCGCGCCGGCCTCTCACAGCTGGGTTCCGTGGTTCAAATCCCGGTCACTCCATGTGATATTCGTGCTGGACAAAACGGAGGCGGGACAGGTTTTTCTCCGGATACTCCGGTTTTCCCTGTCATCAGCCATTCCAGCAACACACAATAATAATAATACTAATAATAATAATAATAATAATAATAATAATCCGGACCGTCGTCAAATGTGCGGACCGCGCTGGTAACGGCTCCTGGACGGGTAATGACTAAGAATGCAGTCCGGCCGCGGGTTCAGTGCTACCAAGGCACCAAATATGACACCAGGCCGGATCTCCTGAAGGATTTTATCCATATTAAAAACGATTAAAGGAAAAGATGGCAAAGATTTACGGACCCAACTGACCAGGAGGAATACCTGAGCCTAGACCGGGAAGTACGAAATCGATTGCTGGAGGGGAAGATTGAAAATGGGAGGAAACGTGCTGTAAAATAATAGAAAACGAGTCAGATCGGGAATTTTGGTGGATTCTCGCAGAAAACGAGTCAGATCGCGAATTTCGGCGGATTATATATCTAAAACAATAAGCATTCAATTATAAATTTCAATATAATACCGTAGCGAAGCACGGGTATCTTGCTAGTATATATATAAAATAACTTGTCCTGACTGACTGACTGACTGACTGACTGACTGACTGATTCATCATCGCCGAGCCAAAACTACTGGACATAAAGAAATGAAATTTTAGGGATATATTCATATTAAGATGTAGGTGCTCGCTAAGAGAGGATTTATGGATATTCCTTCGCTAAGGGGGTGAAAAGGGAGGTGAAATTTTAGAATCAATGTATCTATATCTCGAAATTTTAAAAGTTTACAGATGCAAAAATTGGTATTTAGAATCTCCTTTAAAAATAAAGAAACACGTATTCTTTTGTTTTCGGAAAATCTCAATAGGAAGGGTGTAAATGGGTGAATAATGGGTTGAATGTCTTTAATGAGGCTACTTATATTTCAGAACCTGAAGATATTACAGACCTGAAAATTGGTATTTTGGATCTACTTTAAAAGTAAATAAACACGTATTTTTCCGTTTCAGAAAATCCAAATATTGGGGGGGGGGGTGAAAAGGGGCGTGAAATTTTAAAAATGAGTGTGTCTACAACTTACAACTTTAAAATTTACAGATGTAAAAATTGGTAGTTAGAATCTTCTCTAAAAATAAAGGAACAGTAGTTTTTTTTGTTTTCTGTAAATCCCTATAGGAGGGATGTAAAAGGGTGAAAAATGGGTTGAATGCCTTTAATGAGGATACATATATCTCAGAAACGAAAGATATTACAGAACTGAAAATCTGTATACGGGATCTCCTTTAAAGATAAAGAAACACGTATTTTTTAGTTTTTGGAAAATCCAATTAATGGCGGTTAAACAGGAGTGACAAATTGGGGTGAATTTTTTGAAAGATTCTATCTACAGAATATCTTTGAAAAGTAAAATGTTACAGACGTAAAAAGTGGGTGTTTGGAATCTCCTGTAACTGTAAAGAAACATAGGTGATTTGTTTTTGGAAACTCCACTTAAGGGGAACTCAAAAGGGGTGAAATTTTAAAATGAGATTTTTTACAGTATATCTAAAAAACTTAACATGTTAAGAAGTGAAAAATGGTATTTTTATCTCTATTAAACCTAAAGGAACGTGTATTTTTATTTTTCGTAAATACCACTTCGGTGGGGCGCGGGGGGGGGGGGTAAAAGTGACTGAAAATGGTGTTGCATTCTTTTAATTAGGCTGATATCTCAAAAATGAAGATGTTACAACGTGAAATTTGATATTTTGTAACCTTTTGATGACTACCATTAAATAAAATCAAGAAAAAAAATATAAAATATATAAATAAAATTACTCAAAAACTTAATAAAATTAATAAGCATAATTAACCGAAATGTCCGTAGTATGGGCGCCAGAGTTCACCAGAATGGATCCCTCGAATTTAGATAAGAGCATGATAAACTGTATATCCCAGGGCGTGTACATAATGCTGCGTACTGGTACATCTGCTGCAGGCCTTACCTAACCTCCTGAAAACGACTAATTAGGTAGGAACTGCACCCAGGTTCATCAATAACACTGATTCTAAAATAGCTAACTATATTCTTAACAAATTTCGTTCATGAGCACCTCATCAACATACAACATTATACATATAATACACACATAAAATATTGCTGGAAACTCCATATTTACAACAACAACAAAAATAATGAAAATCGTGGGAAAACGAAAGCGAGAACTAAGCTACCATTTGTAGATAGTCCGATGAACAATGTACATGTATGAAGATAAACACCCTTCACTCTCTCTATATCAATTCGACTTACCGATTCTCATAATCGGCAGTTATCACATCACACAGACACTGTACCTTGTACTACTGTGTTCACATATTTTAACACTTGTTGTAAAGATATATACACACGTCTGTCGATCCTCAACATAAATTATGGAAAGTCTGAGATAGCTTTCACCAACATATAATGCTAGGCCGCCACAAGTGCTACAATACTTAATGCGCAAGCACTCTCCACAATCAGTCACTTTCCACGAACATAACAAGACTACGCTCCACGAACGTTTGAAGTCCAGTCCATTGAAGCCGTGTCACTCCAGTACCGTGTATCAGCACCATTTCCTTCCCGTACAGTGCGTCAGTTGTAGTTCTCTCATACAGTGTTACTGCTTGTAGTTATCTTCCTTCTCGTTCCTTTACAATCACCTTTACAATCACCCTTACAATGTTCCAGGTTGCCGCCGTATGATCAACCTTTATAGACATCAACATCCCCCTCCTCTCAGATGATACGTCTGGATTGGTGCTTGCCAGCCAATCATGGGTGGTCCTCTTCTCAAGCCCAAGCCCTGAACTACTTCTTCCTCCCAAGACAATAACAAACTCTGGGGAGTTTTACATGAATCATCGAATTTCCCTGGTACAACAACAAGCTCATCTCATCAGGCTGGGATATATACATGACTAATGGAATTTCCTGACACAAGTACATCACAACACACACTGGGGTAGCCAGATGACTCATTCAAATTACCAGAGTTATTAAAGCAATGTTTTCCCACTCGTGCAAAACAAATTACTCATACCTACATATGTGGATATCTTCCAGCTTACCAATATAAATGGCAAAATATATAAATGAAATAATAATAATAATAATAATAATAATAATAATAATAATAATAATAATAATAATAATAATAAATCGAATACTGACAATAATATCTCTAACTTCTACATATAATTCGGGGGTGTGATATATGTACTATCACAATTTGCAATCTGCTTTAAAAGTAAAGAAACGCGTATTCTCCGAAAATCTAATTGGGGGGGGGGGGAATTTAAAAATTAATTGACTTAATTGTATGAGAATACATACATCTAATAAAAACTAAAGTTGTTACAGACGTGAAAATTTGTATTTGGATCTCCTTTAAAAAAAAGAAAAACGCGTTTTGGGGGAGAAACCATTTTGGAGGGCGGGAGTGTAAAGGAGTTGAAATCCTTTCATGACGACACCTAAATAAAAAAACTTAAGAAGTTACAGTCGTGATAATTGGTATTTAGAATATCCTTTACTATTAAAGAAACAAGTATTTTTTGCGGGAATATTCACTTAGGGGGGGGGGGTGAGTAGTGTGAAATGAAGTGAAAAAAGTAAAATTATTTTGATGTGGATACTTATATCTCAAAACTGAAGGTAATAGACGTGAACATTGGTGTCTGGAATCTCCTTTAAACATAAAGAAACAAGCCTTCTTTTAATTTTGGGGGGGGCGGGGGGGTGGCGGTAAATAAACTTAACGGCGGTGGGGTGTAGAAGGAGGTGAGTCCAATTGATTTTACTGTTCGTAATGTACTTATAAGGATCCTCCGTTGCTCAGGCGGCAGCGCGCCGGCCTCTCACAGCTGGGTTCCGTGGTTCAAATCCCGGTCACTCCATGTGACATTCGTGCTGGACAAAACGGAGACGGGACAGGTTTTTCCCCGGATACTCCGGTTTTCCCTGTCATCAGCCATTCCAGCAACACATAATAGTAATAATAATAATAATAATAATAATAATAATAATAATGTTCCGGACCGTCGTCAAATGTGTGGACCGCGCTGAAAACGGCTCCTGGACGGGTAATGACTAAGAATGCAGTCCGGCCGCGGGTTCAGTGCCGCCAAGGCACCCAATATGACACCACGCCGGATCTCCTGAAGGATTTTATCCATATTAAAAATGATTATAGGAAAATATGGCAAAGATTTACGGACCTAACTGACCGGGAGGAATACCCGAGCCTAGCCCGGGAAGTACGAAATCGATTGCTGGAAAGGAAGATTGAAAATGGGAGGAAACTTGCCGTACTCTAATAGAAAACGAGTCAGATCGGGAATTTTGGTGGATTCTCGCAGAAAACGAGTCAGATCGTGAATTTCGGCGTATTATATATCTAAAACAATAAGCATTCAATTATAAATTTCAGTATAATACCGTAGCGAATCACGGGTATCTTGCTAGTCATTCATTTGTATACAGCCACTCTTTCTAAGTGTCTGGGGCAAGGCTAAGGAACACGCTCCCTGTCAGTATACGTAATCGCACTTCAGTAGTCTCATTTAAACGGTCTTGTCGAGATTTCTTGTTAAATACGTGATCAGCTTGTATGAATGTTAGTGTGAATGAGTGCAAGTATCATTCAGAGCTAGGTAAATGAAATAGCGTATGGCTTTTACTGCCGGCAGTGTCCGAAGACGTTCGGATCGCCAGGTGCAGGTCTTTTGATTTGACGCCAGTAGGCGACTTACGCGTCGTGATAAGGATGAAATGATGAAGAAGACAACACATACACCCAGCCCCAGTTCCAGCGAAATTAAACAATGATGCTTAACATTCCCGACCCTGCCGGAAATCGAACCCGGGACCCCTGTGACCAAAGGGCAGCACGCAAACCATTTAGCCATGGAGCCGGACTGTAGCTAGGTGATGTAGATAGATAATATTAATCATTAAAAATAAAAATTATAATAAGTTATAGGCTACTGTTACGCCATTAATTTAGGTAGCTTCTAGAGACTGTTAACTATGCTATTTTTCTAATTCATGCGACTATCTATTGTATGTTGTGGTTAAGTGTAGGAAAGGGACGTGAGCCCTAACTTCACCACATGGAAAGGCATAAAATAAATAAATAAATAAATAAATAAATAAATAAATAAATAAATAAATAAATAAATAAATAAATAAATAAATAAATAAATAAATAAATAAATAAATAAAAACAATTTCATGTGTCTATTTCTAGCCGAGTGCAGCCCTTGTAAGGCAGACCCTCCTATGAGGTTGGGTGGCATCTGCCATGAGTAGGGAACTGCGTGTTATTGTGATGGAGGATAGTGTTATGTGTGGTGTGTGAAATGCAGGGATGTTGGGGACAGCACACACACGCAGCCTCCGGGCCATTGGAATTAACCAATGAAGGTTAAAATCCCCGACCCGGCCTGGAATCTAACCCGGGACCCTCTAAACGTATGACCAGTACGCTGACCATTCAGCTAACGATTCGGACATAACATAAATAATAATACTTTATTCTACCGCAGTAATCAGGTATAAGGTCATGGTTTTCCAGTATCGTGAAAATAAGTATCAATGAATTATGATCACTCTTATCGGTATTGTGAATGTTTGTAAGAACATACACTTTTCTATTATAGGCAACAGTTAGATTTTTCAAAGTCATAGACATCGAAAAATAATTATTGGATGGGTTGGGTTTTCGTCTGAAAAAACTATTTTGTGATAAGGCAAATTGATTTGAAATAATGTACGTGTGAAATACAGTATAATAAATCGCTAATTAGAAATGTTCGTACAGGAAATACTGACGTCTACACATGCGTGTTTTAACTGCTCCTAATTACAATTGATTTACTGGTAGAATGTGGTGACTCAACCAGCAGTGCTTCTTAGAACGCAGGAAAATGTGGTGGCGTAAACAGCTGCTCATAATTCATATCATTATGAGTGTTGCAGATACTTAATTTATGATTACGTACTCACATCGTGGCATAAGATGTCCGGCAATTATTGATATTGATTATTTTTACTTCCTCGCGCAGATATCTAGAGGGAGTTATGTAATTATAATTTCACGCGTGGCGGCGTGGTACAGTTATTCAAACAGTTTCCACAGTAGCACAAGTACACACAGTTATTCAAACAGTTTCCACAGTAGCACAAGTACACAACACAAATGATCAGAATATGCCTATCCTTAAATTAATCAAAACGAAACCATTCATGACGTTTGTTAATCAATGTTTCTGTCCAGTTCATTGTTCGAATGGTCAGCGTTGCGGACTTCCATTCCGGGAATTTCAGATTCGATTCCCGACCGAGTCGGAATATTAGCCGTGTCTGGTTAATATCTGGAGCTTGGTGCCTGCGTATTTGTATTTGTCTTTACGTACAACTCTTCAGTCACACTCACCATACGCACTGGCAAACATCATAGTGAAATGCATCCCTCCAGCTAGGGTTTGTATCAGGAAGGGCATCCAGTCGTAAAACTGAGCCAAGTCCACAATTGTGATACAGTTTGCACCCGCGACCCCAAAAGAATATGAAAGAAAAGACGGAACAAGGTTAAAGAAATGTGTTTCTTTAACAATTTTGCTTTACGTTGCACGGGCTCAGATAAGTCTTATGGTGACAATGGGAGAGGAAAGGGCTAGGAGGGGGAAGGAAGTGACCGTGGTCTTTATTAAGGTACAGCCCCAACATTTGCCTGGTATAAAAATGGGGAAAACATGGAAAACAATCTGCAGGGCTGCCGACAGTGCGGTTCGAACCCAGTATCTCCCGAATGCCAGCTCACAGCTGCGCGACACTAACAGCACGGCCAACTCACTCGGTTAAGAAGATAAACCAATGTTATTGATATAAGCGGTACGTAATATAGACCTAAGTAGTTCGAAGAAGAGTATTATCAGATTGCACCGGAATAAAATTAAGGCCCATGTAGTTTTGAAAAATACCCTTCCTCCTTTCTTTGTGGCTTTTGCTAGCCTGGTTGCAGCCCTTTTAAGCCAAAACCTCCGCCGAGGGTAGGCGGTATCTGGTATGTAGAAAACTACGTATTATTTCGGTGGAGGGCAGTGTTTATATATGATCTGCAGGAATGTTGGGGACAGCACTAACAGACATTTGCCAAGCCAAGGACCTAACCATTTACGATGACAGTTCCTGGACAGGGCTGGAAATTGACCCGGGCCCAGAGGACCGAAGGCCAAGAATCTGACCACTCAACCATGGAGGCGGACGTCGGTGTGGTGTGTGGAAACTGTCGTACAGATTACGGTCGGTTCGAAGAGAGCAATATAGCAATACTAGCTCTTGTGCCCGTCGTTGATGGAACTATCACTTAGCTGTGTGCGTAATTACATTTCTGTCGACCCCTCATGTTGTTGCTAGGATTCTAAGGCACGTAAGTGGTGAGCCTCTCAATGGAGCTGTCCAGTTTCACTTTGCTTACATTTGATCTCTTCCTTTTGGCATCAAATACAAGTAGACAAAGACAAAGTCACCTCCGTACAGGCCACGAAGGCCCTTGGAGGAGTGGAAGGTAAAGGCTTCCACCATTGTTAACCGCGACACGTGATGGGGTAGAGTGGTTAGCTCTACGCCCGGCCGCATTTGCCCCCAGGAATTAATCTGGTACTCATTTTCGGTGTAGGCTGTGTGAACCTCAGGGCCATATGCACCTCCGGAAGTGGAAATCTCGTTTCTTAAATTTTACGACTTCCTGACGGGGATTCGAACCCACGTCCTTCCGGGCGAACCGGGACGCCTTTACCGCCTCGGCCAGGCAGCCCCTATCAAATACAAGTACCAGGTTAAAATTAAAAAAAGTACAAAGAGATGTAGAGAGTGTTTAAAACTTTGCCGATATGATCTTCGCCGGGCTGAGTGGCTCAGACGGTTAAGGCGCTGGCCTTCTAACCCCAACTTGGCAGGTTCGATCCTGGCTCAGTCCGGTGGTATTTGAAGGTGCTCAAATACGACAGCCCCGTGTCGGTAGACTTACTGGCACGTAAAAGAACTCCTGCGGGACTAAATTCCGGCACCTCGGGGTCTCCGAAGACCTTAAAAAGTAGTTAGTGGGACGTAAAGCAAATAACATTATTATTATATGATCTTCGTAGCAACTACCCACGGAGCAAGATGTCGCCACCGATATTTCCATTGTTTTTCACTGCATTGGAAAAATGTTGGGACAAAATATTTCTAAGTAACTCTAGAGCAATTTTGTCATGAGAAATCTTCCCCTGAAACCAACCGAAAGAGAAATGCATACAGTTTTATTTCGACGATGGATAGGAAAGCGTTAGGAGTGGGGTGGAAGCGTCCCTGACGTTTATTAAGTTACAGTCCCAGCATTTGCCTGGTGTGAAAATGGGGAAACCACGGAAAACAGTATTTCTGACTGCCTACAGTGGGGTTCAAACCCACTATCTCCCCATTGCAAGCTCACAGTCGCGTGCCCCTAACCGCACGGACAATTCGCCCAGTACAGGGAAACACGAAACTGAACATTACATATGCTATTATTTGCCCTGTCCGGTATAAAAGCCAGGAACTCTAAACCCATAACAAAAAAATCCCATGACGCCACCTTGGTAAAACGCCAGTGCCGATATCACTCTCTCATCATAGGTCCGTAAGTGGGTTCTTTCCCAGTTTTGACCCAAGTTAACCACAAGTGTACAAATTAACACAGGTACACAGCTGCACAGTCTGTCAAGTAGACTTCATACTTACTCAGCACGCGGAACTGTTGACCACGATATCTCAAGCCCGTCACATAATGCACCTACATGAAAAATGTGCTTGAGTTACCAGATGATATGCTATGAATAAACACTGGCTTCTCATGAATATCTTTTGCCATGGATTTCATGTGTATAAAATCTGGTACAAACATGTGGGAACAGTGGCGGGAGGGAACTCGGAATAAGATAAAGACTAAGTTAGGAATGGACTCGATGGATGAAGCCGTCCGCCGAAACCGCCTTCGAAGGTGGTATGATATGAGACGAATTGAGGATGATAGGTTACCTAGGAGATTAAAGGTTTCGGTCATGGAAGGCAAGAGTAGTAGAGGGAGACTAAGACGACCATATTAGGACTCTGTTCTTAATGATAACACGTGTAGAACTAAAAGAGGCCATGGAGCTACCTGGAGGTGCATAATTAATTTGCAGAGGATAGCAGAACGAAAGCTGAAAGAAAATAGTTTATAATGAAAATAACTATTTCCTCTGTACGTAATTTCAGATCTGTACTTGGATATCAATTTATCACGCACATTGTGCGACTGGTTGGTCCACGTAGTAGCTCGGGCGTATTTGTGCCTGAAAGCCGAATTCATTTATATAACGTTCATGTGTGCTTGCGAGGGCTCTGTAGAATCTTTTCTAGTTGGTAACGACTATATATATAGGAGGAATGGACGGTTTACAAGTAATTACATACGACATTTGTCACTATGACAGACGCTTCTGACGCGAGGCAGGTAATTAATTCAGCTCTGCAAGTTTGTTGACAACTAACCACGTTCCGTCACCTCATGATCTACAACTACAACATCATTTAACGTTAATACAAATGCAACAACAGCAACAGTACCTGGAAAATAACATCTGCATTAGGAGTCGTACACATTTAGCAGCAGATCCAAATTATTTATCAAGGTGGCTACAACAATTCCTGAACACATTCGTTGTTTTATTTATCTCTCCTACATAGGCATGGGACTACACCACTCATTAATTCAGCGTACAAATTCTGTTCGCTGTCAGTAGTAAAGTGTTATAGTGCTGTCTACAATAATAGTACCCATGATCATAGGTAGATTAAATGCTCATTCTGGCTAAGTTGTCTGGCTATCTTCCATATACACACATACCGAGTGAGTTGGCCGTGCGGTTAGAGTTGCATAGCTGTGAGCTTGTATTTAGGAGCTGGTAGGTTCTAATCCTAACGTCTGTAGCTCTGAAGATGGTTTTATGCGGTTTTTCGTTTTCACACGAGGCAAATGCCGGGGCTGCGCCTTAATTAGTGCCAAGCCGAAAACCTTCAATATGTTAGTGCGACCGTAAACAATTACTGTAGCATATATATCCCTAGACCGGGCGCGCCAATTTCTGTCACACTACCGGGCGCGCGGTTGACTTTGTCAACTAGTTACGTTTTCTGTCGTTTACAGCCTTCCAATCGCATAAACATTTCATTTAACGGCGTTTTGTCTTTTGTTTCAATGTTATTCTCCAAATAAAATTAAAAACTTGTATTAGTGATTAATATGAATGTACTTAAAATAGATAATCATGAACACGAGAACTAATTCTGAAAGGGATATGAATATTGTGCCTATTTAAAATGAGTTAAGCAGTAGATACATAATTAAATTAAAATAATGGTTATATTTTAATATTCGCACAATTATACAATGAAATGATCAGATATAATCGCAAAAAAATGACTCGACGAAAAATAAACTTTGTTGCCATGTACAAGAAATCTTTCACACCTTATCCCCCGAGCAATGCAATAATTTCACTGCGGTTCGCAAATTTAGCATCTCGCTCACGGCTGTGATTCACTTCCTCCTGCTTCCTAGAAATGTACTAATTAGTCCAGTATAATAGTTCATCGACCATCTCAGCATTTATCAACTGCATGAAACAGTCAATTTCTGTTGATACCATTCTCGCCTCCCCTTCCGGCCCTGGCAATATTTTTACAATATTCCTTGCTTCTACCTCGAAGTAAGTTTTGAAAAGTGCGTCGTGGACCACCTTGTTCCTCCATCTCTCCCGAAGATAACTTACCTTTCGTTATCGTCTTCCTCGGCCTCCTGCTCTGTATCACTGTTATGATCCTGATCCGATACGTTTATAATTTCCTCCTCCCCATCGGAAAAGTCCGAGACAGCGTCCTCTACTTCATCGGACAACTGGCTCAAAATGTCAGGTATGTCTTCAACACTGACAAAACGAGACCTAAAATAGAAATATACTACATGTAATTACGCCTGACATTGTCTAATTACCCAAAAAGTACAGAAGAAAGGGAAATTTAAAAGGAACAAATTTTACTTACATGACCAGGCGCGCGGTTGACTTTGTCAACCATTTTCGGGTTCCAAGAGTTCGCTCGAAATAATTACACACGTATTGCTTCCACTGTTATCGAAACTCGACTGAACTGAAGGTCAAAAGTGAGAGCAAAGATATTAGTTGCGACGTGGTGAAAGGCTGACAGTTCTAGGAATTACGGCATAAAATAGCGCGCTGGTTGACAAAAACAACCAGCGCGCCCGGTCTAGGGATATACAAGGTGTCTGGATAGCTATAAGTTACTGGAAATTTATGGGCATAATACACTCAATACTACAAGAGAAGATCTGTCATCCATTTTCCTAACCGTTTGAATAACCGCCACTGGTAACTGGTTCACATCGTCGCTGCGCGAGCAAAACATCGTATTCCACAATGCTCTTCCTATCCAATGTTGCCAACTCAGCGGACTTTCTGCTAAATTGGGCGGATTTTATATGGAACAGCGGATAATATTTCCTTTTAGCGTACAGCGGAATATTTGACGGATTTTTAAACTTCTGTTAACAGTTTTCAGCGGTACAAATATTTTGCCGCTTCTGTGGTATATTGGTGTGATAATCTGCCACCCCCGGAGGCCCGTATTCGATTCCTGGCTCTGCCAAGAAATTTGGAAAGTGGTACGAGGGCTGGAACGGGGTCAACTCAGCCTCGGAAGGTCAACTGAGTAGAGGTGGGTTTGATTCCCACCTCAGCCATCCTGGAAGTGGTTTTCCGTAGTTTCCCACTTCTTCTCCAGGCAAATGCCTGGATGGTACCAAACTTAAGGACACGGCCGCTTCCTTCCCTCTTCCTTGTCTATGCTTTCCAATCTTCCCATCCCCCACCAAGGCCCCAGTTCAGCATAGCAGGTGAGGCCGTCTAGGCGAGGTACTGGTCATCTTCCCCAGTTGTATCCCCCGGTCCAATACCTCACGCTCCAAGACACTGCCCTTGAGGCGGTAGAGGTGGGATCCCTCGCTGAGTCCGAGGGAAAAGCCAACCCCGAAGGGTAAGCAGATTAAGAAAAAGAAGAATAAGTACAAGAGAAAACTATCTTTTATCGTGAGGCGAAACAGTAATAACCCTCTTTGTCAAAAAGTTGGAGAATCAATAAACAATTCCGGTCGAACTCTGGTGACCATATCGCCAGAAGAATTGTTCCGGTATACTACGGTGAAATTTTGACAGTAGATATTAGTAAATATAAATTTTCTTATACATATCTTGGCTATAGCAACAATGAAATTTGTGATGAAAATGAAAAACTTTCGAAATATATCTGAAAATCTCCTTATGTGCCTTGATGGTAAGCTGCAATGTTGACGGAAAGTTTCTTCGCATGCTCTGAAAAATGCTGTTGTTAAAAGAGCTCTCAGCCAATTGTATTAGGTAAACTATCTTGAATGTCTACCGCTATTGCTTACCATACGAGGTCCGGCTCCGTGGCTAAACGGTTAGCGTGCTGACCTTTGGTCACAGGGGCCCCGGGTTCGATTCCCGGCAGGGTCGGGAATTTTAACCATAATTGGTTAATTTCACCGGCACGGGGGCTGGGTGTATGTGTCTTCTTCATCATCATTTCATCCTCATCACGACGCGCAGGTCGCCTACAGGTGTCAAATCAAAAGACCTGCATCTGGCGAGCCGAATATGTCCTCGGACACTCCTGGAACTAAAAGCCATACGCCATTTCATTTCATTTCATTTACCATACGAGCAGGATTGAAACGAGTGAACAAGAGTTGCAGTGATCATGAATTGGCATCAGATATTTCAAACTGGCATGATACCATGGATTCACATGAAACTACAGGAGAGAAGATGATGACACCCTGTTCAAAAACTTGTGAGTAACGAGTTAATTTCCTGTATAAAAAGCCGGTATATGCTATTTTGATTTCGTTCGAAATTTAGGGGAATATAGCGGATTTTTAACTAACATTTAGCGGATAAAATATTTTTGTGTTGGCAACACTGTTCCTATCTATTATTCTCTTTAAGACTGGTCACGCTTCCCAGCTACATGGGGATATGCAGTCCATCAGAATAATTTTTCGTTGTGTTCATTTTTCTATGATGATGTGTAAAGGAAATGAACTTTAAATGCATTATACTATAGGAGTGCGTAAATATGTCATGCAAACATACATTCCAACAGTACCGTAAAGTTCATTTTCCTTTACATATTGGCATAGGATGCCTATGCTGGCGATATGCAGTGTTTACACTGTACTATGTCTCCTTGTATAGCCTAGAATAAATTTGTTAGTTTCATTGCCCTGTCTCAGTCTCATCCTTGGCTTTGATAATATGAAAGTGACCGAAGTATGAGCGATGCTAGTAATACCATTCGGTATGCGGCCAGTCCCTGTTATGAATGGTGTGAAAATATCACTCATAGTGTGGATTGGTGCACGCATTTCATTTTGTTTGGCAGACTGTTATGTAATAGCAACTTCTGGCCCAGTGAGAAAGGCAACGGGAAACTACCTCACTCCTCATTTCCCTTGTATGCCTGGGCTATCCATGACAGCTCTTGGCGGAGCTGTGGAGGATCAAACCAGCCTTCGGGCTGAATATCCAACATACACTGGTATAGGAAAATGAGCACAAAGAATATTTTTCTGAATGAGTGCATAGCTATACAGAAATAGGAGCGCGCAGCTCTGAGTTCGCATCAGGGAGATAGTGAGTTCGAACCCCACTGTCGGCAGCTCTGAAGATAGTTTTCCGTGGTTTCCCATTTTCACTCCAAGCAAGACTGGCTTGTGAGCCATGCCCAGAAATCAGCATCAAATACGAACACACAGTTGGATTCAGCCGGTGTCACCGTAGCGAACTAGCTATAGCACGATCCTGCGAGCTCGGAGGTCCGTCTTCAAACCGCTTCCCTGGCGAAATTTCTTCTTCGACCAGTGCTCTCATGCTGGTCTTAAGCCACGTACATATTTAGCAACGACGCCTGGCGAAGCCTATTGGAATTCTCCAGCGAAGTGATCTGATTGGCTCAATTCGGCAGCTAATAAACTGACAACGGAGCGAGATACCGAAATACTGCCTTCGAATTATTAATCAGTATGACTAATCCTCTAATGTCCGACTCGTTGGCTGAATGGTTAGCGTACTGGCCTTCGGTTCAGAGGGTCCCGGGTTCGATTCCCGACCGGGTCGGGGATTTTAACCTTAATTGGTTAATTCCAGTGGCCCGGGGGCTGGGTGTTTGTGCTGTCCCCAACAACCCTGCAACTTACACACCACACATAACACTGTCCTCCACCACAATAACACGCAGTTACCTACACATGGCAGATGCCGCCCACCCTCATTGGAGGGTCTGCCTTACAAGGGCTGCACTCGGCTAGAAATAGCCACACGAAATTAAATTAAATTAAAATCCTCTAATGCTCATATATCCGGTTTACGTTGTTTCCGACCATCCTGTGTGTGGATGAGAGGAGTTTCTAGTCTTAGGAAGGGCTTTGTGGGATATGAAGTTCTGCTCGCGCAGCAACAATATATCTTACTGTATGTCCTGCGATATAGTGCACTGAATTCGCAACATAACTTTAGCGGTGAATGTTAATATTAGCCTTCAAAATTCCCACGGGATATTTATGGGGTACGGTGAAATGATCAGAACATTTGCTTGTGAACAGAGTACAGAAATGAGCATGTGACTGATGACCGCACGGTATCGGGCTCTTTTTACGTGCTGTGCAGTTGGCAAGCAATACAACACACATGTAGGGAGGGGAGTGGACAAGTGGGGCTTCGGAAAGGAGAAATGAAAAGCATAATTTCCTTTAAGTTTCCAAGCTTGTGCCCTGCGCCAGGTGATCCACGCCATCAGAAATAAATAAAAATATTAATGTTCACAGTGTCCGCCTCTGTGTTGCAGTAATTTAGTCTGATTAGCTGCCTCCCCAGGAATCCCGGGTGCGATTCCCGGCTCTGCCACAAAATTTTACATTTAAAATGTTACTTTTAACACGATGTTTGATGTCTTAAAGTGGAAAAGGTATGCTTTTCCTAACGAGATGAAAACGAGAAGTACAATTAGTGATAACTGATTTGGTTTCACTTTTCTAAACCACATACCTTTTGACATATGTGGGCTTTTAGAGGGTGGAAAGAGAGATACTGTATCTGACGTTAAACGTCGTATCAGTGCAGCATGGTCTACTGTTCAGTGCACTAGTGTCTCTTGCTCTGGTCTGCTGTACTGCGGTCAGTGTCGTTCATGGAAATACATTGTTCATACTATCACCCATCTCATGTACGCATTGAATATCACTTTCATTGTTGATATATTGTATCCTGTTTTTGTTGATTTTGTAACATTTTGTGTCGTCTAGTAGATATGCTGGTATTAAGTGAAGAAGGAAAGCTAAACCTGATTTTGATTTCCGTTGAAAGTCTTGGGAATTCAACCACAGCTGTGGTTGAACGCTGAACTCTACCCAGATCGACTATATCCTTCACCTCGTACCATTGCCAACATTTACACAAGTGTTGTAGAAAATGTGTAAGTATTTCAGAAGGTATGAGGTTTAAAAAAGTGAAATCAAGCCTGTTACTTACTATTAAGCTGTCTCGTAAGGTGACCAGGAAACGAAAGAACATATGAAGCAAATATTAAAATGTACACATTGGGCCCTTAAAAGTGAATTCGCCTCTTAAGTTGTTGGCCATATTAGAAAATCTAGAGTATGCTTAGAATTCAATGTTCAACGAAAATGATCATATACATTTTCTTCTTAAACTCTAACAGTTTTCCAGGTAAATATGCTTTTATGTTTATCGGCAGGTGTTTCGCCCAATCAAATCCCATATGAACGGCAAGCTGTTTGTGTTGCCTGGAAAAGAACATTACAGGATTTAGAAATACATTTCCTAATAAAGGGTTCATGTGAATTTTCTTCGAACTCAGGCAGGGATGTAAGGTGAGTAGAAAAGCATAGGGCCCCTCTCCCTTGTGGTCCCGAAACATATGTTATAAAAATGTTAAAACATTAGATTAAATGAATTGCTTACACACGTTAGTGGCATGGAACCTTTTCTGGAAGCCGTGTGTATGTATGAAGTAGATTTGTCTTGTTTTGTAAATTAATTCAAATGGGGAAGTACTACTTTGGTGCACATAAATTACGGACCAACTATATATGCTGAAATTTATATTATGTAAAATTATTCTTAAAACTGACATTGTCAAAGAAAAACACGCTATTTACAGTGGAAAAGTTGTGAAAATTAGATTTATAATCCTTGCCCCTCCCCCAACTTTTATTTGTTGTGGATTTACCACTGTTCGGTCTTGGAAAGAATTTTGTGTGAGCAGGCCAATGTACGCCGCGGAAACATCCAACAGTGGATTCAGAGAGTTCAGTTACGACGTTGCAGCACTATTTAACAAGAATATCGACGGCCTAGTTCTAGTAACACGTATCAGATATTGCTGCTCCTATCCATTATGCTCCTTAAGAGTGGTCACGCCTCCCAGCCACATATGGATATGCAGTCCTTCAGAACAATTATCGATACATTTTCAGATTTAATTTCAATTAATCTAATTCAAATTAAAAACATGTGGATACTCAGAAGGAACACTATATCTAGAGGTTCAATATTGCTTTTTTAGGAAAGTGTACCCGCGTGGAACTGCCATATGCTCATTCATTTCTTGAGCGACTGTACATGTTGAGTGTTAGCTTATGCCGGAACAGTGAATCACTCGTGTGTTCAGAGTGTTCGAAAATGTCTCTTATTCATTAACGTATAAAGGTTACAAATAGGAGGGAAAATATATTGTGTGTAGCATGTAATAAAGCGGTACCAATAAGTAATATATGTTCCTTATTTCCAAAGACTTTCCGCAGGCTGCCACTCTGATTGTAGTGGATATGTAAGAAAATTAAAATGATGAAATTTAGAATAAAGTGAATTTGAAAACATAATTAATAAAGATTGAAATAAAGATAAAAATTTACAAATGTAAGTAAGAACCTATTATTACGAAACACGACACGAAGTTAACAATAATTATTTTTAATGTATTCCCCTGTGATTTAGACGAACTTCTTTACATACTATGCAGTTATTTAAAAATTAAATTTTAAAATACAAGAATGATTAAAATTAATGAAGTAGAATTATCTATTGTTATTGCTACGTTTTCGGTTAAAAGGGAACGAATTGAAAAGATCATCAGAAGAAATAGTTACCTTTACTTACGTTTATTTGTAAAAACTGATATATTTTAAAATCTTGTAGTTGAACTGTTGATATTGAGGGAAGATCCGAAAATATTCCGTTAAAAATGTTGAAAGTGAACCCATGGCATAAGTACGATTAGAATCAGCAGTGAATGGCATATTTGGCAAAATATGAATATGGTGGTAGATGTTGAGAGTTCAACAAAAGGATATTTATTAAAGTCTCCATAAGTTCCATAATAAAATTATTTATCTCCAGTGCTTTCGATGAGAAATATGTTCTTCTAGAATTATTTTTTACCTCGATTTTCAAGACTGTTCTATTCGGATCAGTGAAATGATATTTGTGTAACTCTAATTGCACAGTGGACTTCGATTCACTTTTAACGAATTCCGAATAAATAATTCCTTAAAATTATTTTTTCGGAACTCCCTCTCACTCAGGTTTGTATACGCACTAAATTTTGGTGCTTTGAAGGATATGCACTCCATTGATTCTATAACAGAAAAATAAACTAAGAAGCACACTAGATAAGAAATTAACCGGCAGTTTGGTTCCATTATTTGAATATATAATACATATTTGGCTGGAGAAAATATTTGTCCTTCACTTTTGTTAATTCTTTTTTTTTCATAGACACATTTTTGTTAATTTTGCTCTATAATGCTTTTGAAAAGTAGTACATTAGTGGTAAAATATTACAAGAGTCACAATCACAAATATGGTACCAAACGTGGGTGTAAAATTCTATTATGATTTTAATGCGTTTCATTATTTACGGATGACCTAATAAATTATCAAACTCTCATATCCATCCTAGAAACATTTATAATAGATAGGTGAATATAGTATTGTATTTAATATTCATTTTCTGCATGTTCATATAGCCTAATATAATTCAGTTCTTACCGCCTGTTGCCATTACTTGATGGAAGCAGTATTTTTGTATCCGTCTCTTGGCACAGGCCAGAGCAAAGTGTAGCTTCCACCGAAGTCCCAGTCTCATCCATGGCTGTGACAATATGGAATCTGCTGGGGTATGGGTGGTGCTGAGTAATGACATTTGGCCCACAACTAGTGTCTGAGTGTTATGAAAGTTGTCGCTCAAAGGATGAGTCGTGCTGCAGTGGCACCTTCTGGTCCAGTGAGGAAAGCAATGGCAAACTACCTAACTCCTCATCTTGCCTAGTACGCCTCATTTGGGCTCTGCCATTGGTTTTTTGCAGTCTCCCTATAACTGCATAACCTTTGGTGGTGCTATTTGAGGATCCAACCAGTCTCTGGGCTGATGACCTAACAGACAGACAATTCAGTTCTTGATCTTCCCACGATCTTCCATACTCTCATGCGGCTCTTCTCTATTGTTAATGAAAGGAAACTGTTAGAAAAACTGGAGATTTGAGAGTGAACCACTTGTGCCTCCTTTTCGACAAGTACAGTATAAAATTCGTATGGGATCACTGAAGGTAAATCCCAAGATGTAGCATTGAAAGGCTGGCGACAAACCGTCTCAGACAAAGAAGGACTTGTTGAAAAATAGTAATGACTGAGAGGAAGAAAGAGCTAAGAAGGAATCTTTCAAGGTAGAAGAAATGGAAGACCAAGAATTCGATGAAATGAAATGGCGTATAGTTTTTAGTGCCGAGAGTGTCCGAGGACAAGTTCGACTCGCTAGATGCAGGACTTTTGATTTGACTCCCGTAGGCGACCTCCGCCTCGTGATGAGTATGAAATGATGATGAAGACGACAACTACACCCAACCCCCGTGCCAGCGAAATTAACCAATTATGGTTAAAATTCCCTACCCTGCCGGGAATCGAACCCGGAACCCCTGTGACCAAAGACCAGAACGATAGCCATTTATCCATGGAGCCAGATACCAAGAATGCTATGACAGGAAGATATAGCTGATGGTGGAGGAGGATTATTTTTTAAGAGGGAGTAATTATAGTGAAACGATGGATATCAGTAACCATAATTTAAGTGGAATTGGCATGATGGAAGCTAAAAGTTGTCTGCTAAAAGAGAAGAAGATCATAAAGTTGCCAGGTCAAGTAGGAAAAACGGTAGAGCACAGGTTTCCTCAGCCAAATCGGTGGGTTCGATCCCGGCTTATTGTTAACCCGATGGTATTAGAAAATATTCAGTTACTTTAATTCAATATCCAGTACTCATATCAGAGTGTATTATGATATATGATCGGAGATGTTCGTCAAAGTGAAGATGACATACGGTAATTGATGACAAAAATATACCTAGTCTCTACATGAATCATAAACATTATTGTTGCGCATTCCCCCCTGATTGTTCCGTAGTCTATGCTGCGTCCCTGTGGTTGAGCGGTGTCTGCATCACTATTCCTTCGTTATGAAGTAAGAACACAAAGAAGTGCGGCTGAGTGTTCAGTACGATGCCTTATCCCCTGCCACGGTTCCTCCTTTCATTCATTACTTAAAACAAGACACGTATCAGAGCTCACATCCAGCAATAATAAATAAAAGCTTCCCCGTCTCCCTTCTCAATCGCTTAGGAACAAAGACTATTGATTGAAAGAACTTCAGACACAAAATCAGAAAACATATCAACACGGATCACCCGCAACCGTTGTCGTTCACTGCAGTCTTTTACATTTCCTTTCAATAAGAGAAGATGGAGTATCAATGGCTGTCACGTCACTTTCAGGGATGAGTTTGATAGCAGTCATAAAAGCAAAAGTTCCCTGCTCCTGATTAATGTGTGTGATATGTTTCCATACCGCTATGTACGTCAATGCATCGCCGCAATTTGCACGTAAATGGATTCTGTATGAGAACATAAAAGACATGCAAGAGCACTTTCCTGCTACTCCTGATTGCTGCGAAAGTATTCTGCAGTGAAGGTATACGTCATTCAAGTACATTGCGAGCCTGATCATTGCATGGCATATATGTTATACAGGGTGTATCCATGATGATGTTACAAATTTTCAGGTATGATGGAGGATGGAAAATGGATCAATTTGGGATAAGGAACCGTAGTCCGGAAACTTTTTGATACAAAACTTATTAATAATCTAAGTTGTTTAATTCCTTCCGTTCTTTCTTTTTGTTAGTTGCTTTACGTCGCACCGACACAGATAGGTCTTATGGCGACGATGGGACAGGGAAGGGCTAGGAGTGGGAAAGAAGCGGCCGTGGCCTTAATTAAGGTACAGCCCCAGTATTTGCCTGGTGTGAAAATGGGAAACCACGGAAAACCATTTTCAGGGCTGCCGACAGTGGGATTCGAACATACTATCTCCCCAATACTGGATACTGGCCGCACTTAAGCGACTGCAGCTATCGAGCTCGGTCCGTCCGTTCTTAACGGACGCCGGGGTGTCTGGAATTTCGTCCCGCAGTAGTTCTTTAACGTTCACCTGATCTTACCCCCCTTGATTTCTTCTTTTGTGGCCATGTAAAAAGCCTTGTGGAGACATATGTCGAGACTGAAGAGAATCTCTTGTCAAGAATTCTCGCTGCTTGCGACGCTGTTCAAATGACGCCGGGGATATTCAAACGGGTACAACAAAATTTTGTGCGACGATGCATTGCCTGCATTGGCGCAGGCGAACACCATTTCGAACATTTGTTGTAAATGTAGCAGCTTGTGGAACTTGTGCACGTGAACGGACTTAAATTCGTAGAATTTTGCTTAACTTTTGTCTCGATCGTGTCCGGAATATTGTTCCTTATCTCAAATTCATCCATTTGCCGTCCTTCATCATCCCTGAAAGTGTGTAACATCATAACGGATCCATCATGTATAGTTCTCTATTCAGCTTACATGATGAGAAATGTTAGTTGGAAATTAGGTTAACTAGGAGGTACTGTACCTTTCCAAGACATCAGTACATGAACCAGTTACCATTGTTCATAAATATGACGTTAGAATGGAGCACCATCGGTGAGCCTCGAACTCAGCCCGGTTTGTCGAAGCCTCACCCTCCCCTACTAGAATAATTCGCTAGCCGAGTCGATATCGCATTTTCGGGTCTGTGGAATGTCCGATGGGGCGGTAAGTTCTTTAGTAATAGTCTCTATAGTAGGGGGAAAAGTTAATTATGAGAGGAATACCATTTCATTACTAATGAGAAGAGAGACAATATCTTGTACAACAAATTTTTACTTATACTAGTGAAACACATTATTTACATGGGTATGCCATACAACACCTTACATACAGTAATTTGAGTGATCTTGACGTTTAAATGTTCCGTAGTCTTTTTCTACACTTCATTATAGGTTTAAATATTCAAACTTAAGAAGGCGTTCCCTCTTGGGTTATTAACACTATCTCAGATTTAGAGGGGCGCTTCCTCTCGAATTATTTCACTCCACACTTACATTAAATCACACACATTTTTAATCAGTATGGACACACCCCGCTGTAAATCTGTTTACCTGCCAAGAATTAATATATTCAATTTGCATCAAATTATGATATAAGTCTGCTAGAATCGGATGAACTGAAATAGGCAATTTACACTCCCAATCCTTTGAAAGTCGCGTTACAACACTTCCTTAAGTTAAACGTTGCCAAATATGCAGTACAATAAACACGCTCATTTCATTAGGATTTTTATCAATACATATATCAGGACATTATTTACACAACGTTGATACCTATGGACAAGCACTTAGCGACTTCAATACCAGACATCATAAACAAATAAATGGACAAGAATATATACATTTCACACACACACACACACACACACACACACACACACACACACACACACACACACACACACACACAATGAGTCACAGATGGTACAAGCCACCCGCTGTTGGTAACAGTGAACATAAACTTTCACTGTCTCCTGGAACGAACCCAAGATCTTCTGAGACGGGGTATATCTAACCTGGAATTCCCTGTACGCTATAAGTAATTAAGAAAAGAAA
The DNA here is from genome assembly GCF_040414725.1 of Anabrus simplex. Lineage (NCBI taxonomy): Eukaryota > Metazoa > Arthropoda > Insecta > Orthoptera > Tettigoniidae > Anabrus > Anabrus simplex. Next base: position 472,352,034 of record NC_090266.1, on the reverse strand, counting down.
TTGGAGGGATCCTTCCTTTAATGCTCATTTGGGATCTCTGCGACGTTGGCTCTATTTAAATTAACACACGTAATCTCTGTGCCGAAAGGAAACAAACTCGCCACTTGTATCTGTTCTATTTCACTGAAGAAAACGCCTTCATTCCCCCGTTTAAAGGGGCTCATAAAACTCCAGCTGTTAGCTGTCCGTGACACACTTTCAAGGGGCGGCCTGCCAAGCACTTCCCAGACAGTTATTTCACGGCAAATAATCTACTCACTTCTTTCAATACTGCCCACAATGGCATCACAACAAATCCCGGCTTTATATTCAGCCGTACTCGGCACATTCATATCGCGATATCCATATCGCGTATCTTAATAACAGATTCCACGGGAACTTCACATTTTCATTTCACAATATATATTATGGCTACAGCCTGTCCAGCCATCTCGTTTCCTCTTGGTACATTGACCACGATGCAAATTTAATGGTGATCTCCTGCCACCAGGTTCCAAATTAACTTGCGCATTCGCGAACTAATTAATTAACGATGTAAGATAACCACTGTCTCGATGCCTTGTTCCAGTTGCCTTAGTTACTAATTAGGAGGGATCTCTACCAGGTGAAGCGCACCAAAAAAAAAAAAAAAAATGAATTACTGAAAAATCTTGATGACTCGTATATGCTATGGAAAGATGATAACTGGAGTCACTTTTACAGAATATTGAAGCCCTCTCTACTTGACAACGCTTCACACTTAATTAAGCCAAGGTCCTTATAATTACGTCATGCATTATCGAACCCTTATACAAGGACGGAAGTAAAATATGGTCGTCCCAAAACCATGATGAAAGTATTCTATAAAAGACCCAAATAAAAATGAAATTATTATTATTATCCCTCTGGAATTGCGTGCTTGCAGTCTACGTTACATCTAAGTGAAAAATCTACATATTTACAATGGGACACGACCTTCAAAGATATAAATGCTTGGAAATGTACTCAGCCTTCTGGATACCACGTTCACAGCTTTACAGGGAGGCAACCATGGTTTACTCGGCTTCCATCACGTCATCAGCGATGCGAAGACCCATGATGACTTCCTGGCAGGTCACACACATGACAGCGACGTTCCAGACGTTCTCTGCTACCAGGCAAAATTTCGGCAAACAGCTAGATGACTCGTTCACTCCGGTGCACAGGCAAAACTCTGGCATTCAGCTGGATGTCGACATTCTCATAGACATGTAAATGAGGGGAAGTTATCTCATGTGAATGCGTTAGTTTATTACACATCACAATTTGAATATATGGTTGGATATACTCATTAGCACGAGCATTCCAACACGATGTCGGTAATGTCCCAGAAACCCAACATTAATCCCTTCTCATTTATCTAATCTTCTTGTAGGCAGCTATTATAGGCCCAGAAATTTCACTAGTTTCCCTAGAAACGACAGTGGTTAGGCCACTAATGTATTAGCATTCTCGTATTTCATGATACTAGTTCAGGCTTGTTCTAATTGCACTTAGCCGTAAGTCGAGCTCTCAACTGCATTACGGATTACTTTAACGTGGCACTGTCCTCAATTGGGTCGACAATGAGCCGTTCACTGACTTTCTTGGTAATTCACATTTATATCGAGCACGCTCGTTCCACACACTTCGCTAAGTACGTCTCTATATATGTTAACTGAGCCGTAATAGCTTAGACACATAGGAGGCTCGATGTACGACCTCTTCTACACACGGACATCGGTTATTGCGGTTTCGTACCGTTCCTAGTTTATTAATTAGCGGCACACTGTACACGCTAACATCTCACTCAGAGGGTGATTATTTCCACATATATTCACAGACCTTAATAAGTCACTGCATTACACTGCTCAAATTACAAGATTATATCTTCACAAACGACTCACACACAAACCACGACGAAATACTACCGTACTGGCGTTGCACTGAAATGCACTGGGTAGTGTCTCCCTCTCAGCTCTTGAATATATAGGCGAGCTACGCTAGAGACCCGAATGCTGAGGGTGGGGGAAAAATGCAACGCTTTCTCACACGTTGGTCCGTTAATACGCAACGTATAGTGACGAACAGGATATCAAATTGTAGCTCTTGCATTCTCATTTCCACTGAGTGAATGTTTTTGAAATAGCTTCCTAGATTCTCAAGCAATCTCAAAAGCTTCCTTTTGTCTCTGGCGGTGAATGATGACGAGCACAGGGGATTCCTTGTGTTCGCTGGCACGGTTAGGGTCCAACATCTGTTAGTCATTAAGACGCGCCCTTGTTTACAGCGTAGTTACCGCTCTGTCAGTTAAGTAGAGCACTTCTCGGTCTCATAATTATGCGCAAAATTCCCTGATTCAAATGAATGTTTGCGCTTAATTATCCATTGGGTATTTTGCGATTTATAAAAATTAACAGAAATAAAACAGCTGAATGCGATAAGTTGGCAGTGGTGAATGAGCGAGGAAAACAGGGTATAATGTTAGTTTTCACGTTGGATATACTCTCTGGGCTCAGCTAGTGACCTAGATTCTTTGTCACGTGATAACGCGTCTCTTTTCATCTCGCTCGCGGTTGGAGTGAGAAAACTTCGAGTACAAGCGCTCTTGCACCGCCTAGCTGCTAATTACCAGCAATTAGAGCTGGGTCGCGCGACTCTGGATACTGCAAATCGAGTCCTGGTGCGGGTGGAAAAATTCTAACATGGGCAGTTTCTATCGTAGAATGACGCGGAAAACGGCATATTCCATCTCCTGGATATCATGACATACCATAGGTGACGTTGTGAACGGTCACAGTACATAGACCTACTAACGATCCAATAGTTATATCAGAAGCTGTAGAGCACTCTTTTTTGGTATACGATGTCATAACTTGAACAGAAAAGCAGAGAGTACAGTTTTATGATCACCGTGCTTTTAAAATTAATAATATTTTGAATATTGTACGCCTCGTATTGTATAGTTTTAGGGTTGAAAATGAGTTCGCTCAGCCTCGTGAGGTTAAGTGGCGAACTCTTTGACGTGGAAGGCGGCGAGTCTGTCAATAAAGCTACGGGAAATAACCTGTAGTACACAGGCTACATCCCATTGCTAACGTGGGGTGTTCAGGTTGATTACTGCTCAGCTAGGCGGCCAGCAATTTTTGGAGTGCTAAGTGGTCGTTGTGACGACATCCTAAACCTATTGCCTGGCATTAGACCTCTCGAGTTGACCATGTGCGCAGTTATGAGCATACATCCGGGAGATAGTCGGTTCGAACCCAACTGTCGGCAGCCCTGAAGATAGTTTTCCTTGGTTTTCCATGTTCACACCAGGCAAATGATGGGGCTGTACCTTAATTAAGGCCACGGCCGCTCCCTTCCCAGTCCTAGATATTTCGTATACCATCGTTGCCATAAGACCTATCTGTGCCAGTGCGACATAAAACAAATTGGATTGGATTGGCATCAGTGATCTTTCCTTACAATCTACTTTACGTCGCACCGAAAAAGATAGGTCTTACTTCCAACTTTCGGGGTCAGTATTCTAGCGTATTCAGCATTGTGCTTGTATGAAACCACAAGTCTGCTTCACCGCATGAAATATTCTTATACTGTACCTTTATATGCTGCTTGTTTTTTTTCTTACGATGTTGTCAGTCTATCGATAATTTAATTGAATTGTAGATGTTTCTTATATTGAATTCAGAAACACTATTCATCCTACGTTTTCACAAGTCTTGGGTTCGATCTTCAGATGGAATAACTGTCCTGGGTTCGTGACTGAAGAAACCACAGTTCAGAATATCAGTGAACCCCGTTCCAGCCTTCGGTCTAGAATTAAATTAAATTCTTTGGACTGAATGGGAATCAAACCTACGACCTACGGTGGAACCCTACTCTCAGACAGGAATTTAAAATGTCAACTAACTACGAATCGAACTAGGGATATCGTTTCGAAGTAGATACGCTGACGCTACAAAAATGGGCTGGGCATTTTGACCACGAGACACATCTGGCAGGACAACAGTCCTCTTGACAGGACCAAGGATCTTAATGGGCTGTATGAGCTACTGATTCAGGACAGAATGATAAGTACAAGGAAGAAGTAATGTACTAGGATTTCAAAGCTGTGAAGTATCAGTACACGGTGTAGGGGTTGCGATTCTGCCCTTTGCTAGAGATTCTCTGCACAGTTAAGCATTTCAGTCCTAGTCTGAAGGTTCAAACGAGGCTAACTGAGGCGCTTCCTGATACGAGAGGTGGAGACTGAACAAAAGCGTCAAGTGGTATGGTTGAGACGTCGTCATGCAGTCTACGTGACAATCACTCAAACCTTACAGTACAGGCGTTCGTAGCCTATGTTGACGGGCTCGTTGTCGACTCAGTCCGGTGGTAAAAATCACAGCATCGTAAATGAACTCCCTTGGAATAAATTCCAACACCGTAGCGCCTCCGAATATTGTAAAACTAGTTTGCGAGTCGTATAAACACGATTATTATTAATTTATTATTATTATTGTTATTATTATTATTATTAATATTATTATTATTATCGTTATTATTAGGGTACTCTAGCCATGCCCTAGTTCGTGAGCAATGGGCAACGGCTGAGTGGTAGTAAGTGGACCTGAGTATCAATATACCAGTTGCTACTGAATGAGTGTGGCCATCTCGCACAAATTCTGAATTATGGCCCTCCTTGTACTCAGGCGGCTAGGACTAAACAATCCACCAGTGGTCCCTAAACAGTTTGAGGAGGGATCCTCACTTGTACTAAATGTGTAAGCATCCTGCTTCACAGAATTTTTCATTGACCACGCTCAGAACATTTAAGCGACCCTCGGATCTATGGGAGTAACGGAGTGTCACACTCATTTGACAGGCGAGGGACTCCTTGGAAACGTCTTGGAGAGCGGAATGGCATTCGATGAGGAGCTATCAATATTAATGTGGGTTATGGAAGAAAGAAAGTAGAACTGGCTGACCAGCAAAGAGGATGCGTCTGGATGCGTTAGCAGTTAATAATATTCGCGTAAGGGGAAATAGCGAGGAAGAGGTAGGAGATTATAAAGTGTACCTGATGGGTGTTAAAAAGGGGAGGGCAGAGTGTGGGGTTGGGCTGTTCATAAGGAATATAATTTCTGTTAAGCACGTGAATGGGCGAATGATGTGGGTAGATTTGGCAGTTGGAGGAATTAGGACGAGAATTTTCTCAGTGTATTCACCATGTGAGGATGCAGACTAGGATGAAGTTGGCAAGATTTATGAAGCATTGAGTGACATCGTAGTCAGGGTCATCAGCAAGGACTGGATAGTGTTAATGGGCGATTTCATTACGGGAGTTGGAAACCGAAAGTGTGATTGTAAATGTAGGGAATATATGGAAATTAATAGGTTTGGAAGCTACATATGGGAGGGAAGGGGCACCAGATCCATAATAGACTATATCAAAACCGACTTTCAGTTCAGGAAGTCTGTTAGGAAAGTGAAGGTATTACGGGGATTTTTTGATGATACAGACCACTTTCTGATCTGTAGGCCTAGAATAGAGAAAGTTAAATTTTTCTGTAGACGGATAAGGGTAGAAAATATCCAGTACGACGAAATTAGGCAGAAGTACATAGATATGATTAATGAAAAGTTCTAAAATGTGGACAGTAAGCAGGTTCAGGGCATAGAAGGAGAATGGGTGGCATACAGGGATGCTGTAGGAGAAACAGTAAAGGAATTGCTAGGAACATCTGTGTGTAAGGATGGAAAAGGAAAATTTCTTGGTTCCGAGCTTGATAGCTGAAGTCGCTTAAGTGTGGCCAGTATCCAGTAATCGGGAGATAATGGGTTCGAGCCCCACTGTCGGCAGCCCTGAAGATGGTTTTCCGTGGTATCCCATTTTCACACCAGGTAAATGCCTTAATTAAGGCCACGGCCGCTTCCTTCCACTTCCTAGGTCTCTCCTATCCCATCGTCGCCATAAGACCTATCTATGTCGGTACGACGTAAAGCAAATAGAAAAAAAGAAAACTTCCTAGTGGAATGGTAAAGTGAGAAGGCGTACCAGGAATGGCTCTAAACAAGGACTAATGCAGAGAGCAAATTCTACGTGGAAGAAAGAAACAGAGCGGGAAAGGTATTTGTTGAATCCAAGAAGAAGTCGTGGGAAGATTTTGGTGATAACCTGCAAAGGCTAACTTAAGCAGCAGAGAAACCTTTCTGGACAGTAATAAATAATCTTAGGAAGGGAGGGAAAAAGGAAATCAATACTGATTTGGCTTTATCAGGTGAACTCACAATACATTCCAGGGTGTCGCTGGAGAGGTGGAAGGAATATTTCGAAAATCTTCTCAACGTAAAAGGGTATCTTCCTTGCGCTGTCGCAAGGAACCGAGCTCGTGGGGACGAAAACAATGATGTTGGTGAAACTACAGTCTTAATGGAGTTGAAAGGATGGTAAATAAAACCCCTTGTAATAAAGCAGCAGGAGTACATGAAATTTTACCTGAAATGGTGAAGTATAGTGGGAGGGCAGGGATGATTTGGCCTCATAGACTAAAAAGATTAGCATGGAGTGTTAGTAAGGTACCTTCAGATTGGACCAAAGCAGTAATTGCACCTAGCTATAAGCAAGGGAACAAGAAAGATTGCAATAACTATCGAGGTATCTCCATAATCAGTATACCAGCCAAAGTGTTCACTGTCTACTTAGAAGGGAGGGTTCGGTCAGTGGTTGAGAGGAAGTTGGATTAAAACCAATGTGGTTTCAGACTACAGAGAGGCTGTCTGGATAAGATTCTCAGTATACGGTAGGTAATTGAAAAATACTAGGAGAGGAATACACAGTTATGTTTATGTTTCGTAGATCTAGAGAAGGCTTACGGTTGAGTACCGAGGGAAAATATGTTCGCCATACCGGGAGACAAAGGGATTAAGCGTGTATTAAAAAAAATCAATCAAAGGCATTTAGGTTGACAATTGGGCTGAAGTGAGATTAGACAGTAGAATGAGTTCTTGGTTCAAGGTAATCACATCGGTGAGACAAGGCTGTAATCTTTCATCTTTTGTGTTCATAGTTTTCGTGTATCATCTGCTGAAAAGTATTGAGGGGGAGGAAGGGATTCGGTTAGGTGAAAATGTAGTAAGCAATCTGGCCTATGCTGATGACCTGGTGTTAATGGTAGATTGTGCCGAAAGCCTGCAGCTTGGAACATGAAAACAGGTGAAATGAGTTTGGTATGAAAATCAGCCTTTTTAAGACTAAATTGATGTCAGTAGGTACGAAATTCCAAGAGAACTGAATGTCAGATTGTGAATACAAAGATGGAACACGTAGATAAGTTCAAGTATTTAGGGTGTGCTTTCCCCCAGAATGGTACTATAGTATATATATTTCGTGTGGCTATTTCTAACCGGGTGCAGCCCTTGTAAGGCAGACCCTCCGATGAGGGTGGGCGGCATCTGCCATGTGCATCAAAATTATTGTATAAGAAGGAAGTCAGCTCCCACACGGAACTATCTTTACATCGGTCTGTTTTCAGGCCTAATTTGCTTTTTGGGAGTGAAAGCAGGGTGGGCATGAGATATCTTACTCAAAAGGTAGAAGTGGCGGTCATGAAAGTAGCGAGAATGATTGCTCGTACAAACAGGCGGGAACAAGGCATGAGTGTACTCAGAATGAGGAAATGAAGGCTAAGTTAGGAATGAATTCGATGGATGAATCTGTACCATAGACCGTCTTCGGTGTTGGGGTCACATGAGGAGGGTAGGTTACCCAGGAAAATAATGGATTCTGTTATGGAGGGTAAGGGTGGTAGAGATGAAACAAGGCGACGATGGTTAGACTCAGTTTCTAACGATTTAAAGATAAAAGGTAGAGAACTAAACAAGGCCACATAACCAGTTACAAATAGAGGATTGTGGCTGCGATTAGTTAATTCACAGAGGCCTGCAGGATGAACGCTGAAAGGCATAACAGTCTATAATGATGATAATATATTATTATTATTATTATTATTATTATTATTATTATTATTATTATTATTATTATTATTATTATTATTATTATTATTACCGGTAGCATGAAACAGGATTTAAAATGTACATCTTTATTTATTGGCGTTTATATATAGATTTGTTTTCCACCAATCGGATAATTCCGCATTTCATTTGACATAATAAGGTGAGAAATTAAATTAAACGTCAGGTAGGAAGAGCTTAATCTAACCTAGCCCTTAACAGTACGCTCCACACATATAGGCCTATCTTCACAAGACGTTTCCTGAGGCTCTTACGAATGTTTTTGCATTTGTCCACCCATGGAATTTTCCTTAGCACCGTATTTCAAAGGCTACTACACGTTTCTTATCAGCCAAGCTAATAGTCCAGGTTTCTGTACGCTCCACACATATATGTACACAAGACGTTTCCTGAGGCCCTTACTAATGTTTTTGCATATAGACATAATATTTAAAACAATCCACACACTTCTAACCTAACCGCTAAAGAGAGACAGAACATAGAATAAAGTCATACCATACTACATTTAACGCAACCGCTAAACAATGACAGAACATAACATAATATAAAACAAAAATACATATGCCTGATATTTACGCAGAACTTAACGTAAGTATCAATGTCCGTCTCTGTGCACAGTTCTATTCACATGCAATTTTGATATTTGTGAGCAGTATGAGCAACATCAGTCCTATTTTTGGTTCCCATACTCTAAGAGAGCCCTCCGTACTGTATTAGAAGGTGCGTGAATAAATCCGTGCTCATACTGAATTGGTTTAGTGTACGCAGAGCCTGAAGGAACCAAGAATTGCGTAATGCCTCAGTCCAACACTGCGGATGATGGAACGTGCACTTTTTTCTCGTGCTACGGCCATTGTTTAGTGGATTACCCTTCAAGTTATAACTGTAATTTGTAGGAATCCTCTTACGTAAGCAACCGATTAAAACACACACAGTTGGATTTAAGTTCAACACCCATGTTCTATACCACGTATCAAGTATGTTTAGGTTCTGCTGCAGGATAACAACATCGTTTATTTCGTTTACAACCTTGTATATTTTGAAGTCATCAGCATATAAGAGTAATTTCCTATCATGGATGGTAGTCGTGGTATCGTTTATAAATAAAATGAACAGCAGGGGTCCCAAAGGTGACCCCTAAAGAACACCTGAACTCGGGGCTACAACACAATTCCATGGCGTGTGTCTGAACGGCATTTATTAGACGGTGATAGAATACGGTATAACTGACTTGGCCTTTATTAATAAGAAGGTGAATTTCCCATGAACATTCTCTACAGGAAACGCTAAGTTCATTCTAAAGATGAAACTGCAGTTCGCTAAGACAAACAATATTTAAAATAAGTTACATTAATTCCCTGTTTTACATATATTAGTCACAACTATCTTGCAACGTGTGCGAATTGTGTCACACATGTGGATTTGGCACTGTTTCAAGACCAGATGCCCTTCCTGACGCCAACCCTATATGGAGGGATGTAATCATTATGGCGTCCTTCTATGGTGGTTGGTAGTGTGACGTGTTGTGTGAATATAAAAAGGAGAATTTTGGGACAAACACGAACACTCAGTCCCCGAGCCAGAAGAATTAGACGCGATTAAATTACCCTACCCTCCCGGGAATAGAACCCGGGACCGTATGAACCATAGGCCTCATCGGTGACCATACAGCTAAGGAGTCGGACACGGTCTTGAATGAAAGGTTTTAAAATTTTCCTTAATGTGCCCTACGTTGACCGCAGCGTACAGCTGCGTATGCGAAAACTCTGGCTCTCTGAGAAAATAAGCCACGTTGTTGAAGGGTAGCCCTTGTGTATATTGAAAGTTCATAAAATGTGTGAAAATGACCGTTCAAAGCAATTAGCGGTAATAGATCATAGATGTAATGGATGCTGCTGCTGATGATGTTGTGTCACATTAGGAGCTTATGACACATTTGGTCGTCAGATCCATGGTTTAACTACGATAAGCTGTGGTAACGGAAAATCTGTGATAGTGTGTCTGATTGTACATTATTTGGAATCAAAATAAGTATTAGTGCCTCGAGACTTAAAATAATATACTTCTGAGAGTGATTTTCGAAAATTTCGAACAAAAACATTCTCTCTTGTATCTTCAGTTCAGGCTGGGACTGGAAATATATCTGGAAATATCTCTGAACTGTGCAGCTCCATGGACATACTGTGAAGCGCTTCTCGGCTACTTGGCCCGCAGATGAATGACAAAATTATAACGTGGCGGGTCACTTTAATATTAAAATAAATAAATGATATGTCATTGTTTCTCCATAAACAGTATCCCAAGGGCGCCAGTCTTCAAGCTTATGGCTCGAAAACAAAAGTAGATAATTAATAATAACAATAATGCGTAATGAGTCTCAAAAAACTCCCAGGGGTGAGGTGAACGGAACACAAATCATTAAGTACACTAACTTGGAATTTAAGGATCATTAATAATCATTTCATAAAATACAAATTAGAACAGCTATTTATTAAGATGAAAAACGTGACGTAACGGCGTATTAACGACATCTGAACTTACGGAAGCAAAATAAAAATTGAATGAAATTAATTTTAAAAATGAACTGTTGCGCGAAGACTTGCAGTAACTTATGCCATAAGCTCACCATATGTAGACTCTGTTGTCTTGAAGCTGATGATGTGTGGATCTCGTACCGGCTGCCTTCTCTGTTGTTGGATTCCAGTCCTAATTCTACATTTCCTGTCCTTAACACTTCCTACTGTACTCCTTACATAAAGTCGTAATGAGTCCTAATTTTAAGTGCAAAACCACCATGGGTTATGTTCATGGAGAGAATACATTCGTATTCTTCCGTATTACGGAACAGTAGCGTAGCTAAATTCATAATAAGAGCTCTCCTGCCCTATACTAGTCAAAGCCGGTCTCCCGTAGACTACCTCTCGTCATTGACATAACAAGTACCAACGAGAGTAACTTTTGAGTAGAATATACTCAGATGCGAAGTGAACTATGTTAAAATCTTCTCCGATGTGTAGACGTAGAATCGTAGTAAGTGTATGAATAAGAATATAAATGAGAAAGTCCGAATGTCCTCTCCAGCCCTTGTCGGTGGTATTTATCGGTTCAAAAGTCTCCTTCCATCAGCCATATCACATGGTCCAGTAAGATTCGAGGTCTCATCCCTTCTCCCTTGTATTGCTGTGAATCCATCACGTTGCTTCATTACGTTCATTCACATAGGCTGAACTTTCCCGCTGAAATAAAGCGTCTCGAAGCGGAGTTTGAAAAGTGGGTGTTAATAATGTATCAACTGTCTTTTCATGAGGTGGAGAGGGTAATGTCTCTCGTAACCTCGATGACGTACTTTTCCTGGAACTGGGCTGAAATTAGCCTGCTGACTCTGGTCACCTCACAACGGCTATTGGAAAATTTACTGCAAGTTATAAATATGCGTGATGTTGAAATACTTTACCCAATAATTTGTTCGTTCAGAATACGTTATAGCCGCGATACAAAGAAATGAAATGATGATTGAAATGGATGATAAAAACCCTATATATATATATATATACATATTAATTGAAAAATGACCTATCAGTGATTAAATATATACATCTTATCAATTAAATATATAGTTCAATAATTAAAAATATACAGTGATGTCCCAAACATCACATTAGTAATGAATATTTAATTAGGTGTAAACACTCTGTATTACTAGGCTTGGGCACTCAATCAGATATGTTGTAAAACTGACCAAGAAACCAAAGGAATAATGAAAGTGTGGTTATATAGGTTTGGTGAGGGTCGAAAAGAATTTCCACATTACCATGTCTGATACAGTAGATGCCTTGGGCTGCTGAGTCTGAAGTGACCCCTGCGAGTAGACTGTTGTCAAGCAGTTTGGTTCGTACGAAGTTATACGAGTGCTTAACCTTCCAACAATTGATTTATTCTCTGTTACCAGAAGCACTGGAGTACAGGAATTGTGCCCTGAAAGGACAGTCATTTTAACACAGACAATCTTCTGGCACAGGTCTCTCGCATCTAGACACTCATAAATGTCAAGTAGGTTAGAACGCCTGACTCGATTCTGTAACATTGAGCTAAGGCGCTTTTGAAGTGATTGCTGAAGGACAAAACATACATTATAACTGCGCCAAAAAACTGTAATTTACTCCACCTAATTCTACTGTTGAGGTTAACTGCTGATAAGAACTATCGTGCACGTCCGGGCCGACAGTAAAAAAAATGAAAGTTTGTGGAATGTTACAGGAATTGAACTATTACAGGAATGCGTAGATCTCCGAGGAGACTGTCCCATATTACCTTTGTCCAGAAGTTGTACATAGACAAACTGAGATTTGAAGGCTGGACACTGTGATCGATGTCTAGCCGTTTATGCCTCGAAAGGGCCAAAAGTGCATATAGGCCTACTTACATCATTATTCATTCGTTCAATCATATCATTTTGCTTTCCGTTTGCTGCCAGATCAGTGGTGAAATTTCGAAGTATCAGTTAATAATACAAATTCATCCTTCCCTGAACGCTGTTTGCTGACGCTGAAAGGCAGAAGGCACTTTTATAATTGGCGACAGAGATAGGTCATACGGCGATGACGGGATAGGAAAAGGCTAGGAATGGGAAGGAAGCGGCCGTGGCTTTAATTAAAGTAGAGCTCCAGCATTTTCCTGGTGCGAAAATGAGAAACCACGGATCACCATCTTCAGGGCTGCCGATAGCGGGATTCGAACCCACTATCTCCCGGGTGCAAGCTCACAGTTGCGCGCCCCTAACCGCACGGCCATCTCGCCCGGTCAGAAGACTCTTAACCTGTCCATTCTTTGTTCTATGTTCAGGACTGGTAACTGATCATAAAGCAGTGTGCACTTCGTGTGTCATGTGTGAAATATACTGAATATTACTTATGAATGTGCACACTAAACGTCGTCATGAATGTTACGACGTCAAGTATTTAAGGCGTTACACTGCAACTGGCTGGTTCCAGTTCCAATGCTAGAGAAAAGAAATTGACCGTAGACTGTCACTACTTTTTTTTGCTAGGGGCTTTACGTCGCACCGACACAGATAGGTCTTATGGCGACGATGGGATAGGAAAGGCTTAGGAGTTGGAAGGAAGCGGCCGTGGCCTTAATTAAGGTACAGCCCCAGCATTTGCCTGGTGTGAAAATGGGAAACCACGGAAAACCATTTTCAGGGCTGCCGATAGTGGGATTCGAACCTACTATCTCCCGGATGCAAGCTCACAGCCGCGCGCCTCTACGCGCACGGCCAACTCGCCCGGTGACTGTCACTACTGTAACGGCCGCAGGGTTTTCAGGGTTTCCTAGACTCATTAGAAATAAAAGACAAATATTATGTGGGTAATAAATTTCACGTCTGCCTCTGTGGTGTAGTGGTTAGTGTGATTAGCTGCCACCCTGGGGGCACGGGTTCGATTCCTGTCTCTGCCACGACAATTTTAAAAGTGGTACGAGGGCTGGAGTGGGGTCCACTCAGCCTCGGGTGGTCAAATGAGTAGAGGAGTGTTCGATTCCCACCTCAGCCATCCTGGAAGTGGTTTTCCATGGTTTCCCACTTCTCCTCCAGGCAAATGCCAGGATGATACCTAACTTAAGGCAACGGCGGCTTCTTTCCCTCTTCCTTGTCTATCCCTTCCAGTCTTCCCATCCCTCACAAGGCCCCTGTTCAGCATAGCAGGCGAGGCCGCCTGGGCGAGGTACTGGTCATTCTCCCTAGTTGTATCCCCGACCCAATGTCTCACGCTCCAGGACACTGCCGTTGGGGCGGTAGAGGTGGGATCCCTCGCTGAGGTCCGAGGGGAAAACCAATCCTGGAGGGTAAACAGATTAAGAAGAAGAATAAATTTAAATCTATAGAACTTGGAATATGGGTAGTAACTCTGTGTAGTATAGATGTGTGATATGAGGAAAAAGAGACATAATTTAAGAGTTCGGGGGTAATAATACGAGAAAAAGTTGTATTCATAAATGAATTGCCCAATGTGCTGGGATAACTGCTCAGCACAACATTGAAATTAAAGTGATGATTGAAAAAATCAAATGCATTTCTTTGGATGTCTATATTTAAACGGACAACATGATTTTTGGCACTTCAGCATTAATATCAAACATTAACCTTGATTCAGAGTAACGCATGTGGGCACTAGAAACATTTTCAAATAGCCAGAATTGATGGAAGGATGAATATCTACGCAGGCTAATATAAATCGAGGTCAAAATTGATTGTGTGAGTTAAATCCTTCTTTCCCGTTATGAAATGTGTTTTTCTGTACAACTCACAACAATGTATTCACAACGATAGCTAATCTCCAACTGAGCGCGCGAGTCAACGCAATGTAATATTATAACAGAGTATACGTGTGACGTCACTTATTTAGCACAAATTTTGCCTTACTTTGAAGCGCTATTTCATGAAAAATGTTTCAGATTTTCAATTTTGTTTGCGCAGGTAGCCATCTATTTTATCTGTCAATTGAGGTATTGAACACAATTCGAAGTTAGGTACTCTCGGTGATGTACTGTTCGTGTTCTACCCAAACACTAAAAGCGTCTTAGTTTCCTTTTCTTTCCATGTACACGTTGTCGAGGAACGTATATCTACGTTAAAATACGATGATACTGATGACCATTAGGGTTGAGAGTTGGCAGTATACAGTTTTTAATCACTGGATTGAGTGCCAAAAGTAGCAGTTCGATTCAAATCTTCTCTGTGTGCATATGAGCCTGTTGATTGGATTCGTACGTCGTATGGCGACGTTAGAAGACAATGCGCCGACATCGGGTCTTACCCTCTCCCCTCCTCCTTCTCCTCCTCCTCCTCCTCCCCCTCATCATCATCATCAACGACAACACCATCACGTACCCAGACACTCACGTCACCCATATACGTCGAATGAAATGACCTGCATCTGGAATGTTGCTGATAGCACACGTTAGTTACATACCTACCTTTCCTCAGAGCACCTGCACTCTCCCTTCCCACATCACGCGCGTGTGAACTGGCGAGAGAAACAGAGCCTTGTATTAGCTGGAGGTCAAAGGTAGTGTTTTCACAATATTTTCGAAACAGGAACGACAGAGTTGGATAAAGGTTAAATCTGCCACAGGTCGTACAGCACGGCAGTGTCATCAAGGTCTGCAAGAGACTTGAGGGGAATCTGCATTGATTACAGAAAGGAAGCAAGATGGTTAAAATCCTGCAACGAGGGATGCCAAAAAGTGGCAGACATGTGTCGGCCAGTTCGTCCTCGTGTCAGTGAAGAAGAAGTGCATGCTCATTTACAGGACACTGATCGACGCCGTACGATTCGTGAGCTGGCCCGAGACACCGTATTAGCGCATACGACTGTGCTTCACATCCTGGGCATGAGAAAAATTGTATCACAATGGGCTCCACGTGGTTTAAGGGAAATGCAGAAATGGTTACCACACGATGCTGCTCTTAACCACTTGAAACTGTATGAGCGTGGAGGAGAAGCTTTCTTACGCCGTATCATTACGCAGGATAAGACATAGGCCAAATCGTACCAGCCACAACTTAAACGCCAATTGAATGAATGGCGTCATTACGGGCCACCAGTTTTACTGTTCATTTTTGAAACACAACCTGCGATCAACTTTTAGAAAGAGGAGATGACACTTTCTGCAGAACATATCCATCATTTTACGAGACAACGCTCGGCTACATACAGTGCAAGCTATGGCTCATTTGTTAGGCCGATGGGGTAGGATTTGCTGTACCTTCCACCATACTTTCCGTACTTAAGCCCCTGTGACTTCGAATTGATGAATAGAATGAATGAATCACTTCGTGGCATTCGCTTCAGGACTTTTCTAGAGATATGTCGGGTAGTAGACCGTTCCATTTGAACTATCTCAACACAACAGGCGCTGCTAAAGTTATACTACATCTTCCACCTAGCTGAAACGGGGTGTACACAATGTAGCCACACATTGTTGCTGAAACTTTCCTACCCACCATGCTATTTTGCAGTATGGGAGGGCATTATTCCCAAGGGCTTCCACCAATTCACTGTGACATTCTTTCGCATCTTTACCCCAAGAGTACGGCTATTTTGATAGATTCGCGCTGCTCAACACGAGTTACTTCCATTTCGCACGACACTGGCCACACATCTGATTTTACAGTGCTCTCTGTGCTACTACCAACAATCACAGAACCACCTGTCATTGTGATTACACACTATACATGAACAGCTTCCACGCGACAAATAGCGGTTTCTGATCCGCTCACATATCTGCTAGAGAAAAGAAAGTTGCAAACACTTTTCACCTTAACCCGAACACTGCTATTTACGGCCTTCGGTGATGCTGATGTGCCGTAATTGCTTTGCGCAGGTATTCTACCAACATGAGGGTAGAAAATTTGAGCACCTTGAAATACCATCCGACAATGTCAACAAATAACCCGCCATGTTTTCTTCGGAAATCCATCTATCGCAACCAGCACACAAGATACCACCTCCGCCACCCAGACCTAGCCTATTCAGCTGTGGTATAGCTCCAACTATCGCCGAGGAAGAAATCGTCACCGAATTAAATTCCGAAGGTATTCCAGCTCATGAAGCCTATCGATTACAGAATGCAATAGGCCAGACTTATATGGTGAGAATTCTACTGCCTACCACCGCAGATATCGACAGGGTTCTGGCTTCAGATGTGTTTGTCTACCAACGCCACTATAAAGTCAAACTTCACGTCCCCACCAGCGCAACCTACTCGCTGCGAAAGATGTCTGATATACAACTCGCACACGACCAACAAATGTCGAGCTACGAACCCTAAGAGTCTTCGAGAACATCCAAACTACAAGTGCCCAACACTGCGCAAACCCCCGTCTGCAACTCCTGTGGAGGAGCGCACCCGACCTACGCCCACAGATGTAAAACTCGTCCCGCCCCTCCTCCTGATAACCCGGAACTCCTGGCACCTATTCGCACAGTCGATTCACCTACCAGTCCCAGCCACCCTATTTTCCCAGCTGCTACCGTCGAGGATTTAATTCGATTCATCACCATTCACCCCTACCACCGTTCTCTCGTCCTAACACACCTACAAGCTGCCGAAAAAAAACCCTCAATGTCCATTTCATATTCTGGCCTAAATACACACTTCCATTTCACCACATTGGAACCCTTTTCAGAACCGTGTCCCTAATTCCGCCGCCATCCCTAACTCATCTCTTCAGTGAACACTGCATCATCCGGTCATCAAACAGAACAGTGTTAGGGGCAGAAAATTCCTACACCACATCGTTGGAAACCTCCCATCGCTCTTCCACTTCCAGAAGGATCATCTATCGATTTTTCGTACTTTGTATTATTTATTTCATCCAGTCAGCTAATTTCTTATTCATAATTTATTTTTCCCCAGATCGTAATATAAGTTTCTTTGAGTAACAACGCTCATTCTCGAGACCAGAAAAAATAAAAACAAAAACAATAAATGCAACCAAAAACCTCCTGTGAGGGATAATAACATACAGTTGAAAACACGTTTGCCAAGTGGCAAAACCCCGTCTCATCCCATCCTTCTTCACATACTTTAGCCACCTCCTTCCTCCATCAAAATGAACCTTAAATACATCATATTATAGGAGCGGGTAAATATGTCATGCAAAACATACATTCCTACAGTACGGTACAGTAAGCTCCATTTTCCTTTACACATTGGCATAGGAAAATGAACTCAACGAGATTTGTTCTGATGGACTGCATATCAATATGTACTTGGGAGGTGTGACCAATCTTAATGGAAGAAATGTTAGGAAGAGCATTGTCACATTCACAGTTTCGGCATAGGAGTGACGGTATCTTATCAGAAACTCTATCAAGCATCCGAATAAGTCTCCAATAAATTTACTCCAGAATCCGTGAAGTATTAGACAGTATGAAGTTATAAACAACACTCGCACAACATAGAGGAGCAGTACTTCACGAATGTAGGGAAAGCCCGTTTGTGAGTAGCACGACCAATAAAGAAACACTTCATAGTCGAAATATCAAATTGCAGTCGCAAACTGTTGTGTCTAAGAATGGAGAAGGAAGTAAAAAAATCCGAGAAATTCTTACATTTTAGCAGGGATGAACTTCAGTTCAAATTACAAATTATCAATTTTTCTGTATTTTCTGTACTTTGAAACACTATTTGTTTTACGAAACTGTTTACATAACAATTAATTTAACTGAGAAGTGCTGCCAGCAATAATACATTGGTAAATACGTCGTTTACTCTCTCTGAACACTGTATATATATTTCACAATTTGCTTTACGTCGCTCCGATACAGATAGATCTTATGGTGACGATGGGATAGAAAATGCCCAGGAGTGGGAAGGAAGCGGCCGCGGCCTTAGTTAAGGTACAGCCCCAGCATTTGGCATGTGGCTTGTGGGGTTCGAACCCACTATCTCCCGCATGCAAGCTCACAGCTGCGCGGTCCTAACCGCACGGCCAACTCGTCCTGTCACTGAACAACGTAGGAGGACTCCTGTCTATTTATGAAAACAGAGAGTTGCAAGAGATAGAGAGTTTTATGAAGTCTTCCATTGCCATGTATCCTTTAATAATATCATATTTTAACTACTGGGATGTGGAATTGTAAGGGTTTTTTGAAAGCTACCACAGTAAAATATGTTAAATAATTACTACAATGATACCTAACTTTTCTCCGTTGACCCCTGATGCTGGAAAGTGCATAACCTTTTGAGTTCAGAATCATAGTTCCAAATATTGGTCAATCTAAGAGATGTGCCAATAAATGTCATAGGAAAACAACTAAGACCCTGAGCTGATATTGAAGAGACGTACTAAGCTAGTAAATGCAGTAGGAAAAGCAATTTTTTCCCTACTGCCTTTGTACATGTGATAAATAATAAGGGTATCCATTTACTAATGCAAAATGTACAGGAAAATCATTCATTCTACGATACTCAGTGCCAAGCGAGAGGCACAGACTGCACCTTAGAATACAGGCTAGAAATTGAACCACACGATAGAACATGTCTAGCCAAAACAAGATTCGCTATGCAAAGCAAAGCGAAGTCATCTCCGAACAGGCCGTGAAGGCCCCTGGAGGGGTGGAAGGTAAAGGATTCCACCATACGTAACCTCGGCAATTGTTGGGGTAGAGTGGTTAGCTCCACGGCCGGCCGCCTTTGCCCCCAGGAATTAACCTGGTACTCAATTTTGGTGTAGGCTGAGTGAACCCCAGGGCCATGTGCACCTCCGGAAGTGGAAAACTCGTTCCTTAAATTTTACGATTTCCTGACGAGGAATCGAAACCACGTCCTTCCGGGGTAAACAAGCACGCCTTTACTGCCTCGGCCAGGCAGCCCGTATGATTCGCTTTGAGCCACCATGAATGCCAGAAGAGCAGTTTTCAAATAAACATGTTCATAAGCCAATTTCCAGTGATATTGATTTTTATTACGAATCTCAAATACACTGGCCTAGATAGTGATTGTGGATTTCTAAGTGGGAACCCAACGACAGTATGTCACAGTTATTGTATCCTTTAATCCCATTCCTTACCTCTACAATTAAAGAACATACTTTTGCCCGCCTCTGTGGTGTAGTGGTTAGTGTGATTAGTTGCCACCCCCGGAGGCCCGGGTTCGATTTCCGGCTCTGCCACGAAATTTGTGAAGTGGCACGAGGGCTGGAATGCGGTTCACTCAGCCGCGGGAGGTCAACTGCGTAGAGGTGGGTTCGATTCATACCTCAGCCATTCTGGAAGTGGTTTTCTGTGGTTTCCCACATCTCCTCCAGGCAAATGCCGGCCGCTTCCTTCCCTCTTCCTTGTCTATCCCTTTCAATCTTCCCATCCCACCCCTGCAAGGCCCCTGTTCAGCATAGCAGGTGAGGTCGAATGGGCGAGGTACTTGTCATCCTCCCCAGTGGTATCCCCGACCCGGAGTCTGAAGCTCCTTGAGGCGGTAGAGGTAGGATCCCTCGCTGAGTCCGAGGGATAAACGGACCCTGGACGATAAACAGATAAAGAAGAAGAAAGGACATATTTACTCGCTTGTCTACTGTATTAATGGGATACAAGAATACATCTGCCTCGGGAAGAAAGTATGCATTGTGATCATTCACGCTGTAGTGATATCACGCATTTCACTTCTGATTGACATAAAAACGAGGTTTATTGATGATCTATTAATATTTAAGGTTCCAAATGGGATGAATACGCACAAGTACTATCGGAAGACTTTTCGAACTAATTCCGAAAACTCCCAAATGAAACATTCCATTTGACGACTACAGTTAATTCTTAGAAATAGCGTAATTTGTTTACTGAATCTTTCTGTAAAAGAACTCCAGCGTTTTCCGTTTTTCAACTCCAAATGTTGGTGCAGCTAACGACCCATTAAATGCAATAATGTTCTTGATTGGTTCTCCACCTCATTGCATCCCGGCGAGTAATTTTTATAGGTTGGACGAGTGCTACTTTCAGCGTGATACATTTTCCCCCCATGCAGCTTAATAATCAAATGTTTCAATTAACAGTTTCGATTAACACGTTGTCCGAGTGGTCTAAAATATGACTCGATGCATCAGCCTAGAAGACCCCTCAGCGTTCAAATGGGAATGTTCTTCGTAATGCTCACTTTTTGATGAAGAGTTATCTATGCTTAGAATTGACTGTAAATGTATTTAAAGAGGACATTACCGGAATTTTTAATGATTTTTATTCACAATATACCCCTAAATCTGCGATAAGTAGCAGTACGTTATTAGGCCTAAGAAGTACAATAGAGGTTTCAGAGACACTGCTCGGATCCATGTACAGTATTATTAATAATGTCATTTTATAGGAGATATGGCTGGAGATACAGGAAGTTTATTTCTCAATATTCTCTTCCTTAGCATTCAATATTTTATATTTTTGCCAGCTCTCTTTATCGAATGTAAGATGAACAATTTACCATTGTGGCATATCGCTGGTCTGTGTAGTGAGTACCCATGGACAGGAGGCAGAGAGGTATAAATCCCAACATACTAAAGATAATCTCCCAGTTTCAGGTCATTTTAAGACACAGCATTGTTTTTAAGTCCACAGTCATTTCCAATCTACACAAATACTAGAACAGACATCACCCAACCTTGATTATTGAGCAGAATTTACACGCACATGTTGTTCTTTGTGTCCCTTGTTCCTTAAGCGAAGAAAAGCGTGGGAATTTCAATAGATTTCTAGAATGCTTGTATTTCCACTGATTCATATCTGCACTAAATATAGTAATTCAAGGGCTGTTTCTCAAACGAGGAACACTTCTACAAACAAAGTACTTTCTGTTAATCAAGAAAACTACGTTCTTTCGAGAAATATTTGATGTAGCATGGAATAGTTGTACTATCGATCATACAAGATGGCAAGCCGACAAGGCTCAACAGTGTATCGTAAAGGCGAGCAGATATAGGCCCTAAAGTTTCTTAAATTCCGAGATTTTACCGCACGGGCTCTGGTGGTTCTATGTTACTAGCGTGACAGTGTTCCACTAGTTATCTCAGAAACATTGTACCATGGAACACATCCTGCGCCCATTATTACACAAGAAAGTTTTTTTTACAATTGTCTTTACGTCTCACCGACAGAGATAGGATTTAAGGCGATGATGGGATCGGAATGGGCTAGGAGTGGGAAGCAAACGGTCGTGGGCTTAATTAAGGTGCAGCCCCAGCATTTCCCAGGTGTGAAAATGGGCAACCACGGAAAATCATCTTCAGGGATGCCAACAGTGGGGTCCGAACCCACTATCTCCCGCATGCAAGCTCACAGCTGCGTGCCCCTAACCGCACGGCTAACTCACCAGGTGAGAAAGATAATAATATTAGTTATAACACTGTTATTGTTTTTACGTCTTACCAACCACTTTCGCGGTTTTCGAATACTGAAAGGTTCCGGATTTTCCTTCCACAGGGGTTTACTTGCTGGTTAATCTACGGAAACGAGGCTGACACACTTAAAAACCTTCTAATACCATCCGACTGAGCCAGGATTGAACCCGCCAATTTAGACTGAGGAGGCTGTCGAGGTGACTTCATTGCCATACAATTGCCATTATTGAAATGCCGTATGGCTTTTAGTGCCGGGATATCCCAGGACGGGTTCGGCTGGCCAAGTGCAGGTCTTTCTATTTGACTCCCGTAGACGACCTGCGCGTCGTGATGAGGATGAAATGATGATGAAGGCAACACATACACCCACCCCCGCGCCATTGGAATTAACCAATTAAGGTTAAAATCCCCCACCCGGCCGGGAATCAAACCCGGGACCCTCTGAACCGAAGGCCAGTACGCTGACCGTTCAGCCAACGAGTCGGACATTGTCATTATTAATGTTTTTGTTCATTTTGTTATCTTGAACGTCTTCTTCCCGTGCTTCGTATGGGATCGGCAGAGCAACCAGCCGGACGTTTAAAACCGGACGGTCATCCTACATCACGCATTGGTCCTAGTGAATATCACATCACATCCAGTGTCACCAGGATTCAAACCTGGAACATTCGTGTTTGGAATAAAGTGACTGATGACCAAATGTTCCATGTGGGAGTGTTAGCAGGATGCTACCGCGTTTTACGTCCACTTCATTCGTATATGACTGGGATAATTCACCTAAGTAGATGTCCCATGCCGTGGTTTCCCACTTCTCCTCCAGACAAATGCCGGGATGGTACCTAACTTAAAGCCATGGCCGTTTCCTTCCCTCTTCCTTGCTTATCCCTTCCAATCATCCCATCCCCCACCAAGGCCCCTGTTCAGCATAGCAGGTGAGGCCTCCTGGGCGAGGTACTGGTCATTCCCCCCAGTTGTATCCCCGACCCAATGTCTACGACACTGCCCTTGAGGCGGTAGAGGTGGGATCCTTCGCTGAGTCCGAGGGAAAAGCCAAACCCTGGAGGGTAAGCAGATTAAGAAGAAGATGTTCCATGAATTTCCAACTTCTTTAAAATCATTCAAGGTAAGACTAGGTTAGCAACTGATGTGGAATCTGCCCCCTGAGAAACAGCCAAACAGCCCTAAGTGCAGATCAGTGATTGATTGATTGATTGATTGATTGATTGATTGATTGATTGATTGATTGATTGATTGATTGATTGATTGATTGATTGATTGATTGATTAAAGATTTGACTTGAAAATAACAGTTGTTGAATTGCACTCACATACACCAAAAATAAGTTGAATTCAATCAGGTTATTATTATCGCAATTGTTGCAATTTCGTGTAGTTTTCAAGGTACATCCCACATGCATTAGCCAGTAAGAAAGTATTTTTCCATCCCAGGTAGAAGATTTCGCCCTGAATTAACCATAACTTGGTTATCACCCTTGTCTTTGTCCTTGCCGCCACCCCTCGCTCATAGGCCACACAGACAAAAGACGAGGGGGAGCTACAAAACCTCCCATCCTTCTCACCAACAACAGCCACAGCAACAAAAAAGAATCTGTCTTAAACGAGCTACTCTTTAGCATTAGCAAGTAAGTTGCCACCGTCCTTACACCGAACAGCCTCTTGCTGAAAGCGGATACCGCGGCACAACGCATCAGAAGTAGAAGCAAGCGAAATGAGTAATGTTTGGTGTCTGCAGGCGACAGTGTCTCTCAGATCCTTCAGAACAATGGGAAAGACCGAGATAAGAGAAGAAGGATGGTAGGGTGGAGAATGTCCTCAGCGAGAGATAACGAAACCCGTAGTGTCACTGGCATATCTGGCTTGAGATGTGCCCTTTGAATGTTAACACTAGCTTAGTTTAGGTAACCACTCAGCCCTTACACACTTTGCTTTCTAATACGCAGCGCATCTGTGTACAGGTATGCTAGCCTTCTGTCCGTGAAATACAGCGCCAGTCACACAAAGGTCAAGCCATTTAATGGAAGACAGGAATACTTAGGACACAAAAACAATAACCTATCTCAGTTTACAAGTCAAATGTTGCTGCCTGTTCCCTGGTTAATGTTGCACTAACATCTCATGGTTCTTGGCTAAACATAGCATGCAAAATGCTTCAAATACAAATGGACATTGTCAACTGTGGGATGAATAGAGGGAAGGATTCCTGTGAAATTGCCGCTAGTTAAACACCGATATGCCTGTGGTTAGAATCCTGGCCGGACCTTCCGGAATTCTGTTCCGGCTCCAATTATAGACACAATTAGCAAGACCAGCAGGCAATATTTAAATGGTTGAAACCAAATAAGAATATATTTCCATACCTATGGATTGAATACGTCATAATATAAACAACTAGGTTGTCGTTGGCTTTGTTTAGGTCGTCAGTCCTGTGCTAACTTTTTCATATCTACGTAAATACGTCATACTACATCTATACGAATTTGTTTGTCATATTCATGTATTTTTCTACCACTATCACTCTAACGACCTACACTTCCCTCAAACACTAATATTGAACAAGTCCTGGGTGTCTCAAGATGTATCTTTGTTCTGCTTAAATTTCGCCTCTCATCTACTCGACAAAGAGCCTCTTCATTTGTGATCCTGCTTAGCAGTTTCACATTATTCTGTAAGACAACCTTTCAAAAGAGTCCGTCTTTTTTTCTGCGGTATAATTGCATATTCATGTATTAAATTAATAAGAATACAATTAACTTTCATGTCAAAGAGTCAATCAATTAGTCAATCATCACGGGCTCTAACCCAGGTGGCAAATTCTCTTCCCAGTTTTTCCTTAAATTGTTTCAAAGAACTTGGAAATTTACCGAACATATCACTCGATAAATGCCTTTGCTGGCGAGATGTAGTGTTTACAGTCTTCTGGTATGGGCTAGAATAAATTTGTTACTTTCATTGCCCTGTCTCAGTCTCATCCTTGGCATTGACAATATGAAAGTGACTGACGTATGAGTGATGCTTGTAATACCATTCCTTATGCAGCCAGTCCCTGTTATGAATGGTGTGAAAATATCGCTCGTAGGGTCAGTTGGTGCATGCATTTCAGTGGGCTTGGCAGACTGATATGTAATAGGAACTTCTGGCTCGGTGAGGAAAGCAACGGGAAACTACCTCATTCCTCATTTCCCTAGTATGCCTCTTCAGTGACATCTAGGCTGTTTATGACAGCTGTTGGCGGAGCTTTGGAGGATCAAACCAGCCTTCGGGCTGAATACCCAACATACATACAACACTCGATAAATTAATCCAATTCGTAATTCATCTTCTTATAAATGAATATTTGCCCCAGTTTATCCTCTTGAATTCCAACATAATCTGTATGTTGTAATCTATCAGTTTAAAAGCCCCACTCAAGCATATTCGTCTACACGCCATCCCTCTACTGACAGCTCGGAACATACTACTTAGTTATACTCGATACCAGGGCCTCTCAAACGCCAAAAATTTCACGCGTGCAAACAGCGGCGCAGAGTTCCTGTGCACAGTGCATCGGTCCCGCTCGGCTCGGCTCGGACCAACGCTTCGTCTCTGGGCTACTCGGCTAAGCTCGGCTCAACTCGGCTCGGCTCGGACCAACGCTTCGTCTCTGGGCTACTCGGCTAAGCTCGGCTCAACTCGGCTCGGATTTGGAGCGCTACGGAGCAAGTGAGGAAGGGGGAGACAGGGGGAGCGAGCGAGACAGGCGTGGGGAAAGAGAGAGACAGCGCCATTTTTCCAAATCGAGGAGTGGGGGTCTGCAATCTGGTCAACCAAGCGAAGTCGTCTTCTGCACCGTGCACAGTGCATGCACCAGGCGCATGCACTCTGAGAGGCCCTGCTCTATACTGATGATATACTGTACACAGTAGTAAATGAGTTGTAGGATTGTGAGCGACTGCGGGGGGACCTAGAGAATGTTTTGAGATGTGAGTAAATGGGATGGGAAGTCAAGTTGTAAGTTTCACCAAGAGGAAAGGTCCTCTCAGGTTTATTTTCTATGTTGAAGGGGTGATAGTACCTCATGGGAAACACTGTAAGTACATAGGTGTATTTTTTTTTTGCTATTGGTTTTTACGTCGCACCAACACAGACAGGTCTTATGGCGACGACAGGATAGGAAAGGGCTAGGAGTGGGGAGGATGCGTTAATTAAGGTACAGCCACAGCATTCGCCTGGTGTGAAAATGGAAAACCACGGAAAACTATTTTCAGGGCTGTCGACAGTGGGATTCGATCCCACTATCTCCCGGATGCAAGCTCACAGCTGCGCGCCCTTAATCGCAAGGCCAACTCGCCCGGTGGTAGATTTACTGGAATGAAATTCTGATGCCTCGGCGTCTCCGAAAACAGTAAAAGTAGTTGGTTGGACGTAAAGCCAATAACATTATTAATTCGTTTCACAACGTGTCTAATATAATCAGAACGAATGCTATTCTAGAGCATACAAGTAACACATATCATGCTGATTGGCCTGTAATTATCCACTTTATGTTTATTACCCTTTCTTTTTGCACACTGAAGGTGCTATAACAACTCTACGTTCATATGATATAGCTCCTTGATGCAAGCAATAATCAGACACCACTTAATGCCAACCTATTGCCCCATATCACAAAATGTAGTGAGTACAGTACTTTATGAGCCAATAATTCCTTATTCAATAGTTTTATTATTATGAAATAAGAAACATTCCCAGATCTCATGACGCCATGTCAGAATTAGACTATATAACGCATGTGAATTCAGGGCATTTGTTTGCAGTACAAGGAGATCTGAATTTCGCTACACATTCATGTTGCTTCGAAACCCACTGTGGATAGTCCTGAAGATGGTTTTCCGTGGTTTTCCTTCCTTCCGACTCCTAGCCGTTTCCTAAGTCCTCGTCGCTGCAAGATCTTTCTGTGTATGTGCGACGTAAAGAAAATTTGTAAAAATAAAAATAAAAACATGTTTAGTCAGCCGCCCATGAAATGAACAAGCGCTTGACGTACTCATCACGCCAAACCGACTAATGGAATTAATCCGTCACCAGTGTTTTGTTTGTTTATTATGTCCCTGTTTTATTCTCACAGATTGGAATATATCACTCTTAGTATTAAATTTACCTTTAAATTCATGGTAACTTCTGAATATGTGCGTTCTCTCTTCTTCTCACATATTGATGCGTCGATCCAGGAGAAAATGTGAGGAAGTCAACCACAGTGGTTTGGATAAGTGTTGTGAACAAAAGCTGACAGGATTACAATGATGGGCTACACACTGGAAGCTGTCGGAAAAACTCAAATCACAACGTAAGCACCGATTGACTGATGCATTCTACAGTGATATAGAGCGTGAATCTACACGTTAGATAGACCGTAATAAAAATTAAATGGAGACAGCGGCGCCACATAGAGGCTCCTGTCAGCTGGTGGGACAACATGATGCTGATGATAATGATGATGATGATGATGATGGTGGTGGTGGTGGTGGTGGTTGTGTTTGTGGTTGTGGTGGTACTTCTATTATCTTTTGACACACACCAATTTTCCCCAGCTTAGCAACGACGGCCACTCTACCCACTCAGTCAATTGTTTTCTCTAAATAATAGGTTGTAAAGAGTAGGCATTATTTGAGAATTTTGAATGACTAGACTATAGACAATAAATTGGATACGTTTCCTGTCCTTATTAAGGAAACATTTACCATACAAGAAATGTACGGTAACGAACATTTACCCAAAGAAAGAATCCGGCTCCATGGCTAAATGGTTGGCGTGCTGGCCTTAGGTTACAGCGGACCCGAGTTCGATTCACGGCAGGGTCGGGAATTTTAACCAACATTGGTAAATTTCGCTGGCACGGGGGCTGTGCGCATGTGTTGTCTTCATCGTCATTTCATCCTCATCACTACGCGCAGGTCGCCTACGCGCGTCAAACCGAAACACCTGGCGAGCCGAGCACGTCCTCGAATACTCCCGGCACTAAAAGCCATGCGCCATTTCATTTTTTTTTGCTAATTGTTTAAATCGCACCGACACAGATAGGTCTGACGGCGACGATGGGATAGGAAAGGCCCAGGAGTGGGAAGGAAGCGGCCGTTTCCTTAATTAAGGTACAACCCCAGCATTTGCCTGGTGTGAAAATGGGAAACCACGGAAAACCATCCTCAGGGCTGCCGACAGTGGGGTTCGAACCCACTAACTCCCGAATACTGGATACTGGCCGCAATTAAGCGACTGCAGCTATCGAGCTTGGTCCATTTCATTTCACTCAAGGAAACTATTACCATTCAAAACCTCCTCTGTGTTTTTCTTCAATAGCTCTAAGGTATCAGGATTTAATTTTAAACAATGTTTTCGGCTTTACTTTTGCAGAAGTGTTTCCAAAGCAGAGGACTACAACAGCATCAGGTTTCATAGTTTCCGAACCGCCAATTAATCTTCGTTTATAATTTAATATTACCTCTAAACAGGTCATCGTAGAATTGAACATGTTCCTGTGTTAGTGTGACTGATCGGAAAGCGCTATAAAACGCTGCATTGAATGACGTTCCAAGGAAGGAGCACGAACGGTATTTTATTACCGTCTGCCCAAACGTTCTCACAGTCATATGAACATGGCAATCTAATAGTTCTGGATTCATGGTGAATTTCTGAATAACATTTGACCTTTCAGAGCTATATTGGAGCGTTCGCTGACAATTTCAGGGAAATAACATGTACTAATGCAGAATTCACACTGACTACTTTCACTGTTCTTCCAAATATTCCTGGACTCCTAGCGATGCGTGTGGCATAATTCCGAAGGATGTTAAATAAAGTTATCAAACTGGTGCCTCATCAATGTAAATGCAATACAGTATTAGTAATAGCTTCCATACTTATTCTGTTACCAATTATTTGTCGCGTAACTTATGATTTAACTTTTTACCACTGAAGTCGTGTTTTATATTTAACAAATAGAAAAATGCATTACCTAATTGATCTTGGATGTGTCATTACTGACCTGTGTATTTTACTTTCAAGGGATTTTATTCAATATTGGAATGGATTTGCTAACAAATTCTTCGGCTTACGTCACTTAGTCCTCTGAATAACACGGTGCAATTGTAAGAGGATCAAGGTTAATGATTCTCAATACACTAGGAATATGACCTCTACCTGTCTACGCCCGTAGTGAAACTAGCTGCCATTAGCTGACATTCCCGTTCTCGCCAGGAGTTTAAGACAGGTAGGAGATCTGGTGAGCCTTCGTGTCTCAGGCGGCAGACCGCCGGCCTCTCACCGCTGGGTTCCGTGGTTCAAATCCCGGTCATTCCATGCGAGATTTGTGCTGGACAAAGCGGACAGGTTTTACTCCCGGTCGCTGTAGAATTTCTGAATGCACAGCTTGTTATTTCTTGACTTCGTGATACTACAGATAGTGAGATAAACGATCTGGCTCATGAATGATCTGCGTCAAGTTGCAGATAGATGAAGACTGGTTTTGTAAAAGTAGAAAGTTTGACACTGAGGCTTAGAGACCATTGAGAAAGCTAAGTGTATTAGGAACTGTCTTCGATTAAATTTGAAAGGTGTGGGTCTATTAGTGTCATAGTTATATTATGGGTATGAGAACAGTTTCTAAAATAACCGAATCTACAGCAGGTGCCTCTATTATACTAAGTTCTAATATTTAACTGATCGGGCGAGTTGGCCGTGTGGTTAGGGGCGTGTAGATGTGAGCTCGCATCAGGGAGATAGTAGATTCGAACCCCACGTTTGGCAGCCCAGAAAATGGTTTACGGTTTTTTCCCACTTTCACACCAGGCAAATGCTGGGGGCTGTATCTTAATTAAAGCCACGGTCGATGCCTTCCAATTCCTAGGCCTTTCTTGTCCCATCGTCGCCATAAGACCTATCTGTGTCGGCGTGACGTAAAGCAAAGTACCAAAAAAATATAACTGTACGTTTTGGAGGGTAGTAAATTTGTAGTGACATTATTGTTGCATATTTCTTCACGCTAAGTTTGTGTGGAGGCATCGCGGTTGGTAGCCTGAGAAGAAATTCTTCCAGGTAAGCAAATTTATCTTCTCCATGATTTCTCACAGTACCGTCTACACTTTTGTAGACTATGTCTATCCCACATATATCTTCAAGTACACGGATGTTATTTCATTCGATTCTTAATTAGTAACAATAATAATTGCTAGTTCTTTAAGAAACTGAACGGTAACGGTAGTGAAATCAGTATCACCGACTGTTTTTCAAATGAATCTTCTGTTTGTGGGTCGTAGTTTAAAGGTATCAAATCGTCGTTCCCGTCTTGCCTTCTCCTACTTCTGAAAGCTAAGTTGAATATTCTCTCTCAGCATTCAGAGCTCACATGTTCCAGTGAGTTCCTTTATATTGAATTTATACAAAAAAACTATGTATTCTCAAACAGCAGACAACAATCAGAGAGTGCGAACTCTCATTAGTACACGAGATTTTGACGGAAGTTTCCTCCAAGTCGAATATTTTCACCCAATGGTTCTACAAACTTGGTTAGGTTTATTATAAGTCAGTCTACTGCTTAATATGCAAGCGAATGTGTCATAGGAGCTTCATCGCACACTTAATTTGAATATAAGAGGGATTTTTGCTCCAGGTGTGTTTTGGCTTTACATTCCTGGTAGAATCAGGATTCGTAATCAGGAATATTTTGAAAACAGAATGATCAGTAAAGGTATAGTCGCTTTTGCGGTATGCGCTACTGGTGTAGTGTGATCCCTCTTCCTAGTTAATCTACAAAATAAACACTTCAGTTTTAATGTGCATGTTAGTTTTCATGCATGGCATTAAGGATTGCGAATCAGCCACTACTT
Organism: Anabrus simplex; assembly: GCF_040414725.1. NCBI lineage: Eukaryota > Metazoa > Arthropoda > Insecta > Orthoptera > Tettigoniidae > Anabrus > Anabrus simplex. The sequence continues at coordinate 472,321,255 of NC_090266.1, read as the reverse complement.
TTTCTTCATTAGGTTTATGACTGTTGCTGGTGGCCCTGATAGTTCTTGTACACTGTACATAAACGGTAAAGTAAGTATTTTTCAGACCTCACCCTAAAGACAGAATAAGTTCATTGATTTCCGCAAGTGCATATTGTGGACCAATTTATTCAGAATATCTGTGTATAAAATATCAAAGCTCAGGAACGTTTTCCGCTTCTCCAAAACCACAGATTATTATATATAACGTCGCATACGTGCAATACGTGTTTGAATGACTTCGAAATATCATGTGTCGTTGCGATGTAAAAAGAGTTGTAACAAAAATGAACCAAGCAGTTATCATCGTGTGACTTGAAGAAGCTGTTTCTATACTGCTTTGTGTTCCCGTATTTCGTGGAAGATTATTTGTCGAGGTAACTGTGCTGGTAATCTCATTTTTGTATTTCTCTGTTATGGAACTCCTTCACTCGCGTTAACATTTCACCATGGTCAACATTTCCGTTACTATTTTCATTTTCCAGCTGCACATTTGCGGCATCATGCCTCTTGTAGACATATTTGTAGAGGTATTTTACATTTCTAACAGAGGCTCATTCTTCTATATTGATATAAGTGTAGCATTTCCTTTATAACCACAATTTATACGGGAACACCCATCGATTGTAATTGCCGAACTGCTTAAATTTAACAGGAGTTGTATATCATCACCTGTACCTGAGATAACCATGAACATTTTCCTTGGTTATTTCCCTAATTAATTTCGGTTGTTCATACAACACGCGCTTTACTTCAGAAAAGGTGAACACCGATTAATTGTATTACAGGAACAATGAATCATACATTATGGTACAGTGTCAAGAAGCCTTGGGATATTCTTATTGGGTATTTCGGCACTTACATACTTCTTCATACAATCTTTGTATGCATTTTAAACTATACTTACGTTCCTTAAAAAGGAGTATATGGAAATATATATATATATATATATATATATATATATATATATATACACTAGCAAGATACACGTGCTTCGATACGGTATTATAATGAAATTTATAATTGAATGCTTAACGTTTTATATATAATCCGCTGAAATTCGTGATATAACTCGTTTTCTGAGAAAATACGCCAAAATTCGTGATCTGACTCATTTTCTGAGAGATTGCGGCAACGTTCCTGCCATTTTTCAATCTTTATTTCCAGCAATCGATTTCGTACTTCCCGAGCGAGGTCTAGGTATTCCACCCGGCCAGTTGGGTCCCTAAATCTTTGCCATATTTTCCTATAAGCATTTTAATATGGATCAGATCTTTGAGGAGATCCGGCGTGTTGTCGTTTTCGGTGCCTTGGCGGTACTGAACCTGCGGCCGGACTGCAATCGTAATCATTACCCGGCCAGGACCCGTTTCCAGCGCGGACCGTACATTTTGACGGCGGTCCAGAACATTATTATTATTATTAGGGTGGGTGATATTAGTTGAATTTATTATTTAATTGAATTTACTTTATTATTATTATTATTATTATTATTATTATTATTATTATTATTATTATTATTATTATTATTGATGGCCTTGAACCCACAGCAAGATGCAAAACCGCTACTTGGCGGTAAATTACATCCTCTGCCATTATCATTGCTGACAATGTGAACAGCACCATCGCCGCGCGTAGGCAAGTGCGCGAGATTTCTGGCGACACGAAGGATATACTTCCGTGAAATATTGACCTTATTATAGATGTATACAACTGCGCGGTCAATATCATTCATATCGTTTATTTCAAATATGTTTAAATTTTAATTTATATGCCAGGAGAATCTACTGTAATCTAACATTATATACTCTAAAGGAAAAGATGGTTCTTGGAAACGAACCCAGGAAAGATTAAAAATGATCAGTTTATGATCAGAATAAGTACATTATGAACAGTAAAATCAATTGGTCTCAGCTCCTTTTTTACCCCACTGCCATTAAGGTGATTTACCAGCCCCCCCCCCCCCTAAAAAAAGAAGGCGTGTTTCCTTATGTTTAAAGGAGATTCTAAATACCAATGTTCACGTCTGTTACCGTCAGTTCTGAGATATAAGTATCCCCATAAGAAAGAATTTACATTTCTTACTTCCCTTCACACTCCCCCCCCTAAGTGAATTATCCGTTAAAAATACTTGTCTCTTTAACAGTAAAGGATCTTCTAAATACCAATGATCACGACTATAATATCTTCAGTTTTCAGATATGTGTCCACATAAAAGGAATTCATCTCCTTTTCACCCCCGCCCCCCAACAAGGATTTCGCCCAAAAACGCCTTTTCTTTGTTTCTGAAGGAGATCCAAATATCAATTTTTACGTCTGTAACAACTTGAGTTTTTATTAGATGTAAGTATCCTCATACAATTAATTCGGTCAATTTTTCAATTTTTCACCTCCCTCCCCCCTGTCATTGGATTTTAATACAATACGTGTTTAATTTTAAAGCAGATTCCAAATACCAATTTTCACGTCTGCAAAATCTTTCGTTTTTGAGATAATAGTATTCTCATAAAAATACTTCAACTAACTTTTCAATTTCTCTCCTCCCTTTAGGTGGATTTCCGAAAACAAAAAATATGTATTCCTTTATTTTTAAAGGAGATTCCAAATACCAAATTTCACGTCTGTAACATCTACAGCTTTTGAGATATCAGTATCCTAATTAAAATAATTCAACCCCATTTTCAGTCACTTTTACCCCTCCACCCAAGTGGCTTTTCAGAAAACAAAGAAATACATGTTTCTTTATTTCCAGTTGAGATAAAAATACTATTTTTCACTTCGGTAACATGTTAAGTTTCAGAGATATACTGTAGAAATGCTCTTTTTAAAATTTCACCCCCTTTTTAGTTCCCCTTAAGTGGAGTTTCCAAAAACAATTCACCTATGTTTCTTTACTTTTACGGGAGATTCCAAATACCAATTTTTACGTGTGTAACATTTTATGTTTCTGAGATATAGGCCTACTGTAGAAATATCTTTCTAAAAATTCACCCCAATTTGTCACTCCTGTTTAACCCCCATTAATTAGATTTTCCAAAAACAAACAAATACGTGTATCTTTAAATTTCAAAGGAGATCACAAATACCAATTTTCAGGTCTGTAATATCTTCTGTTTCTGAGATATAGGTATCCTTAAACACATCACACTCTAGGAGTGGGTAAATGTCATGCAAACATACATTCCTTCAGTATGGTACAATAAGGTTCATTTTCCTTTTCACACGCACATAGGAAAATGAACTCAGCGGAAATTGTTCTGTTGGACCGAATATCAATATGTGGCTGGAAGGCGTGACCAGTCTTAAGGGAAATAATGGATAGGAAGAGCATTGTCACATTAGCCGCTTTGGCAGAACAGGGACGATATAATCTTTCAAAAAATTCACCGCAATTTGTCACTTCTGTTTAACCGCCATTAATTGGATTTTCCAAAAACAAAAAGTACGTGTTTCTTGATTTTTAAAGGAGATCCCATATACAAACTTTCAGTTCTGTAATATCTTCATTTTCTGAGATGTATGTATCCTCATTAAAGGCATTCCACCCATGATTCACCCTTTTACACCCCTCCTATTGGGATTTACAGAAAACAAAATAAAAATACGTGTTCCTTTATTTTTAAAGGTGATTCTAAACATCAGTTTATACACGTGCAAACTCTCAAAATTTTGAGATATGGATACACACGTTTTAAAAATTCACCCCCCTTTTCACCCCCCCTTATTTGGGTTTTCCATAACCGAAAAAATACCTGTTTCTTTATTTTGAAAATAGATACCAAATACCAATTTTCAGGTCTGTAATATCTTCAGGTTCTGAAATATAAGCAGCCTCATTGAAATGAAATGTCGTATGGCTTTTAGTGCCGGGATATCCCAGGACGGGTTCGGCTCGCCAGGTGCAGGTCTTTCTATTTGACTCCCGTAGGCGACCTGCGCGTCATGATGGGGATGAAATGATGATGAATACAACACGTACACCCAACCCCCGTGCCATTGGAATTAACCAATTAAGGTTAAAATCCCCGACCCGGCCGGGAATAGAACCCGGGACACTCTGAACCGAAGGCCAGTACGCTGACCGTTCAGCCAACGAGTCGGACAGCAGCCTCATTAAAGACATTCAACGCATTTCCCCCTTTTCCACCCTTCCCATTGGGATTTTCCGAAAACAAAAAAATACGTGTTTCTTTATTTTAAAGGAGATTCTAAATACCAATTATTACATCTATAAACTTTAAGAGTTTTGAGATAAAGATACACTCATTTTAAAAATTCGCCCCTTTTCACCCCCCCCCCCCATTAATTGGATTTTCCAAAAACAAAAAATACGTGTTCCTTTATTTTTTATGGGAACCCAAACACCAATTTTCTGGTCTGTAATATCTTCAGTTTCGGAGATATAAGTATCCTCATTAAAGGCATTCAACCGATTTTTCACCCCTGTCCACCCCTCCTATTGGGATTTTCCAAAAACAAACAAAGATGTGTTTCTTCATTTGTAATGAAGATTCTAAATACCAATTTTTACATCTGTAAACTTTCAAAGTTTTGAGATATAGATGCACTCATTTTAAAAATCCACCCCCCTTTCACCCTCCCATTATTTGGATTTTCCTAACACAAAAAATACGTGTTTCATTATTTTTAAAATAGATCAAAATTACCAATTTACAGGTCTGTAATATCTACAGTTTCTGAGATATAAGTACCGGTATCCTGATTAAAGGCATTCAACCAAATTTTCACCCTTTTTCACCCCTCCTATTGGGATTTTCTGAAAGCAAAAAGATACGTGTTTCCTTATTTTTAAAGAAGTTTCTAAATACCAATTTTTACATCTGTAAACTTTTAAAGTTTTGAGGTATAGATACACTCATTTTAAAATTGCACCCCCCTTTTCAACCCCTTAGCGACGGAGTATCCAAAATTCCTCCCTTAGCGAGCACCTACATCTTCAGTTCATTTCTTTATGTCCGGTAGTTTTGGCTCGGCGATGATGAATCAGTCAGTCAGTCAGTCAGTCAGTCAGTCAGTCAGTCAGTCAGGACAAGTTATTTATATATAGAGAGATATATATATTTGCTATTTGCTTTACGTAGCACTGACACAGACAGGTCTTATGGCGACGATGGGATAGGGAAGGCCTAGGAAAGGGAAGGAAGCGGCCGTGGCCCAAAGGAATGTACAGCCCTTGAGGTCTGCCTACAGTGGGATCGAACCCACTACCTCCCGGATGCAGGCTCACAGCTGCACGCCCCTAACCGCAGGGCCAACTCGCCCGGTAAGATTTATTTTAAGACGCTTTATGTGTTTGGGTGGAACGCATAGGGCTATCATACCAGGAGTATTTAACTGACGATATGTTTAATGTCTCATTTGACAGATGAAAGAGGAGGCTACCTGTTCCAAAAAGCAATTGATAATTTGAAACGAAGCTTTCATGAAATAGCGCTTCACAGTAAGGCAAAGTTTTCGTTAAATATGTTACATCACACATATAATCTGTCATATATTTCAATACATTAGTATGAGATTACTATTTATAATAATATTTTCAGTAAATAATTAATTCAGTAAAATACAGCACAGATAAGGTTTGCGTCATACGCAGCAACTCATAATCTGCCTACCGTCTCCTCTTATGGGAGGTGGCAGATTCGAACCAGGCTCAGTTCGGTAGTATTTGAAAGTGCTCAAATACGTCAGCTCCGTGTCGATATGTTTACCCGCACTCCCGCTGGGCAATACTCCGGGAACTCGATGTCTTCGAAAACCGTAAAAGTAGTTAGTGGGACGTAAAACCGATAACATTAAGATATTATTATTATTATTATTATTATTATTATTATTATTATTATTATTATTATTATTATTATTATTATTACGATATAACTATACTGCCTGACAAATAATTTAAGCACCTAGAAGGGGAAAGGAAACGAAATGCATCTTCACGTGTTGAGGGGGTATGCGATTTTCTTCCAGTGATTACAAAAAGGAGTAAAATTTACAAGGAACTTGACAGCACGAGCCCAGTTATCAGGAGAAATTTGCACCCCATCTGGCCTGGATGCATGCACTTATTCGGTTTGGAAGAGTGTCATGAAGGCGTTGTATCCTCTCCTGTGGCAAGCTGGCCCACAATTATTGTAACTGGTCCTTCATATCCTGGGACTGAGTTGATGTCCGAGCTGGTACCACATATTTTCTTTCGGGGACAGACCTGGGGATCATCCTGGCCACGGGAGTGCCTCAAAATCTTGCAGATAGTTTATAGGACATGTGCGGTGTGTGGACGAAAAATGGCACCACGCTACTGTCGCATGAGAGATAACACATGCGGACTCAGGATGACCGTGACGTACCGTTGTGCTTTCAGAGTAACCTGAAGTCACACCCGATGGCTCCACACGCCTGACGCCAGACGTAACTTCGCTGTGCCTCTTCAAAACATCGGAAGAGTAGGATCTCTCCGCAGGTCGCCACCATACTTACAGACGTTGGTCATCTAGGGTAGTACAAACCACAATTCATTGCTGAAGACAGTGTGACGCCATTCATCAGCAGTCCATGTTTCCCGATCAGGGCACCACACCAAACGCAGTCGTTTCTGATGTATTGTTAACTTCAGCGTACGCACGGGCGGTAATTCCCTAGTCTGGATGCTGCTAGTCTCCGACCAATGGTGCGGGATGACACGGAATGCTGCAGGGAGTCCATTACTTGTTCTCGGATGGTAGGCACAGATGTGAGGGGTTTAAGATGTACTTGGTGCACAATACGGTGATCCTCCCCTTTGGTGGTCAGATGTTGTCGACCAGAATTTTAACGACTAGTATGCTTGGCCTCACGTTCCCATGTAGTCCAACATAGGACCGCTGTAAGATCCGAATGCTGCATAAATCTCGATATTGCGCAATGCGATCAGCCGACCAAATGGAGATCCACAATGGGGGCCCTTTCAAACTCCGTCAGGTGCTGATAACGCTGTCTCACACGAGTACGCGTTATCTCCGCGTCCTTCACAGTGATCGCTCAACATCCGACGCTGTTCATGCCCCTTATATACCCTACCAGGCCTGGTTAACAACACTAAACACGAAATTAAATGAATGCACTCTGGTGGTCGTTCTACTTGACACAGAAAATTACAACCCTAATCATTTACATATCCGTCGATGGTGTCTACGTGTACAATTACATCCGACCATTTCTTCTGGGTGCTATAATCGTTTCGCCAGGCAGTGTATTTATCTGCTGGACAATTGTAACAGTTTCAAATACTGACTGTGTCTAAGACTCCTTGTCATTTGGCTGAGGCATGGCAACTGTTTGGTATGGGCCACGAAGCTGTGAGATTCTATTCGCAAGATGGTGGGTTCGAACCACACTGTAGGCAGCCCTGACGATGGTTTTCCGTTGTTTCGCATTTTCACACGAGGAAAATGCTGAAACTGTACCCTCATTAAGGCTTTGGTCGCTACTTTTCCGTTCCCAGTCCTGTCCTATCCCATCGTCGCCATAAGAGCTGCCCACGTCAGTTCGACGTAAATCTAATAGGAAAGTAGGTAAATGCAACCATTGTTCATAACTTCGACAATACAGTCAGAGCAACAGATACGAGAAACTAAACTAGCATTTGAACGTGATTGTTGATTTTGTGATCGTACCCAAGAGACCACTAATTTTGCACAAAATCCGAGCCACACGGACGTGACTTCAGATTTGAAAAATATCACATGCATTGGTGGAATATACAGTTTGTTCTATATCGAGGATATAAAGTGGCGTTTGTTTCTGTTGCAGAAGTAATTAATTCAAGGGCCAATTGCCTGTCCGAATGTGAAAGCCTCGTAACTATATTTTTGGCTTCATGACTAGGAATCGAAACCAAATATTGCCGGAGAATTACATTCGATAATTCATGACTATGAAATTACACAAATGTGTTCTTAATTTTACGTTGTGATTCCCTCGCTGGTAATATATCAAATATTAATGACCACATCCGTGCAGAGTGTAATTTTATGCAGAAATAGTTTGAGCCCTTGGTCATACTTCTCTAGTAGTAAAGCTGAATCTACGTCCAAACAAGCTTTGAGAACATGCTGGTCTCTCGGATATTAAATAAACAGCCTCTTAGTGCGGTGTATGTTCCTATTACAAGTCCCTTCTCGAGCTTCCGCGTTACTCATTGTGTGCAGGGAATTTGCACTTCAACCAGGGGCTTTAGTGAATGTGTGTATATTTACGAATGTATTGCATAGAGTATACATACTATATTATTAGATATATACCGTCGCCACATTTATACCACTTCCCGACCAACGTCAGATTCTCCCTCGAGACATGCGAGCTTTTCGAGAATTACACACGTTATTTCACAAATCCCAAACCATTATTTCTAATTTGAATCATGTTTGCGCTATAACCTACGATCTCACATATATATATATAGCCTACATGCCTTTTGTGGTTCCATTACCCACCAACTTCTCTAATATGAGGACGTGCAAAGGAAAATACCTTCCCAGTAGCTCTTACGTGACCCATAAAATCTAACGCGATATTACAGTGCGGTCTAAAAGCTGCTCAACGTCCAATCGCACATTGTCTTCTCTCGGCTAACACATTGATGGGAATACTTAGCCCGCTCCCCATAATACATCCATACCATGCAGAGAAGGGGCATGATAGTCAAGTGGTGCCTCACAAGGTGGCTCCTACTCGATTCGCGGCCAGTGCACATCGGAATTCGGAAATTTAAAGTCAAATGCTTTTGGTTTGGATTCCACGTAAAACGGGAAGTTCTGTGGAAACGATCACGATATTAACAGTCACGTAAAATTACAAGCTTGCTTTTTGTATTACTGTTATAATCTATTTAATAGCAAATTCTCATTTCAATTACGTATTCAAAGAGCCCTTACTATGCCTATCAAGCAGCAAACAGGGCAACGAAGAAACGTTAGGTTCCATTACTCCCAAATACCTCCATATTGTTTTGTTCCTGGCGTTTTTCTACTGAGACTCGAAATGTCGCAAAAACTGAATAAGTAATATGTATGTGTAACTACTCCTATTCAACCGCGATGTTTGGTCTAATATTTGTCAGAGTAATATGTTGTAAGTACGCTGGAATCTAATTTGAGAATATCATGAGAATCTGGGAAGAGGTGTTCACAGGTTCAACAACAGTAGTGAAAGGGGAGATGGTTCAAGATCCCACTCTCGGTCATCCTAAGAGTGGATTTCCATGGATTTCCACCTCTGTATCCATCTAATGAAGGGATGGTAATGAACAAATACTCCACCACCACAATTATTACTGTTATTATTATTAATACAAAATTAGTGTCCTTCTTATATTAGTTATTTTATTAATAATCCTTAGTGACTGTAAGTAGTATTGATTTTATGTAATTGTTGACCATCTAAGTAAATGTCCGGCTCCATGGCTAAATGATTAGCGTGCTGGCCTTTGGTCACAGCGGTTACAGGTTCGATTCCCGGCAGGATCGGGAATTTTAACCATAATTGGTTAATTTCGCTGGCACGGGGACTGGGTGTATGTGTCGTCTTCATCATCATTTCATCCCCCATTACGACGCGCAGGATGCCTACGGGAGTCAAGTCAGAAGACCTGCATCTGGCGAGCCGGACTTGTCCTTGGACACTCCGGGCACTAAAGGCTATACGCTATTCCATTTTATTTCATCTAAGTAAATACGTATTTGAGTAAGTATGTTTGGTATTTCCTTCCATCCATTAACATGGTAGAGGATATGAGCAGGAAACTAAAGTCTAACGACTCGTTGGAAGTGGACTTATTGACGGCGGAAGTCCAAAATTTACAGTATCTTAACATTGTGTTTAATTGTGAGAATATATTTATTTTAGGGAGCGTGATTAGCTCAGTAGACTAGCTGCTGACTTTCCCACTTGGAAGGATGACGTTAGAATCCTGGTTCCTAGGTTGAGATTTTCATCCCAAAAACCACCTAGCGTCAGGACAGGTATCCGGCCTTAACCCCCAAACCAAAACCAAAAGGAGACAGCGTGGTTCTAGAAACCCCAGAAATAACTGGGATAAGCTCAGTAAGTTTAATTTAATTGTGATTATTCTTTTGTCTGTTGATAAACACTGTAACGTTTTTAAGCTTTATATTTTTGCTTATATGCTTATATTATGCGAGTATATTATGTTTGATAAATTGTAGAGAGTTGCCGCATGCTCACTATTAACAGGCTGGTACTCGAATGTTTGCCTGCTAAGCTAGAATATACACAGTTCAAAAAATTAGGGGAACATGTTTTTGAACGTACGTTATGTTCCACAAAACAATACCTCACACCTAGGTATATTACAAATTAAACCTTTATTCTTTACCGTTGAAGTATACAAAAGAACATCGATGGATTCGCGTTCATTTCCAGAACACAAACCGGAATGTCCAAATAGGGTCGAAAATAAAGTGATAACGGTCCTCCAGGGTGAATTTCTATCTTAGTTGAAGAGCTTCATTATGGTGAATGTCCTCCGCGAGCATTTATTACAGCTTGGCACCTACGTGGTATGCTCCGCATAAGTCGACGGAGGTCACGTTGCGGTGTCAGGTCCAATTTTCTAAGAGCCTGTTTGAGGTCTTGGAGAGTTTGTGGTAGAACAGGACGCCCACGAACACTTCTGTCAAATCTATCCCACACATGTACGATGGGATTAAGGTCGGGACTCACTGCTGACCATTCCATCTCTTGAATGCCCAGTTCTCGCAAGGCAGCTCTGGTGATGCGTGCTACTTGAGCCCTGGCATTGTCGTTCATGAGTACGAATTCGGGGACAACACCGTATGCAGCAAACAACGCATGCTGTAGCAGTATTTCCTCGATGTACCCCGTAGCTGTAAGATTACCATCGACGACGACAAGATCCGTACGGCCATAAAATACTGATGCCACCCCACACCATCACAGAACCTTGTCCGAATCGGTCGCCTTCCTGGACATTATTTGGCGTGTGCTGCTCACTACGGCGTCTCCATAAATGTTGACGTCCATCACGCTGTGTCACGGGAAATCTGGACTCGTCTGTGAATAATACATGTCTCCATTGTCGAAGTTGCAAGTTGACGTGGGTACGGGCAAACAGAAGGCGAGCTGGGCGACGTTGCTGCGTAAAACGGGGCACTCGAACTGGACGTCTGGGTCGTAATGACACTTCTCTTAACCTGTTCCTTACTGTCTGGTCAGACACCGTTACTCCAGTTACCTTCCTGATGTCTTGTTGCAGTTCTCTGGTAGTTGCTGAATGACTCCG